>NC_141370.1:21169898-21578005 GCF_963921425.1 Dryas octopetala | reverse complement strand
AGAGAGAGAGCTGCCCCCCCTTTTTTTTTTTTCTTTTGTGCGTGACTATCTTGGAGAGAGAGAGAGAGCTGCCCCCTTGTTTTTTAAAGTAGAACCAAATATAGGGGGCGGCTGTGTTTTGAAATAGAACAGGAAAAGAAAGGGGGGGTCGGAGTCTTGCTCGGGTCGGATTGGTGCGTGCGCGGGCCGGACCTGGAACAGGTGAGCTCGGGTCGGATCCGGGGCTGTGGTCGGACTGAAGGGCTCGGGCCGGAGGGGTGCTGCACGGAGGGTGGGGGCTCGGAGGGCGAGCGCAGGTCGGCTCGGATTGAAGCTCGGAGGTGCGGCGGGGGGCTTGGTCGCGTCTCAGAGGTGTGCGCGGCGGGGGCTTGAAGCTCGGGCCGGATCACAGGTAAGGGGCTGCGACGCAGAGGGCAGCGCGGTGCGAGGCTCTGCTAGGCGGCACGGGTTGTGTGCGCGGATCGGCGCAGGGCTGAGTGCGCGGTGGGCAGCGCAGTTGCGAGGCTCGGCTCGGGTTGCGCGGGGGTGGTCGGGCTGAAGAGCTCGGGCCGGATTCGGAACAGGGGCGGCGCGGACTGACGGCAAGTAATGAAGAGATGATAGAAAGAGAGGGAAAAAGTAATGCCTTGATCACTAGAATAGGACCTACAGCATTAACCTCGTAAGCAAGCAGCAAAGATGACTTCTCTACTTTGCTCAATGTCGTTTCTGTACTGGTTGCAATACCTGAGGTATTGAAAGAATCCCAGATGCATTAATGAGCAAGTTTAAAGAGCCATATTTTTCTTTAATAGACTTTGCAGATTCCTCTATAGTGCTTTCATTGGTCACATCCAACTGTAGAACACTAAGGCGTTCCGCAAATTTACTTTTCAGTTGAAGAAGACCTGTTGCCCCCTCAGGATTACGGCAAGTAGCAAAAACATGACCATTCTCCTTCTCCAACAACTGTTTAACCCGAGTTGTGGCGTGTAGTGGTCGGGTCGGATCCGGTGCAGGTGAGCGGCTGCGCGGAAGGCTTGGTGCTCGGCTGGGGCCGAGCTGCGGGTGGGCGGAAGAGCAGGGGCGCGGGTGGGTGGAAGAGCAGAGGAGCGGGGCGGGCGATCGTGCTCGGCTCGCCTTGTCTTGCGTGGGAGGGGCCGGAGCTTCTGGTGCTCGGCTCGGGCCGGAGCTGGTGCGCAGGGGGTGGGGCTGCTCGGCTCGGAGGCGCGGCGCAGGAGGCTCGGGCCGGATCTTCTGGCTGCGTTTTGGGCTGGGTGGTGGTGGTGAGATTAGTAGATGGGAGTGGCCAGGAAGTGAGCACCGCCAGGGGGGAGAGGGTAGCACATGGGAGTTGGCACGCGCGGAGGGGAAGTAGAGTACCTTCATTCTCACACTCAAAAGTTTCTGAAAGTTGAGATAGGAAGGATAGAGGCCTCTACTTGTTCTTCAACTTTCTTTTTACGAGGCTGGAATGACTCTAAATAAACAGAAATTCTTGCGCAGCAGCTCGGGTTGAGCGGGTCGAAAAATTGGAGGTCGTTCCAAGCACTTTGAAAGTCTTCCTAGCCCTTTAAATTGTCGATTTTGCCTTGGAAAATTGAGAACTGTGAGAAATTATAATTGTGCAACCCGATGTGGACCTTTGAATTGTGATTTCTGAATTGTGAAAATTGTGAGTAGGGGCAGGTGGAGGTGCTCGGGTGCACGGGTGCACGGGTGCTCGGGTGCACGGGTGCACGGGTGCTCGGCTGCTCGGGCAGGAGGTGGTGCAAGTGGATATGAGCCTTGCTGAGCACTGGGTAGGCCACACGCCTTCATTCTTAGACTTTGTAATTTATTGGGTGTTGTTGTGTTTTTGGCCAGGTACATAGGAAATAAGATTAGTGGGTCGGAACCCGTCTGAGCTGTTGAAGCCGCGGAATACTGGTAAGGCTTGAGAGGGCAATTCCATGGATGATGGAGGGTCCGACCAGGCGTCTACAAGTGATGGGACACCGACGAGGCCAAGTGTGCCCCGACCCCGGATGGGGTGTGGAAACATGGGGGTGGGCAAGTGATCGGGCAGAACAATGCATTGCAGGCTGAGCTACTGCAGGCCAGGAAGGAGGCGGACCAGGCTAGGCAATAGTTGGAGCAGTGCGGGCAGGAGCTGAGCCAAGCCAAGCAGGAGTTGGACAATGAGTAGAACAGCGGCTATGCAATGGGCTTTGACGATTGCAAATTAGAGCTAGAGGAGATGTGCCCTGATTTTGACTGGGACCGCTTGCGTGGTCTGCTACTGGCAATAATGATGGGCATGCCAACGTCCAGGAGGGAGGTACCCTTGAGGTAGAGCCCGAGGATGGAGTATCCACAGGTGGAGAGCATGATATGGGAGATGATCCCAAATAAATGTTTGAAGCAAACATGGCCCGGGGGCAGGGGTGGGCGGACCATTGCCCTATTTTTACTTGAGTTATATGGTCGGGTCGGATGTTGCCCGTACCAAATTGCAAACTCTTTTGAGTATTAAGTTTGTACTTGAGTATGTGGATGATGTTGAAGGTGTCCGACCCGTTATTAGGTAGGATGCCCTTCCTTTTAATACATGGTATTGTGGAATTTTTCTTGAATGCATGGTACTTAGTTTCCCTTGAATGCATGTATGATATTGATTTTCCCTTGAATGCATGGTACTTGATTTCCCTTGAATGCACGGTACTGATATGGGTAGGGGTCGGATGTCCGATGGCCCGGGTGCCCGTACACACAATTAACGCTTTGAATGAAAAGATGTCCGTGGTAGGACTTTCATTGATTAAAGCGATAAGGTAGATGAAATTGAAAAAAGTCCCCGGGGGGTACAACTTGTAAAAGTAACGGAGGTGCTCGGCATGCCATGGGTGGCCAAGTTCTTTGCTGGTTGTGGCGCGGAAGCCTGGGTAGTGCGCAAGGCGGAAGCCTGGGCTCGGGCCGGGGCTAGCGGTGCCCGGGGCGAAAGCTCGGAGGGAGCTGGGAAGCTCGGAAGCTCGGGAGCTCGGAAGCTCAGAAGCTAGGAAGCTAGGAAGCTCGGAAGCTCGGGAGCTCGGAAGCTCGGAAGCTAGGAAGCTCGGAAGCTCGGAAGCTCGGAAGCTCGGAAGCTCGGAAGCTAGGAAGCTCGGAAGCTCGGGAGCTCGGAAGCTCGGAAGCTCGGAAGCTAGGAAGCTCTGGAGCTCGGAAGCTCGGAAGCTAGGAAGCTCGGGAGCTCAGAAGCTCGGAAGCTAGGAAGCTCGGAAGCTAGGAAGCTCGGAAGCTAGGGAGCTCGGAAGCTCGGAGGCTCGGAAGCTCGGAGGCTAGGAAGCTCGGAAGCTCGGAGGCTAGGAAGCTCGGAAGCTCGGGAGCTCGGAAGCTAGGAAGCTAGGAAGCTCGGAAGCTCGGAAGCTCGGAAGCTAGGAAGCTCGGAAGCTCAGGAGCTCGGAAGCTCGGAAGGTTTTTGCACCTCAACTGAGGGTAGAGAATTCAATGGGGAAAAGTTGTAACTTTCCCACAGACGGCGCCAAACTGTTGATGCTCAAAAATGGTAGAGCAGTCAACGTCGAGTCGAACCAGGTAGGCCCGTTGACCCACCACTGAGCGGATGACACGTCGAAGTGGGGCAGGAACGGGTAGCTGGGTCCGACTGGTGAGGAATTAGAGAGAATGATATCCAAAGCACCCTGCGCAAGTACACAAAAGTGAGCGGGAAGGGCACCGGTGTGGTGCCGGCCAAAGCTCCTCCGACGCTCAAGTCAGTGTTCAGAGAGATCTGAGAGCAGAGTGAGTGAATAGTATAATAATGATTTCCGTTGTCTTTGTGACAAGAAGGTACCTCTTTTATAGTACCTTTGGAAGAATGTCAACCAATCCGGTGATGACACGTGTCCCTTGTGGTGACTTGCACTGTACGAGCGCCACGTGTCACTGGTCTCGAGGATCCGAGCGAGTTGACACGGGTCGGGGGCCCAGGAGGCTTGAGCTTGGAAGGCCGGAGCCTAAGAGGCCGGGGCCCAGGGGGCCGGAGCCTATGAGGCCGGAGCCTATGAGGCCGGAGCCTAGGAGGTCGTGGCCTAGGAGGCCGGAGCCTAGTAGATCATGGGCTAGGAGCCCAGGAAGGGCTTAGTCTTTTGGGTCTAGGCCCAAACCGCATGGTGTTAGGCCTTGTGTGACTTGTCGTTATGCCCAGACGATTAATCATACGAACAATATTTTTACTAAGTACTACTAGTATTTCCATTTATTATGTAGGCAACCTCAGATGTGTAGTGTGAAGTTTGCAAAATTAATTGTAAAAGCAATGATGCCTACATCAACATCTAACTGGAAAGAAACATTAGAAGAACTTGAAGCAACTGAGAAAGTTGAAGAATGATTGCAGTGCCCCGACCCCAAATGTGAAATCATCTTCTGCAACAAATACAATAATTGGATCAGGAGCCAAGTCATTGAAGAATTCCCAGTCACAGTCGCTAAATTGGAGACAAATAAGCGAAAGATTATATTAGAAGGAGCAACAGCTGGTGCAGTGAGATCATGCACTGTATGCAATGTGGTGTGCAATAGCCAGACATTTTTCAATTCTCATCTTGCTGGCCAGAAGCATGCTGTCATGGTGAAGAAATAAGCAGAAGCCAGAAAGAAAGATACAAATAAAACCAAGCTTGTTCAATCTGGGTGGTGTGAAGTTTACAAAATCAATTGTAACAACAATGATGCCTACATCAATCACCTAGCTGGAAATAAACATCGGAAGAACTTATTAACACCAAAATTCTTATGCTTCACACTGGCACTTGTTTTCTTTAAGTCATTTTAGTGTGCGTTATGCAAGAAATGTGTGTCCGTAAAAAAATAGTGAATTTAATAACACATTTTTAATGTAAGATTAAATATGAGTGGGAGTAAAACACATGCATGTATCCATACTGGCCTTGCATTGTAGAAAAATCCTTGTTCTTAATGTGGAAAGGAGACAAAAAGCCAAGGCAGATTATCCTCTGCCATGTAGCTAGCAAAAGTGAATCGCAAATCAATTAGATAATTTAAAAACCAAGTGGATAGTATCACCAAGTTGAAGGAATAGAAAATTCTGCAGAATTTTAACATTGTGGGTTTGAACATTACCTACATGAATCACTCAGTAAGGCTTAAGCCCAACTCATTTTTTACAATTAATATGCAAAGATATATTGCCAACAAAGTGGGAAAATTTGAATGCAGTAGACTCCTGGACACACACAAACCTCAATTTCATGTTTATGTCCACCAGGCGCATTATATATATAGTACCCTCTCTGAGTGCAACTGTGTTGCTGAAACAGACAGAAAGGTAATGTAAATATAACATCTCATTGTCTCTGTTGTTTCTATTATGTCTCTCAATAGTCAATACTAAGTGAGAAAATGATGCTCACTTTTATAATATACACTCCCACAGCACTGCCTCCCAATAAATTTATTTCCAATTTCAGTTTTCTTCTGCTACAAGGCAGCTCACAACAATAAAAGGAAAATTGAAGGATCTATCAAAATAATACAATTACAATTAGATCACTCCCAACAAGTCAGACAGTTATAACCCAAACCACCAAATCGATAGAGAGAGGGAGAGAGAGATGAATCAATAAGGTTTAAAGTGACCTCAGATATAAACTAATGAAATCAAATCATTTAAGATCCGATATTTTAGTACTTGATTTAAGGTCTCAAGCATTAGTAAAGAAATTTAAACTTCCACGGCCAACTATAAAGCAATTGACAAGACAACCCTATAAAGCAATTGACAAGACAACCTAAATAAGTGGCTATGTGCAAATGCAAGATACAGGACAGTCCTCCTTTATGCTAACTGAATGCATAATTTAGTATAAAATTCCAACCATCATATTATGCAAGACAACCTTCATGGAGTCTCGATGAACATAGTACATTGCAAATATCATATCACAACATTGTTTCTCAAAGACCATGTTAACAGATCCATTGAGATGCATCATTATTAACATCTAGTGAAAAATGTAAAAGACTAAAAGTTCAAGAACCAATAGAAATGTCCCAAAATAAGACAAGAGTGGCCTTCTAGTTCGTAGTCACACCAAGCAACACTATGATTCTTGTTGTGAAAAGGTCGAAGTAATTAAACACCATATTTTATGTACTCCCAAAAAGTGACTAGTAGGGCCTTCTATTTGTTAAGTAACGGAATGATCCTCAACAAAAACGAGAGAGAGAGAGAGAGAGAGAGGCCAACAAAAACAAGGTTAGTTAAAAGACGTTATTATGGAGGATACACTTATAATAATAGAATAAAATGGGAATTCCTTCTAACTAGTTAGGTAAATAACGTCTCTGCGGATCAATCTATGTAGAACCCCGTTAGTACTTTTCTCTGTGTGGAAAATTAGAGCCCTGTTCACAAAGCTGAACTGCCCAAGAAAAAAAACGCTTGTCTTATTCTTCTTTCCACTTTGGCAAGAATCCCATACCAAACTTTTGTCTCGAGTTCAACAAGAGTACGTGGGAGCAATAACACAAGTTTATTCCTTGATTTCTCCCACACCCATTTATCATACATTGATCCCCAGCTCTATATATATATATATGATTTAGAAAGCACACAACAGTTTCAACCAACACAATCAAACACAACACACAAGACACGTACAACCATACACATACACACTCCCAGCTACACTGCTCACAGCCTGCTCGCACACAATTAGTACTACAACACAATCCAAAGAAGGGAGAGGGAGAGAGAGAGAGACTGAGTGAGTGAGTAAAGTTTAGAGACCAAAGAGAAGAGAAGAGAGAAATGGCCACTCAAGCAGTTTCAGGGATGATGTTTCAGAGTGTGTTTGAAGGATGCATATCAATGCAAGAAATGGAAATTGAGAGAAGGCCATACCATAAGAACTGCAGCTGTGCGCTGCACAAGTCCAAGGGAGGTGCAAGTGTTTGCGCCAATGCTTGTCCTCAACAAAATAACATCTCCTTCCCCAAGAAACAGTCATGGACCGATTCCTCCTTGTGCATGCAGGCATCAGCAGCAGCTTCTACATCCTCCAAATTCTCAGCATTCTCTTCTCGGCGACAGAAAACAGAGAAACTGTGAATGAAGCTCATTCCTTGTCAAAGTCACATAGACAATAGATGGATATATACCTTTGGTCAGAGGCTGGAATCGATATGATTACGGGTGAGCTAATTATAGGGAAAAGGTTAGGAACTGAGAAGCAATTTTAATTGTTCGTTTCTCATGATCTTAATCTTGTCCTTCACTCCAGCACTAAAACTCAAGATCAAATTTTGAGGAATTGGTGCTTGTGGGTTGATTTCTTCTACCTTCATCCATGTAAATTCTACCGAGTTAGTTCTCTGTAAAGATTGTCACTTTTCTTTAATACCAACTGAAACAGCATACAACAGTTTATATACAACACCTGAGTTCATAATTGCATATGCCCTTCTCTTCCTCATGTCCTACAATCTACAATCTACTTTGTTAACATCGTTTCAGCAGCACCAGCACAAGTCATTAGTGATTGAGCCAAGCAGTTTATTTTTTTCTCTGTTTTAAAATTCCATCGTCCTTTGGGTTGCACAAAGTTGCCAACATCTTGATTAAGTAGTGTTAGGACAACAAGAAGTTAACAACAACAAAAGCATAGAAATTTCATAGGCAATTTAAGTGCATGTATGAATGCACAAAATGCAGGCAGGAGTTATTTGATGAAAGGTAGCCCCCCTCTCTCTCTCTCTCTATTCTCTCTCTCTCTGTCTCTCTCTGGGACGCATAGATACCATCAAAATGGAAAAGGTAGATTTTCCTGATTACCGGTTTGATAGAGTTTTTTAATTTTATTTTTCTGTTGGGTGGCATACTGGCGTGTGTTGCATTGGCCCTCACATAAATAATGTGGGCCCTACAAATATTTGTGGGTCTCACATTTACGAATTACTATAGCGCCTGCCTTTTAAGACTTCTTTTCGAGAGAGGAGATAGAAACAAGGTGAAGGTAAAAGAAGAAAAAACTCTATTAAATTGAATAAAATAAAAAATTATTTTCAATTTCCAATTTAAAAATCATAAAGTCCTATGAAATTCAATGTAGATTTGTACTAATATAGAGAGAGAGAGAGAGAGCGTGTCGACAAAAGATTTTTTCTATCACTTTTTTAGTATGTGTGGGATCAAATGTGAGTAGGAATAAAAAAGTCTTGTGTCAGCAAAACAGACCTTGTATTGTAGAGCAATCCAAAGGAGACAAAGCCAAAGCAGATTATGCGGTCATGTAGCTAGCTAAAGCTGGTAACAAAATAAACTTCAGTAATCAATCAGATGATCTCTAAACCACAATGCACCACACAAAAAAGTGAATCACTCATCAAACTGTATAAGGATCTAGTGTGGATTCGACAATTCAGCATATTTTTACCAATGTGTGTCTCAACATTACCTGCATGAAGCACTCAGTAAGCCAAACCCATTTTTACTATGCAAAGATATATTGTCAGCAAAGTTGGAAATGTGAATGCAGTAAATCCTTGGACACACACAAAGCTCAATTTAATTTCATGTGTCCACCAAATGCATTTTAATTTGTATCCTCTCTGAGTGCAACTGTGTTGCTGAAACATTGTTTCTGTTATGTCTCTCAATACTAAGTGATGCTCACTTTATAGTACATACTCCCACAACACTGGCTCCCAATAAGTTTATTTCCCAATTTCAGTTTCTTCTGCTACAAAGCAACTGAAGGATTATATCAGAATAATATAATTGGATCACTCCTAACAAGTCATACAATTATCAAGGTATCCAGTCAGAGAGAGAGAGAGAGAGAGAGAGAGAGAGAGAGAGAGAGAGAGTTGTAACACTTATAGTACATGTTATGTGAAGTATATGAACAGATGAAACACAGCCATATTATTTAGGATCCAAAATTTTGAGATTTAGCATTAATTTAAAAACTTTGAACTTTTATGGTCAACCGTAAAGCAACCGCCAAGACAAGACAACTTGAATCTGTGCAAAATGCAAGGTAAATGACAGTCCTGCTTATGCTAACTAAATGTATAATTCAGTATAAAATTCCAACCTTCAGTTGAAATTTAAATGCTAACTTACATTACTTCAGGTATGTGAGAATTAATTGAAATTTTTTATAGATTCACCTACATATCTAAAAGCACATACAAGATAGTTGCAATGTATAATCACAAAAAATAAAGCCAACAATATTAAGATTCAATGTACACTGCAACGTGACACATGGAGTCTAGATGAACAGAATGTATTGCAAATATCATATCACAGCATTGTTTCTCAAAGAGATCCATTGAGATGGAGTTAAAAACCACTAGAAATGTTCCAAAAGAAGACAATAGGGGGATTCTAGTTCTATTCAAATGAAGCAACACCATGATTCTTGTTGTGAAAAAGCCGAAGTTAAAACACCATATTTTATGTCCTCCCAAAGTGACTAGTAGGGCCTTCTACTTGTTAAGTAACGGAATGATCCTCAACAAAAAACAAGAGAGAGAGAGAGAGAGAGAGAGAGAGAGAGAGAGAAGACAGCAAAAACAAGGTTAGTTAAAAGACGGTATAATGGAGGAATCTCTCTCTCTCTCTCTATGTGAGAAAAATTAGAGCCCTGTTCACAAAACTGAACTGCCTTAGAAAAAAACGTTTTGTCTTATTCTTCTTTCCACTTTGGCAAGAATCCCATATCAAACCTTTTTCTCGAGTTCAACAAGAGTACGTGGGAGCAATAACACAAGTTTATTTCTTGATTTCTCCCACACCCCACTATCATACATTAATCCCTTGCTCTATATAAATGATTTAGAAAGCACACAACAGTTTCAACCAAAACAATCAAACACAAAACACTTACACACTCACCTAGGCACCTAGCTACACAGCCTACACTGCTCACAGCCTGCTCACACACAATTAATACTACAACACATTCTAAACAAGGAACAGAGTGAGTGGGAGAGAGAGAGATAGAGTGAGAGAGTAAAGTTTAGAGATCGAAGAGATAGTAATGGCCACTCAAGCAGTTGCAGGGATGATGTTTCAGTGTGTGTTTGAAGGTTGCATATCAATGCAGGAAATGGAAATTGATCGCAGGCCATACCATAAGAACTGCAGTTGTGCGCTGCACAAGTCCAAGGGAGGTGCAAGTGTTTGCGCCAATGCTTGTCCTCAACATACGAACATTTCCTTCCCCAAGAAACAGTCATGGACCGACTCTTCCTTGTGCATGCAGGCATCAGCAGCAACTAACGTTACTTGTTCCAAATTTTCAAATTCTCAGCATTCTCTTCTCAGCGACACCTCGTCATCAACCGGAAACAGAGAAACTGTGAATGGGGCTCATTCCTTGTCAGTGTCACATAGACGATAGATGGCTTACAGGTGAGTTAATTATAGGAAAAAAAAGGTTAGGAACTGAGAAGCAATTTTAACCGTTAGTTTCTCATTATCTTACTCTTGTCCTTCACTCCAGCACCAAAACTCAACATAAAATTTTGAGGACTTGGTGCTTGTGGGTTGATTTTTTCTACCTTCATCCATGTATATTCTACTGAGTACCCTGTAAAGATTGTCACCTTTCTTAATACAACTGAAACTGCATACAACCCCAGTGTCTTACAATTGTCTGAGTTCATAATTGCATATATATGCCCTTCCCTTCCCATTCTACTTTTTTCTTTTTTGGTTGCATTCTACACTCTACTCTGTTAGCATCGTTTCAGCACCAGCACAGTGTATATACCGTACACAAGTATTTCAGCCAATAATTTTTTTTTTTTTTTGCACAAGTCAAGGAATTCAAGAATTCACAATATAAAAGTCATCATTAATTAGTGTTATATAGGGCAAAATAAAAACATGGAAATTTCATAGGCGGTTTGACCGTTTGAGTGCAGGTGTGAATGGACAAAATGTAGGCAGGAGGTTTTAAATTTTCCAGGAAATTTATAATTTTATATAAAAATATAGACAAAACAAGCTTCAAATCTTTTTAGTTTGATCGGCACAAGAATTGCTCTCGGGGACGCATAGATACCATCAAAATGGAATTCTCCTGACGACTCCTAAATTGATACAAGTTTTATTTTTATTTTTATTTTTTCTTCCTGTTGGGTGGGCGTGTTCTATTGAAATAAAATAATGTGGGACCCACAAATGTTTGTTGGTCTCACACTTTCTATGTAATGTAAGGGGTCTGCGCCTTCTTGGCCAAAAAAAAAAAAAGGGGTCTGCGCCTGCCATTTAAGACTTTTTTTTTCGAGAAAGAGGAGAGATAGAAAAGAAATAGAGGTAAAAGAAGAAAAATAAATAGAATTAAAATCCTAGATAGAAGACAATAGAATTAAAACTGACAAAAAAAAATGAATAGAATTATAATTAATTTTTTTATCATGCAAAGATATATATTGCCCAAAAAGTGGGAAAATTTGAATGCAGTAGATCCTTGACACACAAAAGGCTCAATTTTCATGTTTATGTTCAGCAGTGCAACTGTGTTGTTGAAACAGACAGAAATGGTAATGTAAAATTTACATCCCATGTCTCTGTTGTTTCTGAAATATCACATCAAAACATTTTCTGAAAATAAACGGAAGCATCTTGCTTACAAGGCATGAATATAGAAATGACACTGAAAAAAACTGATGAAACTAGTTTTGGATGTCCCTTTACTATTAACAAATAGAAACAGTCTGCATCTACTTTGGTAGTGGTTATTACTAATGACTAATGAGAATTCTGGTATGGCCTTTGTACTACCAAAGCATGACCCTTAACCCAAAGGCTCATGATTAATGGGTAACACTTGACATCACCAAGTCAAAACAGTATAATTTATTGCAATTTGCTCCTTAATTCAGAGATGTAGCTCCCTTGAAACAAACTTGGATCACCACGGGCCATCATGAAAATTCATCTATGGATCTTCAAATAGCTTTCACTCTGTCTAAACTTCACCACTAGGGAGTAGGGAGGCACACATGACATTCCTCAATATTGCTATGGTACTCTGGTCCAAAGAAATGTGTAAGAGATCCATTGAGACCCATCATTGTTAACATCTAGTGAAAAGGGTAAAAGTTGAAAAACCATAAGAAATGTCCCAAAAGATGACAAGAGGGACTTCTACTCGCATCAAGCAACACCATGATTCTTGTTCTGAAGATGCCAAAGCTAAAACACCATATTCAATGTCCTAAAATGACTAGTAGGGCCTTCTACTTGTTAAGTAACGGAATGATCCTCAACAAAAACAAAAGAGAGAGAGAGAGAGGACACCATGCTAAAACCAAGATGCTATTGCATAGAAACAGCAACTGACACAAGTTAAACAGAGTTGGTAACTAACAAGGTTAGTTAAAAGACGTTATTATGGAGGACACCATGCTAAGACAGAGACACTATTGCATAAAAACAGTCAACTGACACACGTATAAAAATAGAATTGGTAACTAACAAGGTTAGTTAAAAGACGTTATTATGGAGAAAACTATGCTAAAACCCCACAATTACAATGATCGCTAAAGATCTATTTTGTCTTGATGAGTTGATTCTCTCTCTCTCTCTCTCTTCATGTGTGTACAGGAAAAACTTAAGGCCCCACATTGAGAAGCTGAATTTCTCAAGGAAAAACAATTGCCTTGTTACATAACTACCTTGACAAGACCACATGAAAACAAAAGCAAACAAGAATAACGCTATTTGCAAGAACCACCACCATAGCAAACTTCTCTTGAGTTCAACGATGTAACAACACTAACAAAAATTCTACTATTGGTTTCTCCCACACTTCCATGAAGAAACACCTCCTTCTCTTATATAAATATGTAACAATGCAAGAAAAATTTTAAAGAAATTTAGTTCACACATATACACACCTGCACTCACACCTATACAAAGAAAAAAAAAATTTAGGAGAGGAAGAAGGGTAGGAGAGAATGGCTAGTGGAACAGTTGCGATGATGATTCAATGTGTCTTTGGAGGAAGTATATCAATGCATGACATGGAGATCGAGCATAGGCCATACCATCGTAATTGCAGCTGTGCACTGCACAAGTTGAAAGGTATTTGCTCTAATACTTTTCCTCAACAAACAAATATATCATTCCCCAAGAGACAGCCTCAGTCTTCTCAGTGGCTCATCAGTATGGAACAAAGAAGACCCAAATGTCCCATGTCATATAGAGGTCAGGAACTAAGAAGCAATTTTTATTGATTTGTTTCCCTATGTCTAGACCTCCAGTTTTCCTAGAGATAAATAGTCCAGAAGAGTAGGACACCGGTTTGTTCAATCTTCCCAACTCTAATTCTGCCCTTTTTTTCTTTTCGGTAAACATCATTTCTATTTTTAATTAAGAACCTATTAAACGATGCCACAAATTTCACACAAAAGATATCAATATATGTTGGGCTTAAATGACCTTTTGTTGCATAGGAAGACTGTCTCACCCCAGACTATATTTACATCTCCATGCCCATCTTTACTCATCCTCCTCCGGCATGGGGTTAGAGGTTCAACTCCTACACAGAACAAGAAAATAAGAGGATTGGGATTGTGTGTGTGTGTGTGTGTGTGGGGGGGGGGGGGGGGGGGAGCATATGTTTCATATAGAACATGCTCCACATACACAAATTGACACATAGACGATGCACATTCCCATAATCATAGCTGAAATTACTAGCTTCATTCTATACAACTTCACCAAGTTGGTAAGTCATAATAGGAACCAAACAGATTAAAAATTTTAGGAACAGGAACGAATCTCACCCATATCTTGACATTGAAAGCTCTTCTCTTGAGGGGCAATAGAGCATGTCATTCTTTGTCATTTCTACCTGGCAGAAAGCTAGGAGCAAGATGAATGTTTTAGTGCCCATTTTAAACATCTTCTACACCAAATAATAAGAGGGAAAAAAACTGGAATAAACATTCCAGGTCTCTGGATCTGTTTCAGGGGAATCATACATTGATCAGCTGAACTTCCAGAATTCAAGATCACATGTATAGCTTCAATTGGCTGTGTTTGATTCATATCTTCCACTAATCTGAATCACAGTGAGCCTGAACCACCAACTGCATAAACACTAAGTCAAATTAACCAAACTCATTCTTGATTCTCCCATGTATAAACCATTATATCATCACTCAATATAAGCTTCATCATGTAAATACATACATAAGCTAGGGAAGGTTCCATACATCACATATTCAGGTCCTTGTTCCAGTGTAATGGGAATCTAACATTAAGTAAGCTCTGACAGTTAAGCAACCAAAGATTGGTAGGCTGGGGCAACAGACCGGGGATGCAGAACAGACTCGCCAGCTACAGGCTGGCCTGACACAGGGCAGCATTTTGGTATTATTTGGTAAATGCTTATTTCTTTGCTTTTTTCATCTCTATCTCCGCACCACCTAGTCATGTACAATATTTTAATCTGTATTTATCATAACCAATAACCAACGTAATGCTTTTGGGCAAAGGCAAAATTGAATGAATAGATAATTTAGTACACACATAAGCAAGATATAAATGGAGCATAATGTGAAAAAGCACAAAATTGAAGTAAAATGTAGACCACTGAACTAAATATTTGCAGTGGATTCTCAGTAATTTTGTGTTTAAAGTAGTTACTTATTTTTTACTTAAATAGAACCAAAAAAAAAAGAACAGTGACAGACCGGAGCAGTGGATCAAGGAAAGAGTAATATGTTTGTTGTTGGGCTGCTTTTCTTCCTCAATTAATATGTCATGGAAAGAGTAATATGCTTCCTCTCTTTTTTATATAGGATATGGTTCCACTTGGTATACACCTTTTCTATTTATCTCAATATTTTGACAGAGACACAACCATACCATCTAGATTGTATCAGGGCTTCTCTACATAATGACGCAGAACACTGAGAGCAGGAAGCTCAGCAACTTTTTGTTTCTTTTAAAGTTTTGGGTGAAGATAAGAAAAGATAATCGACATCTGATCTCAATGGCTAGAATTCTGCATCGTTCACTACATTTCAGTGGAACATAAAGCAATGCTATGGACCAGGTTGCTAAGATCACTCACTCAAGATCAACTGAATGGTAAATTTGAAGATTAAACTGGGTCACATTAACAAGCTTGTGGATTCCTCAGCTAGGTCTGAATTATTACCCGCATGATCCAGTTCTTGTATTTGTTCCAACCTACCTTCATTCTTAAGTACATATATGAAGAAAGTCAGTAAATGGTGCAAGAGCATCAACAAGGTATCTGAATTTTTTTAATGAAACTAGTAGCAGGCAGTTAACGAAATGCCATTTTGAAAGTGACAGGAAAACCTTAAAAAGACAAGTGGACACTGTAATATATCAATACCTATGTTTTCCTCATTGGTTTTTAACCAAACACTTCCCTTAACATTGACTTGAAGGGAAATAGTGTCACCTATGTACCTTTAGTCATAAATATTTTAACAACTCATAGAAAAATATAAAATAACATCAGCGTCAAAGCTATAAGATTGATTGTTTCCTAACAAGAGCATCTTTCTTCAACTTCCCTTTTATTTCTTACATGTTTTTTTTCCCGGTACACTATAATTTCAACAACTGCATTCCTGTTGAAGTTCCTATATCTTTGGAAACGAGTGAAATATCCCAGAACTAATTTACATGAATGACAACCGAGACCAAAAATGAAAAGCAGGCAGAATGCCAAATTCTTAATCTGAGGGATCCAACACTTCTGCAAAATTCAGGGAATAAAACCGGATTTACTTTTGAATCTCATTGCAGATCAAATACAGATACAATAAAAATAATCAGGCAGTGAATTTAATTTAAAGGCTCACACGGCAGCAAACATGGCAACTTAATCTTCACAAATAATACAGAAATAAGGCATGGTTCCAATCAAATTAGTTACAAGTATTTGTTTCTGTGAAGAAAACAAGGTTAGTTAACTTAATTCACAGCTTCATACAATGAGGTTCAAAGCAAAACCAAGACAAATCAACACTCTACTTTGATTTCAAAGTTAAATCCCATCTGTCTCTTTCGCTTATAATAGTAAGCCACTTAGAAAGTTTCAGACATGAGAAAAATACAAATAAAACGATCTGCCACTTCAAAACAAAGGCGTACTCTAGAGAGTAGACTAACAGCATAACTATACAAACCTTGTCAAACAAGTTAAAAAAAACGTTAACAACATCCAAAATCCAACAGTAGTTTCAATGGAATGCCGGAAGGTTTCAGACAAGAGAAAAATACAAATAAAACTATCGCCACTTCAAAACAAAGCCGTTCTCTAGACTATCAACATAACCATAAAAACCCTGTCAAACAAATTAAAAGCGTTAACAACATCCAAAATCCAACAGAAGGAATGTAACACAAGGTACACTACCTGGAAAAATCACCACAACCAGACTTCTCTCAGAAGTCAAATTCTATGGGAAGCCACTCACACACAAAGGTTTCAGTCTCCACATTTCTTTTAAATTTCCTACCTATCAAAATCTGACCTTCTACACACAGCCATGGAAAGATTGCTCCTTCGCGGTAGCAGCTTCGAATCCCTCTTCATCTTTCAGCCAACACTGACTGACAATAAATTTCTGTGCACTCCTTTTAACAGAAAAAAAGTCAATCTTGAAGAGTCCAAAGATTGATAAAGACAATACGACTAACAGGGCCTATTTTCTACTTTCTTCATTGTTACTTTTCTCATCAGGTACATCATGGCAAATTTGAATATTACAGAACAATGCATGAGCTCTTGCCACTCTTACTTTAAAGACTGTTTTTACAAGGACAAGTTTCACCATGGTGCATAACATTTGATGAATGTGACCCAGTTATCAAAATGATTTCTAACAAAACAAGCAGATCAATCAGAGTGCCAAACTTTAAGACATACAATTAGGGGGGAGAGAGAGAGAGAGAGAGAGAGAGAGAGAGAGAGAGAAGAGAGGGTGTGTGCCTATGAATCAAAGACTTGTCCAAAGCTCCTACTTGTGAAGAGAAAAGTTGATACAAATTAATTATCCGCATAAGAGTAGACCCCACCCCCACTATCCACTCCGTGGCTATCTCTGTGTGTCACCCAAATCACCAAATCAAAACATGCTCACTCCACAACCCAACAACAACCAACTGGATCTTAGATGGGCTGCTCTGTAACTACACCACCACCCACTCCTCCACCCGTTCACCACCACCAAAACCCCAAGCCCAAGCCCAGGCCCAATGCCCACTTCACCCGCCGCAACCTCCTCCTAGCCACCCCACTCTCCCTCGCCGTCAAGCCACCTTCTCCCGCCGCCGCCTCTCCTCTCCCACCACCACCCGACACCACCATCACTGACCGCGTCTTCATGGACTTCAGCCTCTGCCCCAATTACTTCCGCCCCTCCTCCTCCGACCCGCCCACCCTCTGCCCCGACCCGGTCCCACTTGGCCGCCTCGTGCTGGGCCTCTACGGCCACCTCGTCCCCCTCACCGTCTCCAACTTCAAGTCCATGTGCACCTCCTCCGCCTACAAGGGCACTGCCGTCCACAAACTCTTCCCGGGTCAGTTCTTCCTGGCGGGTCACCAAGGCGACAAACCGGGCGACGTCCGACGACCCACGGGCCTGGCCCGAAACACCGAGACCGTCGATTTCAAGGCCTTTGCACTGACCCATTCCCGACCTGGCCTTCTCTCCCTCAGTCTCTCCGAGAACGACGACGACGATGAAATCAAGCTCGACCCCGATTACCGAAACGTCGAGTTCTTGATCTCAACTGGGCCTGGCCCATGTCCCCAGCTCGATAACAAGAACATAGTCTTCGGCTCAGTACTGGAAGGTTTACAAAATTAGATAGAAAATCAGATTTTTATTCATTTTTTGCTATTTTGAGCTTAATTATTCACTTAATTCCCCTTTTTCTTTTCTTTTTTGAAGGTTTAGATGTTGTGACAGCCATAGCTGCTATACCCACATACAGACCATCTGAGAAAATACAGCAATTCAACGATTTCGCGGAGTTTATAGGAGATGAGAGAGCAATGAACGCTCGGAACCTGTGGAACAAGCCTCTCAAAACTGTTTATATCAGTGACTGTGGTGAGCTCAATGTGGCAAAGCCTTCCCTTTCTCCTCCTAGCCTACCTTAATTTAAACTTAATCATATATGTGTATATACACATATACATATATATTTGTTATTATTGTTCACTGATTCAATATATTTTTGTGAGACCCCTGTAATTGCCTGCAAAGATTTTGTAATGAGCACAGATTAAGTTCTTTAACATGCTTCCATGCATTTTATGCTTTGACTAAGTACCAGACTTGTATCATTTTCTGGCAGAAAATTGTGTTAATTCTGATCCTACTAATGTAACCCATTTGGTTTTATAAGCTCCTTTGAATCCATATTATGCTCTTAACATCATCCATCAACTCAGTAATATGATCCTAATGTTGCACAAGTACAGAGCATGATATGTTTTTTATACGTTTATGTCTGTGTGTGTTATACTAGTATCTGTTGTGTGATTGTCAATAAAGGTCATTGATAAATTGAGATAATGTATGAATGTGCATTTCTGATTAAAGTCAAAACTTATATAGAGAACATCACTGTATGACTGTATGGTACTCTGTTTATTTTTTATCCTATATACCCAAAAGAGAGTATATAGGATGTGATGTAATACAAAGAGGAAGAAATGAAGAGAAAAGAGATCTAGACTCGCTGTGAATTATGGCATTACACCAAAAGCTTCTTGGAATCAGTCCAAGAGATATTGGTAACATTTTCACATCACCTTGAGGGTGTTTTGGATTCACTCCAAAACAACTCATGCTTGAATGCTACATTGTGCACTTACTTTCAAAGCTTACAAAATAGCCCTTTTTCGCAAGGGGTATTGGTATATAAATCATTGGGAAACCCACACTTGTACGTTAGGACCCTAAAAGGCATAGTTTATGACACTTGAAAGACAATGATCATGTGACATAAAGACACTGAAGACCATCAACATCAGATTTCAAAATAGTAGACCCAAAATACAAATGCGAATTGCATTAGTTACATGAAAACTTACAATCACTTGTTTGGTACCTGGATGGGTTTATTGATCATATTTTGAACTTGACTCTTGTATCAGCCTTCAGGATATCAATATAGAACATGGATAATAAAATGATTAACAAGAGATAAAAGGTGGTTAGAAAAAGTTTTGTGCTAATACATGTTTAAATTGGTGTTGCTGTAATGTTATGTAAAAGAGCATAACTTCCTTCTGTTTCGCTATACGTTTGTTTGCTAATTTCATTTGACATAGTCAGTTGGGTTCGGTTAGGATTTACTAGTTAAGTTGTCAGTTGTTTAATGAGTAGACAAGTGCAATTAAGATGATGATATTATGGCAAAAAAAAAAGGATGATGATATTCAATTTGAGCCATTCATTGCTTAAAGAATATTATGTTTGGCTCATTAATAGGTTTATAAATAATTTGATGCAGCAATGATTGGGCTATATGTAGTTTGTTGAGATGAAAACCAGCCTGACTCCAAGAATTAGCAGTAGAATGTGGCCCAACTCCAAGAACTTGACTTGGAATTTGGTCTTTTCTGGACCAACCTAACCTACCCAATTGGGCTAACCTCAATCTAACATTCTAACCTAACTTGGAACTTGGGCTTGCCTTGACCTTTACATGGGCCTAGCATGCTCAGAGAGATGAGTGTTGCCAGATTAGTAGTTGGCAAAGAATTAGAAAAAGGGATAAGTTCTAAGATGGGAAAAGTACGGATGGGGCCACTGATTTAACCATCAGCTGCAGATGCATCTCCAGTGTGTGTACCCCCAATCCCCATTTCTGTTGTAAACAAGGGACACCCTGCACTTTCATGCCTGCCTCCTTCTGGCTAAAGAAAAGTTACACACAATACAAGTAACAACTTAAGACGTGACCTTTTCCCCCCTTCATTTTCATTTTCCCACAATCAAGAAGATGCAAGATCTAGATATTAGGAGTGATGCTAAACAAAGTTTCCATCATATGTGGTATGTTGAGTTATTGATTGTTGAAGGATATTGGATCCACAACAATCAATGACACGCACGCATCAATGACACGCACGCGTGACCGATCAATACTAACATTTTTTTTATAATCATGTGTATGATGTTGGAAAGCATAGGTCACAATTCACAAAGAGAAAAATGTCTTGTTCTGTGGTAGTTGGGAAAGTCATCAAATGAAATAGGCAGATGAGTAATAGAGCAAGAAACAATGAAGAAAATATATAAACTAATATGGAAGGAGACTAAAGAGTAGGTAGGCGTAGTTAGAATTTTCCTTTCCTTTGACGTATATGTTTTTTAAAATTATTTTAATTTTAATAAGTAGATTTTGTGTGTGACCGACACACCAGCACAATAATATTATTAATTCACATGTTACCATATAAATAAACAATAAATTTATATACTTTTAAAGTATAATATTAACAAATACACACTTAACGATTTGACAATCATATACAGAAAAATTACTTGGTTAGGCATGGGCTCACGTCCAATAAGTTGAAATGGGCACGATTTCAATTCAACAATGAACTATTAGAGAATTTGTATCACTACTATCCAAGTGGGCCCCACGGGTGCAGAGCCAAGGAGAAAACGACGAAGACGAAGCCTCTTCTTTCTTTCTTTCTTTCGGCATTAACGTAAAACGTGTAGTATAGTAGGGTGGTCACTAATGTATAGCAGTAGTAGTATAGGAATACAGGGGAGGAGGTGGGGACCACCAAACAGGCGCGCGTGAACAAGTCCTGTGATTTCAGCCGCCAGCGCCTTCTCCAATCCAATCCAATCTACGACGCTGTACACTCCACAGCATAGCATTGTAGCATTGCAACTGCTCCAGGTGGTCCCCACCTCCTCTCCCGCACCTTTTTACAGCTGTACGAACAGGATTCTCTGACAATGGCGTGTCCTACGATGTGGTCCATGAATCCTCCGTCCGACACGTGTCAACGTACGGCTTTGAGGTCGCTGTGCGTGGGGACGACTACTGGGTCCTGACCACTGACGAAGGAACACAAAAGCAAGCGTCATTGGGATTTTGGTTAACTGTCTTTGGCTCGCTGTAATCAGAGTACCATAAGGCAAATCTAACGACTTCAGGACACGTGTCAACCAGTACAACATTTTTTTCATCTATTAAAAAAAAAAGGAAAAATTATTTCTTCCTAAAATTAGTTTTACCATCTTTATTTTCAAAATTTAGCTATCCAATTGAAAGAAATTTGTTTTTACTTAAACGTAAAGATAAAAGCAACACCTTGCTAAGCAAGAAAATATGAGAGAATATTTTTGTTGATGTGTAAAATTGATTTGATAATATTGCTTATATGATGTCGACTAACAACTATATGATACATTGATACTCAAGTTAAAAAATCAATTTCCCAACTTTAATTATTACATATATATATATTAGAAATAAATATTACATAGATTTAAGAGTTATTGAGTGGCTTGTTTTTACTTTCCAAAAAGCTTATTAGGGTGATTAATCCTCCCATGCTTTTTATGGTCAACGATGAATCATGAACACTTGCACGAATGAGTGGTTCACTGGCTCATCACCTTCAATAACTATATATTTATTTCCTCATTAATAGAACAATTAACTTTTTTTGGCCAAAAATAGAACAATTTGCTTACATATATAATAATCCCTTCATCATGATTTTTTATGATTATATTTAATGCACTCATCACTTTACACATAAGTTGTTTCTTAGGTGAGTCGTACTAAATATTAATATCATATTGAATTAAGAAAAAATTGATCATAGGCATTGTTTCTCCATCTTCTATCATCTTTTTCTTTTTCTCTCATTTGTCTTTTCTGTTTCCTTGTGCAATAATTCATTACATGGGTATATTAGATTTGACAGATATTGTTATAGTCTATTAGATTCGTTTTGGTTGAATATTTTTTTTGGGGTGATGTCTTGTTATTTTGTCTCGTCCTGAAAAGCACTGTTGCTTAAGCGTATCCCAAGGGTTAAAGAAGAAAAATTGCTACTCCTTGCTACTTTCATTTTGCTTTTCCTGTCGACCAACTTAAAAAAATAATAATAATAATTGATTTTTTTTTTTTTGCCGCAAATAATTGGCTTTCAATGTCTACTACTCTATTGTCCTTAGAGCATATCAAGGGGTGGAACTTCTTTTGAAACTAAAAGAAACTTCCTGCTAGCATACAAAACCATGTATATGAATATTTGTATCAAATTAAACAAAAGAAATCTATAATAATAATAATTATTTTCTAAACGAGTGGTGATTCGAATTTAAACCTTTTATAATTAAGTAGAAAAATATCACCTAAACGATAACTAATTGGTAGTAGGGAGATTTAGACTCCAGTCCATTTTATGAGTCTTTCTTAGACTAAGATCAGTAGTGATTTCGGATTTTTAATTAAGTCATTTTATTTTTCTTCTTTTGACGGCTTTATATTAGATTTTAACTCCAAAATTTTGAGTACAAAGTTGATACTCAAACTTGAATACCCAAGTATTTTCCAATAAATATCTTATAGATTTTATGTCTTTCCTTGTTGAGAAATATTGGGATATTATATTAAGCACATGAATACTAGCATACTACTCTACAAAAGGCAATCACAACGAGAATCATACCCCCGAACCAAAGCAAAACCCACCAAACGGTCCAAACCAATAAGTAAACAAAAATGTTAGTATTCATATATCACATCTAGAGGTGGTACACATGTAGTGTAAAAAAAAAAAAATTTATGATACGGTATTATATGTATAATGTGTTTATCTTTGTATTTATAGAACAGTCATGTATTATATAAGTGTAATGAGATAGATAAATGCATAAACACATTGAAGAATTTTATTTAAATTTTTTTCTAAAAAATATAGTAATTCTAACCAAGGAGTAAAATTTTGTTTTTTAGGAGTATGGAAATTTTAACACCATACAAGCCGAAATTTTCTGAAATCCTCGAAATTTCGGCAAAATTTTCGATGTAGAGACCGGAGAGAGAGAGGAGAGGCAGAGACCGGAGTGAGAGGGGAGGTAGAGCACCATCGCCGGAGGGAGAGAAGAGATCGGAGAGGGAGCGCCGTCGTCGGAGGGAGAGGAGATTCACGGAGGGAGAGGGAAGAAAATATTAGGAAGGGAGGAGGGAGGAGGGAGGAGGGAGGAGGGAGAGGGAAGAGAGATTATGAAGGGAGGAGAAGAAAAGAAAAACTGGAGAAAAAAAAAAGAGGAAGGGCACTGGCCACTGGAACTAGAAGAAGACGAAGAGTCGAAGGCCACTGGGGGAAGAAGAGGAAAAGGAAAAAAAAAAAAAGAAGAGAAAAGAAAGGAAAAAGAAAAAAAAGAAAAGAAAAGGAAAGAAAAAAAAAAGTAGAGAAAAGAAAAAAAAAGAAAAAGGAAATAAAATTTTTTTTTTTTTTTAAGGTAGATTGAGATTTGGAGTCTTTAGGCAATTAGAAAGAAAAAAAAGATTTGAGATTTTATTTGAGGTTTGATTTGGTCATTTTGGTGTTTTGTTTAGTTGTACATAAATTATGAAAAAAAAATTTATCTCCTTATCATGAAGTTTCATTTCCTTAATGTTTGGTTTTCTAATTACGATAATTTGTAAAATTGAAATTTTAGATAAACCGTTGTCGCCGCTGCTGTCATCGGATTTATTCTATTTTAACCTAATTCGGCTTAATTTAACTATCGAAGACCATTTCTAAGTCCCTTTGAGTAAGCTTGCTACTTTCCGTTGCTACATTGGTGATTTATTCGTGTAATTTTTTTATGTAATTATTAATTAATGAAGTATTTTTTTAATAGTATTGTCTCCGGCGCGCATTATATTCATCACATATCACATGAAATCTACTGTATTATTTGATTTCTTCAATGTTTTTTTATCAATGTAGTAGATAATATGTTAAATAAACATATAGTCAAGTTTCATTCAAAATTTCCATATTTTGATAGCAATTTTCGTCGTTTTGTCCAATTTTATCGAAATCAAAATTTTAATCGAAATTTTTGCAAAAATTTCCATCGAAAATTTTCTCAAAACTGAAACTTTATTCCTTAATTCTAAGGAATAAACTATTTGTATTATTTTAACTACTGTATTTAAAAAATAATCAACTAAGTAATAGGATAAGATGATACAAATTGCATTCGTCGATCGTGATTACCAAAATTAATCGCAAGTAAATAACCCAATCGCTATGTGCCTATATGCCTATGTGGCTATGTGACTGTGTCACGTAGCTACTAGCTAGACACTACAAGTCTATAAACACTACAATCATCAATAATCAATCTTTGTCTTATTAACACGACCTCCAATAAAAACACCACGTGTCAGACGATCGCACCGCCCGATCGTCCCCCCCTCGGTCCTGGCGTTAGCCATCACTCAACAAAGTCGTCGTCCCCCAAAAAAGAGCTTTTTTCCAAACCCTTTATTTCCGTCTCCCCGTCTCTGCAGTGCTACTCTCCCTGCTTAATTGCTAATCCACATTCAATCAACTTTCTCATTTATCAACACCATACACACTCTCTCTCTCTTTAAGACTCCAAAAACCGCTTGTCCGGACCACGCTTTTTCTTCCTTTTTAAGTACTGAAACCAAAAGCGCTTTTGCAATTCACAATTTTCAAATGGCGTTTCACCACCACCAAACCCCTCACGAAATGGCCTTCCACTCCTTCGCGGCGACGGACCAACCGCCACCGCTCTCCGGAGCCCCGACGTGGCTCAACAACGCGACGGCGTCGTTTCGCCAGCAGAACAGCTTCCTCCACCACCACGACGCCAGAAACGACGACGTCGTCATGTCGCCCTCGGGAAAGAGCAGCAACTGCAGCGATCGGAACCGGAGAGAGATAAGCGGCTACGACGGCGGCGAAGAGGACGAAGAAGACGAGCTCGAGTGCGAGAGCAACAGGTTCAAGGCAGACATCGTCGGCCACCCGCTGTACGAGCAGCTGGTATCGGCGCACGTGTCTTGCTTGAGGATCGCCACGCCCGTCGACCAGCTGCCGAAGATCGACGAGCAGCTCGTGCAGTCGCAGCGCGTGGTGGCCAAGTACTCGGCGCTTCGAGCGAATGGTGATGATCAAGTCATGGACGACAAAGAACTTGATCTATTCATGGTCAGTTTAATTTTAATTTTTTATTTATTAATATTCTGAATTATTTATTTATTTATTTATTTATGAGTGTTTTCTGTAGTTGATTCTGGTGGAAAAGTGTTTGCTTGATGTGTTGATAATCAGAATGTCATATAATTGCAGTGGCAGTGAGGAATCATGTTGTTCAATTCTCCAATTATTCAACTTTACCAGTTCCAGTGCTTTTGAGAATCTTTTAATTTGTCATATTTTCCCACTTAATTAATTAGTAGATATAATCTGACCATTGGCATGTCATGGAATTTGAATTTGTTCTGCCATCAACTACTAACTTCAAGTACACACAAAGCTCTCCATTTTCTTTTTAATCTTATTCTCAAATATACTCAAACTAAATAACAAGTCTTGTTGATGTAAATGGTTCTCTATCCTACAGCTAAAATTAAATTATTCATGTACTTAACAATCACATTATAATTCATAATTTATTATTAATGGGTTTTATCATCTGATATTTTCTTTCCCCTTTTCCCTCATTCTCATGTAGACAAACTATGTGCTATTGCTTTGTTCCTTCAAAGAACAACTGCAACAACATGTCCGAGTTCATGCCATGGAAGCAGTAATGGCTTGTTGGGAGCTCGAGCAATCTCTACAGAGCCTAACAGGTAATTTCTATTTCTTTTCACCCCAACAAGAAGTGCTTCTTAATTAGTGAGGCATTGAAAAGAGAACTTAAAAAAAGTAAAGAAATCATACAACCTTTTAATCACTGTTATTGGTCTATCCTCAATGTGTCTTACTGTTTTTGTTTGAGACTTCTTACAAAAGCATATCCTCCTTTACTTTCTTTCATGTACATGGTCTAGAATTACCAGTTATGATTTGATCTCTCACATAAAGAGAAAAGGCGTGCACAGTGATTACACTAATGTGAAATTTGTATTTATTACGTTTTGGTATTTCTGCATCTACATCATATAAGTGGCTAGTTTATAAACAGTGTATATGATGCATTTACAGGTGTATCCACCGGTGAAGGCACAGGTGCTACAATGTCCGACGATGATGACCAGGTGGATAGTGACATCAACTCTTATGATGGAAGTCTGGATGGGCCTGATAGCATGGGATTTGGTCCTCTCGTTCCGACTGAAAGTGAGAGGTCCTTGATGGAGCGTGTAAGGCAAGAATTGAAGCATGAATTGAAACAGGTATGAACTGTGGACTTAAGTATATTTGCCAGATGGGCATTAGAGCGTAGCTGATATCACCTTTGCTTCTCAGGGTTACAAGGAAAAGATTGTAGACATTAGAGAGGAAATTCTACGCAAGAGAAGAGCAGGGAAACTTCCAGGTGACACCACTTCTGTCTTAAAATCATGGTGGCAATCACATTCCAAGTGGCCCTACCCAACAGTGAGTTTGATACAATCCCATTGTAGCTTTCTCTTTTGCAAATTTTTTTGAATGGCTTCTAAAACCCTCTTTCGTTTCCTGTAGGAGGAAGACAAAGCAAGGTTGGTGCAGGAAACAGGCTTGCAATTGAAACAGATCAATAACTGGTTCATAAATCAAAGAAAAAGGAACTGGCACAGTAACCTTTCCACAACTTCTGTTTTGAAGAGCAAACGCAAGAAGTAAGAGAGCAATTGACACGGTCGTTTTGTTGACATCAGTTTGCTTTGCTTTTATAAACCTTATAAGCTTTTTCCAATTGTAATTTGGAAAATAAAATAAAATAATGCAGATGATATCAACAACCAACGGTTCAAGTAAATGTAACACCTAACTAGTCCTCCACTTATGGAAAAATGAAAGTCTAGCATCAATCAGAGAGCAATATTTGGCCATACAGAAAATGGGCTGCAAGGAAGGATTCTATTTCTTTCTGGGGAAACTTAAATTTCTCATACAGTAAAAGCTTAGTCTAGTAAATGATACTATTGCTGCCCGATGCCTATCTTTGGGCGATCACTTCCCGTCCGACGGGTATGCTCATCCCGACACATCGGTGTCTTTCTGTACCAGGTTTCTATGGATCTCGATAGCATTTTTGCTTTGTGTTTTTTAATTTCTATGGATGAGAATGGCTATAAATACAGTTGTTTGTAGCAGTTATAGATGTTTATTGTATAACATTCTGCAGAAAATTAATTAGTATCAGTTCACTACATTGTGTGAATTACCACTTGCCATTACACATTCTGACTTCTGTGTAGAGTGAGCATTCTGAAAAACAAATTTCCGGCTAAATCCTGGCATGCCCTCAATTCGAATTCTAAATTATAGGCCAAAATTTCAACTGAAAAAGGACTTCAGACTGTTCTGTTTTATGACACAGCATAAATTATCCATCAAAATGGGAAATAAAGAGAGAACAAAGGACACCCAATCTAACCTTTGGATTCTATGGAAGCTGATACATCGGTTTCATGAATCACTCTGCCTATGGGACTTTGTTCATGGGAAGAAGGAGCCGCAAACCTTGCTGAGGAATCAAGAACCAAACCATCATCTCCTTCTCTACCCACACCGCCCCCATCAAAATTAAGAGTATAACTATGAAGATCATACTGAAACCTATTCTTCTGCTTCTTTTTCCCAGGCAATCCATCCTTCTTTTGCTTCATACTCTTGCAGTATCCACCAATCTTTCTGATGAAGGTCTTCCACTTTGGCCCGCCTAATACTTCTGTAAGCTCCTTAGCCTTGTTCAGTCTCTTCATTCCCCATGACATCTCCTTGCATCTCCCTTCTTCCTGCAATAAACATCTACGTTCATTGTCATTGCTTTGCCGCTGCCATGTGAACCCAAAGAGCCTGAAACAACCATAACGGCAAGCGGAAGCATCATGTTCATAGCCATCCATATCTTCTCCTTCGTGATCATACTGCTTGAGGGGTGAACTGTGGTTCATAAGCAAGGTTGGTTTCTGTTCATAGGTAGCCATAAGAGAAGAGAATCTTTGGTGAAAGACTTGGAATGGAAGAGTCTTAAATTTATGGGGAGGCGATAGAAGAGAAAAAGGAAATATCAAAGAAACGGAGGTTGGTGGGTTGATGCTCTGAATTGGAAAGAGCTCATTGTATAATGCTGATGATGAAAAAGCCAACACTACTTCAGAAATAAAACAAAACAAGGAATTGTGGATGGATAAAGGGTTTGACTAGTGAATAGTATTTGCCGAATCGGTTGCTACGCGGTGTTGTAAGTGTAAACATCCAAGCCACACGCCCAGAGAAACATTATGTGACAAAGAAAGCCCAAAAGCAGCGATCCAAACTGAGAAAGACGACGCTTGCTTGGATATTTTTCTCTTTTGGAAGGAACAGAAGAGACAGACAATAATACACTAACAAGTTGGGCTTGTTTTTATCTCACGAATCACGATCATGTGTTCATGTCCAAATGTGACGCTCAGACTTTAAGACAAATAGAACTAACTAAACTACATGCTTTCCTCAGGCTTTCAAAAACAGCTTGCAATTTTGATTTCTTACAAGATGATGAGGGTGAAGACCGAGGAATGTACTCATTGTGGGATATCCAAACGAATTGCGTGATCTACCAAATTTTGCAATTACCATTTTTTGTTTTCCCAGTTAAGAAATCTTAACAGTGTGTTTGGACGAAGTAATTCTAGTTTTCATAGAAATTTATAAATGATGGAATTTAAAACTTCATCATTAAATTTCCATCAATTGCATTTTCTACTGTTTGGATATATGTATGTAGAATTTAGAAAATAACAAAAATTATAAATTTCCTTTGTTTGGGTAACAGATGTTATTTAAAAATTTAAATAGTACAGTGGTAAAAAAAAATTAAATAATTGTAAGAGCTAGAGTTCTCAGTCTTAAGGATGCTTCACGGCTAATATTGATTGATATGAGCTTGTTTCATGCCATTATAGCTGGAAAAATCCTTATGAGCTTGTTTCATGCCATTATATCATTTTCACACACACACACATATATATATATTGAGGTATACCTCAACTTATTTATGTTGAGGTATGACCTTGTTGGGGCCCACACGAGTTTTTTTGTGTCGATCCGAACCATTCAATTTTTACATCTCCATTGATAGATCATCCTTGCAAAAAATTAGCCAAATCGGAAATCATTTGCCTATCTAACTTTGATAAAACAAATGAACGAACCAAATATTTTCGATGAAACCGTTCATTTGTTTAATCAAAGTTAGATAGGCAAATGATTTCCGATTTTGCTAATTTTTTGCAAGGATGATTTATCAATGGAGATGTAAAAATTGAACGGTTCGGATCGACATAAAACGACTCGTGTGGGCCCCAATAGGGTATACCTCAATATAAATAAGTTGAGGTATACCTCAACAGAAGGAGCCAGTATATATATATATATATATATATATAGATATGTATACTCACAGACCCATATAGTAACATATATATATATACCCATATTGATTAATATGGGTGGGTATATATACTCACACACATATTGATTAATATGTTCATAGACCGTGAACATACCCATGTCATAGCATGTATATATATATATTAATCAACATGTGTCTTAGGGATGCTTCACGGCTAATATTGATTGATATGAGCTTGTTTCATGCCATTATAGCTGTAAAAGTCGTTAAACACATGTCGTTACACACACACACACACATATATATATATATATATACACACTCACAAACCCATGTCGTAACATATATATATATACCCATATTGATTAATATGGGTGGGTATATTCAC
Organism: Dryas octopetala; assembly: GCF_963921425.1. Classification (NCBI taxonomy): domain Eukaryota; kingdom Viridiplantae; phylum Streptophyta; class Magnoliopsida; order Rosales; family Rosaceae; genus Dryas; species Dryas octopetala. Next base: position 21,548,046 of record NC_141370.1, on the reverse strand, counting down.
ACACATATTGATTAATATGTTCACAGACCGTGAACATACACATGTCATAGCATATATATATGTTCACAACATGGGTTTGTGAATATATATATATGTTCACCGACCGTCGTAAGTTGTGATCAGATTGTGGGCTAACATATATATATATATAATTGTTCTTCTACCTATAAATTTTATTTGCAATCCTTCGTAGAACCATGTTTCAATTCACCCAAAAAAAAATCATAAATTAACCATCAAATCATATTATAAATTAGAGAAAAAGAACACATGAGTATTTGTAGTGAAATAAAATTAACATACGTGAGAAAGGAAACAAACTAGCAAATCTCTTCAGTATAGCACCATGGTGACTGATCTGCTTGGGTTTTTGTTGTTCTCTTCTATTTTTGTAGGGACTGGGCTGCTTTGAGATGTAGAGAAGCACCTATGTACCTACGTTTCTTTTTTGGGTGGGATGGAAAAGGAAGTCCCGCTTGTTTTTATGAGTAATTTCGTTTTTTTAGAATTTCCAAATTTATTCCCACTTGGAAAAGAGAATTCCTGCTTGCATAAGAATTGTAAAACGACGCCTATTTTGTTTGAATTTAAACTCAGGATTTTAGCTCTGTAAATTCCACAAATATTTCTCTCGTAATTTGTGAATTTCCCTATAATTTGGCCAAACACGGAACTTTCAATTTTCCACGCATGAAATACTGACTTTTTTAAATCCCAAATTTTTCTTCTGCATCCAAACACACTGTAAATAAATTGTAGCTAGCATAGACTTCATTGTTTTTCTGAATTTAAAATAGGTAGGATAGGAACTCGCGTCTTCTTAAATGAAAAAATACGGCTCTAAGAGTTGGTCCAAGTGGTGATACAGGTTGAACAATGAGTTGAGATTAAAATAAGTCAATGTTCGATCCCCTCCCCCCAGTGTAACCAATAGAACTAGAAAAAATACAATCATTTTGGTAACATATTTAAGAAATTGATCTCTAATTTAATAAGGTTGACCAAGTGCGTTCGTTTCTCTGGCCTTTCATTGCAAATTCACAGCACTCATGTTCCATGGAAAAATTCGAGTTTAGTACCGTCTTTTCAGCCAACCAAAAAAAGTGGGAGGGGAAGAAGATATGGTTCGGTCAGAGGCCTGGTCATAAAACTCTGCAAGCATTACCCATGATTCATGAAAATCCTTGTTTTGGACCTTTGGTGCACAGACCATGAGAAATGGATCGAGTCCTGGTGAACAAAGCAACGAAGCCAACACAGAAACGCATACAATCCAATCCTCATGCTTGTATTGATATATGTCAAATCGTGATAGCAAACACTTGATTCAAAGGTAAACCTAATGAGTTGACAACTTTATAACATCTAAAAATTTCTGTGGAACATCGAAACAACTTCCCTATCACATTAAAACAAAACACATTAGTTATCTTCCAACAGCCTGAAACGCACATGCAGGGACATGGGACAGACATCTATGATGAAGCAACTTGCCTGAGATCATTTAGGAGGGTTGCTGCGGTTGGCTTTGTGCTTTAGGAGGAATCTTTGCAGCCATAGCACGTAAGTGGTTTGCAATTTCAGTAAAGTTCAGTCTCTCAGACGGCTCTGATGACCAGCATCCCTCCATCAGTGATTTCCATTCTTGATCACAAGAGTCCGGGATTGGTGGCCGCAATGTATTGCTCACAATACCACCTGCATTATATGTGAAGAACTGACTATCAGCATCTATAAATCTGAGTCACCTTGAAGGAATAAGCATGTTATACAAGTGACAAGTTATTAAGCAGTTGAAGATCACCTATGATAGCACCATAGTGCAAATCCGCATATGGTTCTTCTCCAGTGAGGAGCTCCCACATCACGATACCAAACGAAAACACATCAACCTAGTGTACCCAAAAAAAAAAATGCTAAATAAATGAAAACACGTTTAAGAGAGGGACAATCATATGTGAAAAACTAATAAAAAATTAAAAGAAAGAAAAACACAAACCTTCTCAGAAACCAGGCTACTGCTACCATTCAAAAGTTCTGGTGCCATCCATGGAAGTGTTCCCCGCACACCACCGGAGATCAGCGTCTGGCATTTCACCTTGGATAGGCCCAAATCACCAACCTGGCATCATAAGCAAAAGCGTGAACACAAATCTTTGAAATACACACTTAAACCAACTACAGCATGGTACACTAGATCAGTTTAAACGTGCCTTCCATGATACTGCTGAAAATAAAAACCCCAAAATTGACCAACAAAAAGAGGTATGCTAGACCATATGAGAAATCATTATCACCCAGATAAATTTTATCATCTTGAAAAAATAAAAAGATAAATTTTTATCATCAAATTAAGTATCTATAACCGAAAAAAAGGGAAAAAGGCATAGACAAAGCTAAGTTTCTAATTAAAGTTTATATCATCTACTTTAGCATCTGTTACAGTGCAACGAACCTGCCTCAAGCTTCGTTAATGGTTTTAACAAAGCATGTCAACAGAAACTACATGCTTCTGACAATCATATGCTGCACTCGGAAAAGTTTGTGGCGTTTTATAAGAGAGAGATTATGTCTACCACAATATGGACCAGAACGAGAATGCAAGGAACGGCATTCCAGTCACTTACCTTGCATATCGGGCGGTGCGGATCTCGTAGATTGACAAGCAAGTTGTCACTTTTCAAATCAAAGTGCACTATATTCCTCCCATGCAGGTACTCCATTCCAAATGCCACATCCATTGCAATCAAGAGACGCTTGCGCTTGTCCAGACTCCTGGTGTAATTACTTTTGCATCAGCTTTTTATCACATTGAAAATTATATACCAAACTACTGCATCCACTAAAGTTCAGTCAAAGTAATACAACAAACAAAAAGCGAAACAAACACATTACTTCTCATTCTTCTGCAAGGCATTTCTAAGAGAACCATTAACCATATACTCTGTCACTGTTGCCACAGAACCTCCTGGGCCATCAAGAACAACACCATAGAAAGCTACCACATTTGGGTGGTGCAAGTCAGCAAGGTTGATGGCCTCATTCCAGAAATCATTTCTCTGATAAGCACAATATAGCGACTAATTAGAGATGTGTTAATGAATAAAAATTAATAGTATTTGGCAACTAGTGCAATGAAAAGACCAACCATGCGCTCTTGTTCTGAAGGCTTCCCAGCAAAACACCTATCACTGATTCGTTTGATTGCAACATCAGTGCCCCTCCATTTTCCATGATAAACAGTACCAAAGGTTCCAGAACCCAGTTCTCTCAGCTCTTCAAGGTCACTGTTCTTTATAATCTGTCAAAAGAGCATATCGGTTAATGAGACAAGTTAACAGCACAACATCATAATGAGGAAAAATAGAAAACCAAATTTTCAACCTGCAACCGATTTGATACTGGAAAACCAAGATTCGCCTTATCTGGAATTTTGGTCTTGGCATCCTGAAATAGAAAATGGAAATTAGCACAAGTGTAGTTGGAGAAGGGTCAGAAGATAAATTAAATATATGTGACTGCATGTTTTGAACCTCTTCATCTTGATTGGATTCAAAAGCAGACTCTTCTTTATCATGTAAGCCAGGATTTGACAGTGTAGCTTGCTGCAAAACTGAGGCAGCTACACCCTCAGCAACAGCTTGAAGCTCTTGCTTGATCTGTTCCTCTGTTGATCCTATGACAAAGAAGCAAAAAACAATTAACATCCATCCTAAATAAGTAATTAATTTATGTATAAATTAAAAATAAATCAGCATTTGACTGACCTTTGGAAGACTGGCCATGCTCTGAACTATGATCCTTGTTCAAATTGCCTAGTGGCTGCTGACCTCCATCCTCCATTCGCATTTCTGTACTTAGTTCCCCACTATTGCCACCCAGGGCGTCCCTAATTGCAAAGGGTTCTTTTTTTAATGCTATTTTGGTAGGTCTAGGAGGAGGAAGATGAGTATCGTGACGCAAATTCCAAGGATCCTGATTGCTGAATAATGAGTTTGAGGAATCCTGGACATCACTAGTTCTCATAGGTGGAGAAGAGGAAGAGGGTACATTACCATTCGAGGTAATAACTTCCACATCAGTAGGTAACATCTTGGGCTGGGATCTTAAGTTCTCATCCTTCCATTCAGCAGGAGGTTGAATTCTATTAGTTAGATGGGTGGACACAACAGGGTTGCCATACTGAAATTCATAAGAATCCAGGGCATTGAATCCAATTCTTGATTGTGGATAAGGTTCAGGATTTCCCCACATAGGTGGTTGTGCCGCCTCAAAGTATTCTACTGGCTGTGTATTATGCGCATGTGAGACTTCAGTAGAGTAAGAAGCCAGCACTTCAGTTGGTTTGAAGTGATTCATTTCAAATTTTTCAACAGTATTATCTAGAGGCACCTCCCTCCCCCCCACTTGTGGTGGTTTATGATCAAAGCTGTCTTCCATTCTAGGTGTATCAACAGGCGACTTACCATGCTCATTATTAACATAAATCTCAGTGGGGCTTAGCTTCAGGTTTTCCATCCTCCCGTCGATTTGTCTCAGATGATCATATGAAATGCAAGTGTCTACATTGTCTTCTTTTGGAACAATTCCAATAAATTTGTTAGGGTATACTTTTGGAGATTCATGAACCAGGCATTCAGAAGTTTGAACAGGCGTACCTCCAACAAGAGGCACATCCTGATTAACAGGATTGTTAACCAAATCTTCCTGTTTAACCTGGTATTGTGCTGGCACAGAATGTTTCTGAAGAGCATTGTCTTGACAGCGCTGTGGAATAGTGCCCATGAATGCACCATTTGGTGACTGTGGATCACCTGCCCTCCTGAGAACACCCTGGGGAGCTGAAATCATCGTATGATCAACTAGTTGAACACTAATTCTCTCATTTTCACGTTTTGCCTCAGAATTTTGAGAGAGCCCAGTTGCTTCTGAATGAGGTGTTCCAACAAGAGGATCTACTAGCCCTTGGACCCTGGGTCGAGCCTCAACTCCCTGCCCAACAATACCTTCCCCCAATCCTCCACTTACCATAACCCTGTTCATTTGCTGAGCTCTCAAAGCATCCTCCATTTGGAGACTATGATAAGTTGAATTGGAATCGGACCCAGGGCTTGCACCACCGTCTCTCTGACCCTGTACCACAGTATCAGAATGTGCATGAGGCAACGCTTTCTGACACATATAACAGTCCTGCAACCTTTTGGAATTCTCAGGATACATTACCTGTTGGTGGGATACCAAACCATCATGGAAAATCATATGCTCCGGTGATGGAACCTGATGCCAGCCATAAGCACCTCCTACTACTGCTGAGGGGACCTGAACCTGATATGGATTATAGCTTTGTTCAGCAGGAAGCTGGACAACTCTGGGAGCAAACGCACTTTCATCTACATAATGATCCAACCGAGTCTGCTGGGGTTGCATCAATGGCTGAAGCACATTTGGTCTTACACTAACATGAGAAGATGAGGGAGTCATTGTCATGTGCACTGCAGGACTGTAGTGATGTGGGGTGATGCCAGCACCACTATCACAGAATTGCTGTTGGGTAAATATAGGACCCGAAGTCCCCAGAAGGTGAGCATTTGGAAAACCCATCTGGGAAGGAAGCTGAAAATAATCTGCACGGTTTATAACTTCTTGGCGAGGACCAACATAAGCTTGCAGATAAGAAGCAGTAGATGGAATGTCAATTCCAGGTTGCTGCAACCCTAGTTGCTGCTGTGACACTGTAGCAGGCACAGACCTATCTAACTCAACCTCGGAAAGAGAAGATGATGTTTGGGGGGGCCCAGACTTAACCATATGAATGCCCCGACTTGCAAGGTTGGGATCTGCAAATACCAATCTTGTACCAGTGTCATGAGACGTAGCCAAATCCCCTTTAGGTGATAACTTGCCCGCCGATAAAGTTCCAGAAATGCCCCCCTGACCAAGAACTGAGCTATCAACAGCATCAGTTCCACTAAAATCAGAATTCTGTGTTGAAGTTCCACTTGCTATACTCTCCTTCCTCGTGATACCACCACCGCCCCCTTCAGTAATCCCATTCACAGCATCAACATATCTCTGCCCGCTATCATGTAGGTCCCCAATCTGTGCAACACCAGATGGATCAAGTTCTGAAGCAGATAACAGAAACAACCTCAATTTTGCTGACCCATCTGGAGATCTCTCAGCCAACTTCTCATACTCATCCATCATATTTTCAAGATCATCAGGACATGAAACTGTTACCAGTGAATCGAGGTCCTCATCAGGGAGCTGATATTTAATAACCACAGGTTGCCCATATGTATCCCCCATCTTCTGCACTAGCTCATTGAAGTTCGCATCTCTTTTAACACTGATAATCCTTGTCTGTCCTCCAACATATCTCAGCATTCCATCGCTTGGTCTGGGCAATATCTTTCCCCCAAAGCTGCATAGAAGCTTTAGTTTCCTCCCAGAGGCAGAATCATCTCCACCATCATCGCTTGCTTGATCAGTACTGTTGCCACCACTCCGATTGCCCAAACTGGAAATATATCCAAACCCAGATGTCAAATCATTCCCACTCTGATCAGCAACAGTGCCAGTGACCTTATTTCCCAAATTGAGATTATAACCAAACCTAGCCACCATATCATTCATAACATGATCCAAACCATTGCCAACAACCCTATTACCCATATTCGGACTACAGCCAGGAGGCCCAGAACCAGTTGTTGTAGCACTGCTTTGTAGATCAACAGCACTAGCACTGACAGCAACCCGACTGCCCAAATTAGGACTATAAATACCAACAGCAGGGTTCACACCTGGATGCCCCACCGGCACGGGGATGCGGGGGCCCCACGTGGCCACACCTGGGACTGCATTCCCATAACCTAGGCCAACAAACCCAGCCTCAGAGACCGGTGCCGGGTAAAAGACAGGTACCGAGTTAGGGCTACAATCTAGGTTTCGACCAGTTGTAGTAGCCAGCGGAATGCGGGGCTCTTCAGCCACATTTCGAGCTACGTTCAACGATCTCAGTTCCATGGGAACCGAATTTTGATCAAACGCCATATCTAAAAATACATAATTTCAATTAAGAGTCTGCAAATCAATCCTAATACAATAATATGTACGATCAAATACAATAAAGCGAAGGTCTTTGCTTCTGGATTTTCAAATTTTCTTCTTTAAAAAAAAAAATCGAGTATTGAATTGAATTTCTTTAACAATCTGCTATAAATGCCTAATCAGGTTGCACCAAACTAGAAAACTATTTCTCAGCATCTAGCAAGAACAGGGCACAACAAAGACAGAATAAGGAGAGAGAGAGAGGGCGAGATAAGTACCAAATTTGAACGGCGTTTCAGAGACGGTGGAGGAGATAAGATGGAGAAGAAGAAGAAAGAGACAGAGAAAGTCTGAGTCGGTGGCAGTGCAGTTCCAAAAGGGATCAAAGCCCTCACAGTGACAAGCGTCCACCTCGATTCAGCGCTCCTCACTTTCTTTCTTTTCTCTAAAAATCTGGTTTTTGAATTCTTTTATTCATCGGTTCAGTAATTTCCGGGATGGATTTTATTTTCTCGGGAAAAAGGAAATGTTGTGTTTGTGTGTTGAGAAATGGCAGTCGGCTTCGCTTAAGTTTTAAGAAAGAAAGATTTGGGTTCGAGAACAGAGGACGAGGGGGTGAAGCCACGTGGATGGGTTCATGCTACCAAAGATTATGAGTCAAAAAAGTGTATTATATGTGTATTGCGAACTTGCCAAGATTTGATTCTGAGATGGTGACAAGTTTGTAGAGAATTCGGACTTTTAAGGTTATTCATATTTCATATTCAATATTGCCTCACAATAACATTTTCTCAATATTGAATTAGAGGGCAAGTCACAAGTAGGAATTAAAATATAAGAAAACAAAAAACATGAAAACTTCCTAGAAAATTAAACATTAAATTATTTTTTACACCTATTATTTAATAAAACTTTTTATAAGAAAATCATTTATAAGCCCCACTCTTATTATGGGTCTTTTATTTTTATTTTTATTTTTTATTAAAACAAAAACTCATTACTACGCAAACTTTGTAGTAAGAACAATATTTGGGTCACTCCTTTGGGATACCTCAAGGCCACTCCTTCAAATTTTGATTTCGGCAATATTAGCGCATAATCGGAACCGTTCACTTTTTAGATAACATATTAAAAATCATCTCTGCAAAAAATCAAATCAATCGGAAATCGTTTGGTTATATAACTATTGTCAATTAAATAGAAAAAATCAACGGTTTGGCAAAAAAATCACTCTTTAATTAAAAATCGTTGATTTTTTTCATTTAATTGACAACAATTATATAATCAAACGATTTCCGATTGATTTAATTTTTTTGTAGAGATAATCTTTAATATACTAAAAAGTCAACGATTTTGATTATGCACCGACATTGACGAAATCAGAATTTAGAGAAGTGGGGTGACCTTGAGATACTCCTAAGGAGTGACTCAAGTATTGTTCTTGTAGTAATACCTGCAAGGCTGTAAGCTTTGTCCTTACCTCATCTCTGTTACTACGCAATGTCAATTTTTTTCTCCAGCCTGACCTCTTCAATTTTTCTCATATGGATGTCCTGCTTCGTCTCGGAGCAAAAAGGTAAAATCTTGATTTAATTTGTTTTTTTTATATTTCTATTCATCTTTTTTATATCTCTGATATGCTATCTCAGTTATATCTCTGATATGCCATGGTTCTGATATATTTCTATTAATCTTTTTTATATTTTTATATTTCTAATATGCTATGGTTCCACTACAAGAAAAATGAGTTATAGGGGTACTCAAATAGGGGCGGAATAAGAGAAGTGTCTCTAATTTAAAAAAAGTAAAGGCGTAAATTTGAGAACTGTTTCTGTATTTTTTTTAAGAAATAAAGTGACGGAAAATAAACGCTTCTACTTATATTAGTGGCAGAAGAAAAGTGCCCCTAACATTTTAACAAAAGATATAAACATAACAACCAAGGAATAAAATTTCGGGTTTCGAGGAAATTTCGATGAAAATTTCGATAGAAATTTCGACGGAAATTTCGAAGATTTTTAAATTTCGACAGAAATTAGAAAGAAACGACGGAAATTACTATCAAAATACGGAAATTTTGAATGAAACTTTACCATATGTTTATTTAACATATTATCTACTACATTGATAAAAAACATTGAAGAAACCAAATTATATAGTAAGTTTCATGTGATATAAAATAAATATAATGCGCGTTGAAGACAAATACTATTAAATAAAATTAGTATAATGATTAAATGAACTTAATATATTCATTATATTTTATAATCTATACACTAAACCCTATATACTTTATAATCTATACTCTATATTGTTTAAGATATAATATAGGATATTAAGGTTTGGTCCATTAGGATATTTTTAATTATTTTTTATATAAAAATGTATTAGAGTTTAAAAACAACTAAACGAAACCCCAAAATGGCCAAACGAAATCCCAAATCATTTTTTTGTTCAAATAGCTCAAAAGTCTCAAACTCCAATAAAAAAAGTCTTTTATTGTTTTTCTCTTTTTTTTTTTTTTTCTTTTTTTTTTCTTTTTTTTTTCTTTTTTTCTCTTTCCTTCCTTATCTCTCCCCGTGGGCTGACCCCATTTTTCTTTCCTTTGCTTTCATCTTCTCCTTCTTCTTCGCTGCTGCAGTACGCCTGTGAGCTGTGACTTTTTTTTTTTTTTTTCTCTCTCTCTCTCTCACACAATCACACACTCTTATATTTCTCTCTCTGCATCTCCATCACCACCCTCACCTTCACCCTCATCTCTTTCTCCCTCATCTCTTTCTCCCTTCTCTCTTTCTCCTTCGTCTCCTCCTCCCGCCGCCGCTCCCTGCCGCCGAAATCCACCGAATGATGCACAGAAAGTTTGAACCATCTCTTCCTCCATCTATCTCTTTCTCCCTCATTTCCCCCATGCCGGCTCCCCTGCCGCCGCCCTCTCGATCTCACCCGCCGAAAATTTTGCCTAAATTTCGAAGATTTCGGCGAAATTTCGATAATTTCAGCGAAATTATCACGAAAAATTGAAAATTATACGTTTCGATTTCGACCCCTCCTCAAATCGAAAATTTCGGCGAAATTTTCAAAATTTAAACCTCTGATAACAACACATATCAATATGTCTCTATTTTTTTAAATGATTTTAATTATTATTAAGGGCGTTTTGTATATGTCCCTATCATTTTTTTAATTAATTTGGACAATAGGGGCGGAATAAGGGAAATGCCTTTAATTAAAAAAAGGCTCAATTATAATTTATCCCTATAAACTATAGGGGTGATTTCAAGATGGTCCATTAATTAAAAAAAATTTCAAACGCATCCATCAATTAAGTGAAAACATAAAAAATGACGGAAACTATCAATAGAACCGTTAGTTGCCCACGTGGCTTTGTTGACTCACATTTTTTAATGATGTGGCTGCCACATGTTTACCATATGAACAAAAAAATAATAAAAACATTATTAAAAATATTTTATAATATTAAAAACTAAAACTAAAATAGAAAAAATCAAAAATTACAAACTTTCCCCACCTCCCAATCCCATCCTTTTCCTGTGCATCTACCAGAAAAAAAAAAATCTCCTTCTTCTTCCCCCATACAGCCACACCTTCTTCCTCATCCTCCTTCATCTTCCCCCAGACAACCACCTTTTCTCTCCCTCTATCTATTTCCCTCATTTCTCTTTCTCTCTCTCTTTTTCTCCCTTTCCCTTTGTCCTTCCTTGTCTCTCTGTCTTCGCACAATTGCCAAGTTGCCGAGCTCCAGATCGGAGGTCGTTCATATATGTTGAGATGAGAACAATGAAAGAAGGAAAGAGAGAGAGAGAAATGGCCTTGCCAATCTCCAGTTCCTAATGAGGTTGTTCATATCTGTTGCGAAGCTTGGCAGCGCTGCCATCGCCGAATCCATCGCGGTCGATGTGGAGGTCGACCATGCCAACGCCTCCCCTCCTCTCTCTCTCTCTTCCTCTCTTTCATTGTTCTCTGGGTTTTTATTTGAGTTTAGGTTTGAACAATTTGGACATATTTTGCACAATTTCATTGTTCTATCTCTCTCTGTTGATGCAAATTTCCGTAAGAAAGTTACAACAACTTAGGGGTAGTGACCTGGCTGATCCGAAGTCCTGCTGGATGATGACGTGAGATCTTCCTATAGACAAACACAAGATCAAAGGAGATGGACCGGTGTGGTACCAGCCAAACACGCTCCGATGATGAAGTCAGTGATGTGTGTTTGATGGTGTTTGAATGGAAGTGAGGAAGAACATGTGATGAACTTGGGAGAATGGGAAGAACAAGGCAAATGTTCTGGGTTTATTCTCAGCAAGTCCAAGTGTGTTTTTGGTAAGCCAAAGTTTGTGCAAGTGTTTGCTTTGTGATGGCTGGATGGATGAGGGCCCTGGCTTTGTGCATATAAGTTGGTTTATATAGACAAGGGAAGGTGTGGAGAGTAAGTTACCTGCATGTGATTGAGTGGCTGAGAGAGATCCACGCGTTCGGTCATAACTAGTAGCATGCACAGCTACTCACCTCCTTTGCATTCAATGCTGCATTGAATGCAAGGATGGAAGATCAAGTGGAATGCCCCAATAGTCATGGCTGTGAGCTGGAATGTCTTATCTGTCAGAGAGTCACGTCAGGTGCACTTGAGTATGGCGGTTCGTCCCAACGTGATCTTCTTTAGGATGGCGGTGGGAGGCCGAGCCGATCCGAACATATGTCCTCACGTGTAGACGTGAAACCCATGTGTGATCGGATCGGATTTAGACAAGTCGGCCAAGCCGATCAGGTAGGTAGTGCAGTGATCCCCTCAAGTGAAATCCGGCCGCAACTAGGTTTTGAGATGACGGTCACCAAAGCCGAGCCGATCCGAACTGGGAATGGAATGGACTGAGTTGATGTGGTGACGTGGAGATCCACGTCTGATCGTGATCGGTCATTGGTCCGGGCCGAGCCGAACCAATGGTTGAGATGATCAGGTGCTGACAAGATTGTCGAAGCACGTCTGATCGTGATCGGTCATTGGTCCGGGCCGAGCCGAGCCAATGGTTGAGATGATCAGGTGCTGACAAGATTGTCGAAGCACGTCTGATCGTGATCGGTCATTGGGCCGGGCCGAGCCGAACCAATGGTTGAGATGATCAGGTGCTGACAAGATTGTCGAAGCACGTCTGATCGTGATCGGTCATTGGGCCGGGCCGAGCCGAACCAATGGTTGAGATGATCAGGTGGTGACAAGATTGTCGAAGCACGTCTGATCGTGATCGGTCATTGGGCCGGGCCGAGCCGAACCAATGGTTGAGATGATCAGGTGCTGACAAGATTGTCGAAGCACGTCTGATCGTGATCGGTCATTGGTCCGGGCCGAGCCGAACCAATGGTTGAGATGATCAGGTGCTGACAAGATTGTCGAAGCACGTCTGATCGTGATCGGTCATTGGTCCGGGCCGAGCCGAACCAATGGTTGAGATGATCAGGTGCTGACAAGATTGTCGAAGCACGTCTGATCGTGATCGGTCATTGGGCCGGGCCGAGCCGAACCAATGGTTGAGATGATCAGGTGGTGACAAGATTGTCGAAGCACGTCTGATCGTGATCGGTCATTGGGCCGGGCCGAGCCGAACCAATGGTTGGGATGATCAGGTGGTGACAAGATTGTCGAAGCACGATCTCCAGATCTGAGCCGAACTGATGGTGTTCGAAAAAGATAATCTCTCGAATTCCTGGTGGATCCCAATGTCGGTTCGGATCGGACATGGGTAACCCGGAGGTAAGAGCCGATCTCATATGTACATGCTGTTGGCGTTGCTAAGCTGAGATGATGACATAGATGGCTGGGTCTGACCAAGTTGACCATCAAAGAGTCTGAGCAAAAATGGGACTTGGTGTGCCACGTGTTGGTCTGTGATTGGCCATTGAATCCATGTGGATTTATCCACAAACAGGAGTCCCCCAACTTCCAGTCCGAGCAGACTTGTGATGGATTGGAAGTTGAAAAAAGGTGATGACCTGTAAGAAGTGACATTCGGCCTGACTTGGCCATTATGATAAAATGCAATGATAATTCTCAATTTATTTTCGGATCAGTCTGATGAGCATGACGAAAATAAGAAGAAACTATATATCCCTGATGATCTCAGATGGGTTTGATGTGTCCATTGAGATATTAGGAATTTTGTTTTTGAGAAAAATATTCAAACTTACTTTCAGATCGGCTCGGTATGCACGATAAAAGTTTTGAGCTTGAAAATATTTTTCTTTTTGGAAATATCCTGTCGAACGTTAGGACTGTAGAAAGTCACTTCGGCTCGGCCAGGGATTTTTATAGACCTGATGAGTCTTTTCCTGTTGGGCGCCGGGACTGTAGCCAGTCGCTCCGGCTTGGACCAGGTGTTTTTAGAGACCTTTGAGTCTTTTCCTGTTGGGCGCCGGGACTGTGGCCAGTCGCACCGGCTTGGACCAGGTGTTTTTAGAGACCTTTGAGTCTTTTCCTGTTGGGCGCCGGGACTGTGGCCAGTCGCACCGGCTTGGATCAGGTGTTTTTATAGACCTGATGAGTCTTTTCCTGTTGGGCGCCGGGACTGTGGCCAGTCGCTCCGGCTTGGACCAGGTGTTTTTATCTTCAAAATCTGAGAATCAAAGTGGATCTAGATGTGTTCATCTATATTTGTCGAAAGAAGATCAGATCGGACAGTCCCCGATCTTGATCAAGTCAGAGGAAATGTTTAGAACACCATTGTAGAACCAGGCGAACACTTCAGTATTTGTGCGTGGGTATGCAAGTGCGTTTGAGCGCTGAGCTGAGCTGATTTAAGTTTTGAGCCGATCCGAACAGGTTGGTCCGATTTCTCTTCGAAAATCGGGACCTCTTCCCAATCCCTAACAGGGAGAGGCCGAGCCGATATGGCCGAGCCGATCTGGGATAACCAAGAAAAGATGAACGCTCAATTCTTAGAAGATCCTCAGATCGGGTCGGATCGGATGTGGGGGATCCGTCGGGATGATCCGACCCGAGCCAGAAGTGAAGTCGAAGGTCTGAGCCCTCAACCAATATGAGCATCTCTGGTTTCAATAGCGTTGGTGGTCTTCCTTGGGTCAGTGATCTTCACCCTTGGGGCTCCGGTCAGGAATTGATTAATCTTGCCAGCTCGGGCGAGGGTCTCTATTGCGTCGCGGAGAGAATAGCATTTGTTCGTGACGTGACCATGGTTGGAATGGTACTTACAATAGATATCTTCCTTGATTTTGTCTTGAGGTGGACCTCGAATCTCCTTAGGGACCGGGAGCTGATCCTTGATTTTGGAAAGGATATCCTCCAAGCTTGTGTTCAACGGGGTGAACTCAAGGTACTGAACGTAACGTGGCTCCCCGCCTAGGAGTTGGTGTGACTCCGCAGTTTTGGTCTTCTTCCCCTGAGACATGGGATTAGGGTATGAGGTCTCTCCCTCTTTCCGCTTGGGAGTTGACTGGTTAGTTTTCAGTGCTTCCACTTGAGCATTCCACTCATCAGCTCGAGCCCATTTGGTGGCCTCAGCGGAAAGCTCGTCGTAGGTGGATGGAGGGTTCCTCATCAGATGGGAACGAAGTCCCCCGGCGAGCAGACCTTGCATAAGAGCATTCTTAGCCGATCTGTCGTCGCAATCGTCACACTTCGTATACTCGATGTTGAAGCGGATCAGATAGGTCTTAAGGCTTTCCCCTTCCTGCTGTTTGATGAGCGACATATCGTTCAAGTTGTAGAGTCGTTCGGATACAACCCGATATCTCGTCAGGAAGGCTCTCCGGAGATCGGAAAAAGAGTCAATGGAGTTCGGCTGGACAGTTCGAAACCACCCCCGAGCCGATCCCTTCAAGGTTGAAGGAAAGATTCTGCACTTCGTGGCCTCAGATGCCTGGCGGGCCTCCATGGCGTATCTGAAGCTGTCAAGATGATCGTATGGATCTCTAGTCCCGTCGTACTGATCCATCTTGGGGGGTTTTGTATCCCGGGAGACCTCAGCATCCATGATCCTGCTGGTATATGGGAGGGGGAGCTCTTCTCCGTGATCGGTTCTACCGGTGTACCCCCTGAAGACCTCGACTTGGCCGAGCCGATCGTGGACACTCCGGATTTGGCTTTGGACCAAAGTCCGGACAAGATTTTCCACATTGGGTGGGGTCGGCTCGGCCGCAGTTTCCCCTGAGCACTCGGTCCGGTTACCGAGTCTCTCGCTTACCGGCTGACGAGTGATCCTCTCACTCACCGGACGTCGGTCGGACATGACCATGGTTGGGCCGAGCCGATCCCGTGTAGGTTGTCTGCCGGTCTGGGTGCTAGAAGAGGAAAGTTCGGGCTCTTCTTCCGGGACTACGTTCGGCTGCAGACCAAGTCTACTCCTGGTTGAAGTTCTTTGTTCGGCCGATCCGGTCCGTATTGGGTTTCCGAGTGGAGTCCCCAGTTTGGTTCGGATCGGCGACCTCGGTTCCTCGCTCGGATCATCATGGTAACTTTCGGGAGGTGAAGTAGAGTCTCTGACATAGGCCTGGCGTTTTTGTTGGATGATCTGCCGAGCATTTAAGAACTCGAGCTGATCAATCAAAGGCATACTCTCGAAGCCAGGGAATGAGCAATCGATGTTCCGTCGGCAAGGGTGATTGTCGATGTCAGCCTGAGTGACTTGTGGGGGACGAGCTGGAGAAAGAACCTCGGGATCAGCTCGGGTCATTCTCGTGTTATTGCCGATCCGAACACTCATCCCCTGCTGAGCTCGGAGGCGTTGCAGTTCGGCGGTCTGTTTTGCCTGTTTGGTCAAAAGCTCGTTGTTCTGCCTAAGAAGTTCGTTCTCAGCAGCAAGTTGTTCTTGATTTACCCTTCTTAAGAGCCTATTGGTAGCTCTGAGATCAGCTGGGTCATTGCTGATCCCAGCTCTTCCAGAGGGATTGGCTCTTCTCGTCTTTTCAGGTGTCTCAGGCTGATGTTGTTCATCATTCTGGGATCCTCCTGAGGAAGAGCTACTGTCGCGAAAGATGGTAGTCATGATGACTTGTGTGAAGGAAGAGCTTAGCACTTGTGGTGATGAACACAGCGGCTGAAGTCGATCTTCCCACAGACGGCGCCAATCTGTTGATGCAAATTTCCGTAAGAAAGTTACAACAACTTAGGGGTAGTGACCTGGCTGATCCGAAGTCCTGCTGGATGATGACGTGAGATCTTCCTATAGACAAACACAAGATCAAAGGAGATGGACCGGTGTGGTACCAGCCAAACACGCTCCGATGATGAAGTCAGTGATGTGTGTTTGATGGTGTTTGAATGGAAGTGAGGAAGAACATGTGATGAACTTGGGAGAATGGGAAGAACAAGGCAAATGTTCTGGGTTTATTCTCAGCAAGTCCAAGTGTGTTTTTGGTAAGCCAAAGTTTGTGCAAGTGTTTGCTTTGTGATGGCTGGATGGATGAGGGCCCTGGCTTTGTGCATATAAGTTGGTTTATATAGACAAGGGAAGGTGTGGAGAGTAAGTTACCTGCATGTGATTGAGTGGCTGAGAGAGATCCACGCGTTCGGTCATAACTAGTAGCATGCACAGCTACTCACCTCCTTTGCATTCAATGCTGCATTGAATGCAAGGATGGAAGATCAAGTGGAATGCCCCAATAGTCATGGCTGTGAGCTGGAATGTCTTATCTGTCAGAGAGTCACGTCAGGTGCACTTGAGTATGGCGGTTCGTCCCAACGTGATCTTCTTTAGGATGGCGGTGGGAGGCCGAGCCGATCCGAACATATGTCCTCACGTGTAGACGTGAAACCCATGTGTGATCGGATCGGATTTAGACAAGTCGGCCAAGCCGATCAGGTAGGTAGTGCAGTGATCCCCTCAAGTGAAATCCGGCCGCAACTAGGTTTTGAGATGACGGTCACCAAAGCCGAGCCGATCCGAACTGGGAATGGAATGGACTGAGTTGATGTGGTGACGTGGAGATCCACGTCTGATCGTGATCGGTCATTGGTCCGGGCCGAGCCGAACCAATGGTTGAGATGATCAGGTGCTGACAAGATTGTCGAAGCACGTCTGATCGTGATCGGTCATTGGTCCGGGCCGAGCCGAGCCAATGGTTGAGATGATCAGGTGCTGACAAGATTGTCGAAGCACGTCTGATCGTGATCGGTCATTGGGCCGGGCCGAGCCGAACCAATGGTTGAGATGATCAGGTGCTGACAAGATTGTCGAAGCACGTCTGATCGTGATCGGTCATTGGGCCGGGCCGAGCCGAACCAATGGTTGAGATGATCAGGTGGTGACAAGATTGTCGAAGCACGTCTGATCGTGATCGGTCATTGGGCCGGGCCGAGCCGAACCAATGGTTGAGATGATCAGGTGCTGACAAGATTGTCGAAGCACGTCTGATCGTGATCGGTCATTGGGCCGGGCCGAGCCGAACCAATGGTTGAGATGATCAGGTGGTGACAAGATTGTCGAAGCACGTCTGATCGTGATCGGTCATTGGGCCGGGCCGAGCCGAACCAATGGTTGAGATGATCAGGTGCTGACAAGATTGTCGAAGCACGTCTGATCGTGATCGGTCATTGGTCCGGGCCGAGCCGAACCAATGGTTGAGATGATCAGGTGCTGACAAGATTGTCGAAGCACGTCTGATCGTGATCGGTCATTGGTCCGGGCCGAGCCGAACCAATGGTTGAGATGATCAGGTGCTGACAAGATTGTCGAAGCACGTCTGATCGTGATCGGTCATTGGGCCGGGCCGAGCCGAACCAATGGTTGAGATGATCAGGTGGTGACAAGATTGTCGAAGCACGTCTGATCGTGATCGGTCATTGGGCCGGGCCGAGCCGAACCAATGGTTGGGATGATCAGGTGGTGACAAGATTGTCGAAGCACGATCTCCAGATCTGAGCCGAACTGATGGTGTTCGAAAAAGATAATCTCTCGAATTCCTGGTGGATCCCAATGTCGGTTCGGATCGGACATGGGTAACCCGGAGGTAAGAGCCGATCTCATATGTACATGCTGTTGGCGTTGCTAAGCTGAGATGATGACATAGATGGCTGGGTCTGACCAAGTTGACCATCAAAGAGTCTGAGCAAAAATGGGACTTGGTGTGCCACGTGTTGGTCTGTGATTGGCCATTGAATCCATGTGGATTTATCCACAAACACTCTCTATTTTTGTGTTCTTATTCAATTTTAATATGGAACCAAAAACCCAATGGAAAGAAAACCCACTTGTGATAAAACGATATACATTCAACAATAGAAATTATAAAACCCTAAAACGTTGTTGTTGGTGGATAGAGTTGGGGTTTTGGTTATGACTTGTGCTCGGTAGTTTTGGCGGTGTCGGTGGTGGTTTTGGAAGTGGGTGGTCGCGGATCAGGTTATAGAACCTTGGTGGAGTTGTTCTTAGTGGGTTGGGCGGTGGCAATTCATACAGAAGAGAACTTTTGTTGCAAATGATTCTGAGGGTTTGGGGCCGTTCTTTATGGTACTGTTGAGGGGGAAGGGGAAAGGGAAGAGGAAGGGGAAGGGGAAGGGGAAGGGGAGTGGCTCGAGTGGGTGTGGGTGTGATATGTAGAGAGTGTGAGTTGGTGGGTGGGCGGGTGGTGGGTATGTGTGTGAGTGTGAGTGTGAGTGGCTGAAGAAAAAGAAAAAGAAAAAGGAGGAGGGAGGAAGAAATAGGTGGCCATGGGGTTGCTGTAGGTGGAAGAAGAAGAAAAGAATATTTAATTGTTTTTTTTTTTGCGTGGCTTGACGTGGGAGGGATGGGAGGTGAGGTGAGGGAACTTTTTTTGTTTTGTTTTTTTAATTTTTTTTAGTTTTTAATATTATAAAATGTTTTTGTAATTTTTTTTATTCCACGTGGCACTCCACGTCATTAAAAAAAATTCATGTGGCATTCCATGCTGGCACTTAACGAAAAAGTTGATGGAAATACTAACGTTGCATAATTTCTGAGAGTTGGTGGATGCGCTTGAAAGATTTTTTTGTTTGTAGACCATCCTGAAATCACCCCTATAGTTCGTAGGGTAAATTGTAATTGAGCCTTAAAAAAAATAAAGGCGTAAATTTGAAAATCGCCCCTGTGTTTTTTTTAGAAATAAAGTGACGAAAAATAAACGGCTCTACTTATATTAGTGGCAGAAGAGAAACACCCCTAGCATTTTAACAAAAAATATAAAGATAGCAACACATATCAATCTACCTCTATTTTTTTAAAAATGATTTTAATTATTATTAAGAGTGTTTTGTATCTGCCCCTATCCCTTTTTCAATTAATTACTCTATACACTAAATCTATTATATAAATTATAAATATATATATATATCTAATTCATGTGTACATCCGGCCACTATGTTCAATGTTAACAAATCAACCTACTATTCAACATAGGAGAGACTGTAAATCCATTTTGAAATATATACAACTCCCAATACTTAATTTCATATGGGTAACCATTATTCTCTCTTTCCAAAAGTCACTTCTTCAAATGGGGGCAAATCCCTTTGGGTCATAGAGAGTATGCTTTAGGTTCCCAATCTCTTTAGAAAGTTCAACATGATAATAAGAACATACAAGTTATTAAGATATATAGCCTCAACGTACGTATAGAAGAGATCGACACGAAAAGCCAGAGAGAAACCAACAAAACCAGAAAAACTAAGAAAGGCATATAATAGAAATATACTGTATATATACATATAATAGATATATAATAGATGTATACATATACTGTATTATATAATAGATGTTTGCGTATAATTAGTTTGCAATAACGTATTTTGGAAGTCCATCAAATCGACTCAGATCCTAGTATCCCACAACAACTATTTAATTATTTTGGATCCATATATGACTAGCGCGGAAAACATTTATTATGGGTTGTTAGTATCAAATTATCCTTCACTTTAAATTGAAATTGTCATTATATATGAATAATTTTTATAATATAATAAATAATTCCTCAAAAAAAAAATAAAAATAAAGGTGTTGTTAAAAAAATTGAATAAGTTATTATTTCCATTACGAAACAAGTTCTAGCAAACCAAACGGGCCGGGCACTAGGCTTGAAGCCACTGAACAAGAGTCAAGAGACTTACTATACTATATATTTGTCTATAAGCCCAATCAGGGATTTGTTGAATCTTTTCGCTCTTCACTTTCTTTCCTCTAAAATCTGGTTTTTCGTCTCTTCAATAATTAATTTAGAGGAAGGGGTTGAAGGCACGTGGATGGGTGTTCATGCACATTGCCAAATTATGAGTCAAAAACTAAAAAGCTCCTAAGCTCCTGCATAAAAACATTTTTCATGGAAAACAAAATTAAAAGAAACCCAAGAAGAAGAAGACGAAGATAAAAAGCATGCAAATTAAAGTTGAAGTATGCAGCAGGCCAGCAGCGCTGCAATTTGATGAAGGAACATATATACTTAATCACCTATATATACACACACACACCTTTAACTGATTATGGAAAAATCACGTACGTACGTTGACCATGCATGTACATTTGATAATTCATATAAACCTAGCTAATTATTAATTTATTAATTAATTAACCTCTGGGGTTGCAATAAGGCCTGATGATGGTGATGATCAGCTACAGGCAGTTATCTCATTGGACGCCGAGGCAGCTGGGGAAGCGGCGGTGGCGATGGCGGTGGCAGTGGCGGCGGAGTCTCGGGAGGAGCGAGGCGGCGAAGGCGGCAATCTGGCGGAGAAGCTCCTGAGCGGGAAGTCGTCGGGGTTGGTCTCCTGGTGATCGAAATTGAGCGAGTAGCTGAGCGCGTCGTACTTGAAGTCAGCCGAGTGCCTCCGCCCGCTGCCACCGCCGTGGTGTCCGTGTCTTCCCATGCGCCCGATGAAGCTCTTGCACTTGTCCCTCAATTCCGAAAACTCGTAATGGTGGTTGTGATGCTGGTGGTGGCTGTTGCTGTGAAACCGGAGATGCTGGTGATGACGCGACGACGACGGTGAAGACGGCGTCGTTTTACCAGAGGGGGAGAAGGAGGATGTCCGTAGGAGGCTAAGATCTCTGGCGGTGGTGCCTTGGGGAGTGGTGGGGGCGGTGACGGCGTGTTGGTGGTGGTTGTGGTGGTGGTGGCTGTGGTGGGCCCCCTTGGGGACCAAGCAAGCGGGGATGAGGCAGAGAGAGGACCTCAGCCTTTGCTTCAGGGTTGTTGGGGAAATCGGCTCCTCCATTTCGGCTCTCTCTAACCCATCGATAATTCGATATCGGTGCTTAATTAGGTTGTTAATGATGGAATTAGAGAGCGGATTGTGTTTGGGTTTAGGGTGTATATATACTAATTAAGAGGGTTGGTGGTGAAATGACGGATCAGGACACCCAAGCTTCGGAGGGTTGAGGAATGAGAGTCGGAGATTGTGGGAACGTGAGAGAGAGCGAAGTTGTTGAGGTCCCGGATTTGTGGGGATGCGGAGGGTGTTTTTGGTCTTTTACCCGATGGACATCAGAATTCGAAGAGTTTCAGAGGTTGTCGCTTTTTTAGTTTTTTATTTTCCTTTATCTCCGTGAAGATGGCACCTGGCCGGAGGCTGGAACCTGTTTGGACTCCATTTGCTGAAAAATTCTTATGCTCTTCTTATCTCTTACTAAATTAAATTTTTAAGAATCAGTGATTATAGCATGACCAGTTTTAAGTTTCAGCATTAAACTTACATAACCATGCTATATTAACTGTCAACTAATCTCTAGATGTAGATTATTGGTTGATTATATAAAGAAGAATGAATTAATGGCCCACAGAATGTGCATGACGATCAAGTGATTGGTTTTGGACTTGGGAGTGGAGAGGAATTGGGTGTGAATAGAAAGGCCCATCTAGTTTTTGAAAGGGATGATCAAAATTTTCAAGTCCACTTAAATCAGATATGGGCTGGGCCAAGTTTTTTGTATGTGTACATTCCCAAAGAAAGCCCAATCTGATAATATTTATTTGATGAAGCCAGGGCCCAAACTTGAATGTGGGCTCCAACTCAGCAGGTATTTCATAGTGTTATGATGACCTGGTTGGTTTCAATTCTTTTTGCCAATCAAGAAAGGTGACTTGGGTGAGATTTGGGGATATTCCATTCGCAATAATTTATTGGGAAATAATACATTGGTCGAATTTAATATCAGTTTATATGATCACCGGAATCCTCGTTCTGCTCTTTAACTTGACCCCCTTCTCTGCAGCTCACATGGTGCACTAATACGAATCATTGTCCAAATCCTCTGCACTAAAATATTGCAGAAGTGGAAAAAAATTGAAACTTTACATGTATACATTACACACATGATATATATAAAATATGATTAGATATGATAAATAGTTAATTTTATGTGTATTCAAAAAAGAATATAAATAGTGTCTTCTAACTTAAATGAAGAATATGAAAAAAAAAAAAAAAGATTATTTAATCTCATCATTTTTTAGGGAATTTGAAAGGGATAAGTCTCCCATGATGATTATTAATTAATTCATCTTAATACATTTTATTCCTTCAAGTTAGAAATTTCTTTTTTGAATACACATGAATTTAATAATTTATCTTATCTAATTATATCAAATGCATCAAACGAGCATCGCATCGAGGTCATAATGTTTAATATTAGGACAAGATCTTGTAAGTGAGTGCTTGCAAGGTGTGAACTGAGCTAAAAAAGCCAAAAATAAGGCACCCCAAGCCCAAATATAAAGGGAAATTGCAGTGAACCAAAACCAACCAAACCAACCCAAATGCCAAGTCAAGTGGGGTTCATTGGTTCAAGCCAAAGGAGAGTTGGTTGGTCACGTGGCTCACCCTTGTACCTTGTACCCAACCTTTACCCAAGTCCAGGTTTTCTGGTCAGAGTAGTGTCTCATTTGAGGACCTGGTTGGACTTAGACTTGGATGGCTGAGGCTGAAGTTTCACTGAAACTTCCTCACCCTTTCCATTCCCTTTCCCACATTCTCACCTTTTTATTTGTTTATTTTCTCATGAACAGCTTCTTTTACTTTTCTTTAAGCTCTCACTCACATAATTGATAAGAGAGAGAGAGAGAGAGGCTAGCTGAAGATGACTGATGCAGATTGTTTAAGCAACCATCAATGGTATGGACCCTCTTTTGTCTGCCACCACTATCATCATCTTAATTTCAATCAGCTGTTTTGACTACTGCCTTCTTCCTATATATTTCTTGTACATGTAAGTAATTAATACAATCAAATATACAAATATTGTCCTTTTTCAATGGAACTGTCTTTTTAACTTTTAAGATTTACCGTCTTCTTGCTTTTCCATCATATGGGTCATCATTGCTCCTTATAATTTGCCTCTTCCTCAATCATTTCAGGCTGCTTCTCATGTTGGAAAAGATGGGTAGTTCATAAGAGAAATATATACTTGCTTTTCTGTTTTTGTTCTGTTTTAATTTGGAGCTGCAATCAATGGCTGGGATGCTTCCTGGTGTGGAATGTGCTCGAAGGAGACGAGTCCATCAAAGCGGAGACTCACCATGTTTGGCCACACATGGCTGGACCAGGCGCTCATCTTTTTGTTTGTATGCTAGCAACCATGAAACCCACCACACCTCAACCTCTTCACTGGTAGGTGCTATCTGATCTCCTTCTGCCACACAATACAGAACACCATTTTTTTTCTCTTCTTATTTTGGGATCATTATGTCCTAATTATAAATCATTTAAAAAACAAAGCAAAGGAGCATATTGAACCAAGCACACCTGGATGAGAAGCTAGGAGTGGAAGCCAGAGAAGCCAAAGAGAGATTAGATGAAAGATTGAGAACACAAAGAAAATCAGAACCCAGAAGGTAAAGAGCAAAATTAACCAATATGGTTCTTGCTAACATGTGACAATGTGACATGTGAGTCTTTTGACACACACACACACATTGGTTGCTTGTTACAAATTCACAATACTTATGAGTTATGACTGATATGTTTTGTTTATATATGTGATGAATTTAGGCACAATAGTAAGAGAGAAGGATTGAGATGTGTGGATGATGGAAGATCTATGGTGCTGGGGGAGTTGCAGAGAGAAGTGTATGGATCAAAGAAGAGTGGGTTAAGGAGGTTTAGGTGGGCCAAATTGAGCTGGAAGGCCTCAGACCAAGATGAGTGTGCTGTGTGCCTGGAAGGGTTCAGGCCAGGTGAGACCCTGGTGCACCTGCCCTGTGCACATAGGTTCCATTCTGGGTGTATGGTTCCATGGCTAGAGAACAATGCTCATTGCCCTTGTTGCAGAATGGGGATAGTCTCCTAATAGTAATTATTTCACTCTCTTTGTATTGGTCATTAACTTTGTGGTGCTTATTAGCTTGTAAGTTGTAACCTACCATATGGTTTTGTTGAAGTGAAAACTAGGCAAGAAGTGTTTGTGTGAGTAAATACTCTATCTATATATATGGTTGGTAATTTCAAAGATCAAAGCCTGTATTAAGCAAATTTGATATATCTATGATTCCCAACTTACTTGCACTTGGTGTGATTGCATCTATTGTTAAACGAACAAGCGATTACTTGTCTTTCAATATTAAATATCCATACATTATTTGGTGTTTACTTCTTATTTGGTTTTCTTTGTTCTGTATGGTTTGGCTTGGGTAGTTTTTGTTCCCTAGCATTTGTTTTTAGTGTCCTCTGCCTTTTTGGGTTGGCCGGCTTTTATGTTCTGTGTTTCTTTGCTCTTTATTTTTCTTGTTTGGGCTTTGCCCTTGCTGTTTGCCTTTCTTTAATGAAGTTTCTTTCAGACAAAAAAAAAAACAGTAAATATGTATAAAATGAGAATATACAAAGCTAATTAGGAGCTGCAACATGTTGTTAGGTATAAACCCACTAAAAGTCACCCTTCCATGCACGATTCCAATTCTGTGTGTGAGAGAGATTGTTGTCTTCTTCTACCCTTCAAGGTTGGATGGTGGCAGCCAAAAAAAAAAAGGGTAGGATGGTGGACAAAAGTGATTTTATTTGAGGATGTTAAATATCACACATTGTCATGATATGATTGAATTGTGCACTATATAAGTCTTGGGCAATTCTCTCCTTACAAGCCGATTTTTGAGGATGAGTTAGGCTCATGGCTTTAAACATATGCACTTTATAGTTGGTCTCATGTGGGCTTTTACATGGTATTAGAGCCGATGGTTCGTATTCTTTGGCATTAATTAGGCCTAACTAAATCTTGTTGACCCAATGTATCCAATAATGATCCGATATATTCTGAAATTGGTTGAGTTTGCTATGTGGCATTTGGATTCTCATTTAATGGAGTTCATTCATGTAGTAGTGGGCCCAACTTTGGCGTTGAGAGAAGGTGTTAAATATCCTACATCGCTATGATATGGTTGGATTGTGCACTATATAAGCCTTGGACAATCCTCTCCTTACAAGTTGATTTTTTAAGGCGAGTTAGGTCCATGAGTTTAACATATGCACTTTATAGTTGGCCTCATGTGGCCTTTTACAAACAATACTTAAATGTGTGAAAGAAGTGAATAAATCTAGTTGCACTACACATCGCTATCTGTCTATTCTTTTCCCCCACCTTGAAATTGAATTTCAGATAATGCACTAGTCCACTCATGTGACAAGTGGGTAAGGAACAAGTTCAGTCTTTGCTGTCTTGGTCCTTTCTCTTGCTTGGTGGGAAAATTATTTGAGGTCGCACTAATCATTTAATTAAATGATATTGCCATATTGGCTTCTAATTAAGGTGGATGGTAGATAAAAAGGTGGATGGTAAAGTGGCCAAAAAAAAAAGGTGGATGGTAGATAATATTATAACAATGAATTATTGTTGTAATTAAATCAAAATCATAAAAAGTCATTACAGGTGCTGCAACATTATATGATACTTCGAATGAAGGTGAAATGTCATTTTCTTCTTTAAGAATCATGAATCATCAACTCTCATATTGGCCCTTGTTCAATAAGTTTAATTCTAGAAAGAGATAATTCTACCTTATATGTATTTGGGTTTTCTATATCACATGATTCATATCCAAGGTTGGGATATATTGCAAAGAACTTGACATTGATAAGTATGACATCATAATTTGGATATAATTTTCTTCTTTCCTCCCACATGCACCCAGCTTTTCTGTGTCACTGGCTAGCTGGAGATCACTACCATATCGGTCCCTAATCTTTGTCATGACTCTTGATGATTGATTGATAGATGATTAGTTCGGTATAATTAGTTTTGATTATGTGTTCATTCTCTTTCTTTGTGAATGGAGTGAATGACACAAGAGTCCAAAACCTTTCAAATTGTTCTTATGTGACTGAGACATTGCACGCCATAGCAAACAAAAGACTAAGACAGCATGATCATTAGGACTCTTATATTTTCACCTGTTTGGTTTAACCAAAACTTGATACTTAGATATGGGGTTTGTAGTTTTAGTTGTTAATTAGAAGGACAGGAAATGTAATTTTCTTAATCACAAGACCAACTAGTCACACAGTTAAGCTCTAAGACAAAAATTAGATAAATCTGTAGCTCAAAAATTTTCTCAACCATAATAGTGCATAAATGTCATTTAGCTTGACTTTGTAATATGGTGTATTTCCAGTTAAAATAAATGCGTTTTTTGTCCTCAGAAGTAATTAGAAAAAATTAATACTTAAAAGGTTAAACCCTTCAAAAATACTCATTTTAAATATTCCAATTAATATTTAAACTGACTCATTTTAATTATTAATTGAATATGAGATCTCACACTTTATTCTTATTCTTAAATCTTATTAAGAGCAACATGTCTGCTGCCAAAGAATAAGAATAGACAAAATCATCTCTAATCTTAAACACTGTTTAAAGCGATACCAAGGGAAACCATCAAAACGACCGCGTTTCATCCACTGCGTACTTCACTATTTTGCCACCTTGTGGTATTTGCCTTTTTAAGACCCTCCGCAACGGCTAGTTCCTCTAGTGACCGTTTTCCGCCTTCCAAATTCAAAATCTGAACTCAACCTCTAAACCCACAAAAGGTTCACACAAACAGTCTGTCTTTCAATTTACAAACAATACCCACAAACCAAAACCAAAGAAAATCAAAATCACAGTTCTGGCTACTTGCACAAACATCCGATCTCTGTTGAACCCATTTGGCAATTCACATCAAAGATCCAGAATTTCAAGAATGGTGTACTCATACGCACCCACATACTACTCCACTCTCCATGACTCAGTCACCTCCTTATGCAAGACCATTCTTCCTTTCAGCTTCAAGAAACGGCGCTTGCCGGCCGCAGAACACAAGCTCTCGAAGCTGCAATCAGATAACCTCAAATGGCAGCAGGATTCCTTTCACCAGATGCTGAACTTGATGGGTCTTCACAAAGAAGGCATTTTGGCTGAGACTGAGGTCTCAGCTTTCCGCTCGCATTTGCTTGACACCCTCATCGCCTCTCCTACTGAACATGAACAACCAGTTATATTGAGAGATAAGTTGCTGTTCTTGCAGGTAAACCAGTCTTTCTTTTCTTTGGTTTCATTTGTTTTTTCTTTCTTAGTTTTCCATGTAACCAAACTTAGGGAATTGTTAATTAATGGGGTTTTAAATTTTTAGGAACTCTTGTATGCCAAATGCATATCTGCAGATGAGTACCATTCTTCGAAGAGACCGTTGCTGCAACGATTAGCAGTGCAAGGAGCTGAGATTGAGGCTAGAGATGTAATTGTTGCAGGGCCACCTAAAGACCCAAAAGAGAATACAGAAGAGGAGTGGTCTGTCATTGACTTGAAGGATGAGAAATGCTTGCTTAGCAAAGAGAGCTCGAATTCGAAGAATAAGCACAAGCATGGCTCGGCAATGAAGCAAATTAAAGGAGCAGCCTCAGTTTTGGGCTTTGTATCACCTTACAAACCGGGGAAGAACAGAGAAGACAGGAGCATATTCGATGTGGCTGAGTCAAAAGAAACAAGATCGATTCTCATGCCCGAAAGCTTGCCATCGGAGCCTGTGAAAGAAAGTGGCAGCACAGAGAGAACAAGGCGGAAACCATTTAGGAATCTGTTTCAGAGAGAACACAAGGAGGGACATGGTGTTGGAGGTGGTGAACATGGTCCTAAATGTGATCAAACACCTTCAAAATCAGCCAAAAAGCAATGGGATGGTGTTGGAGGTGGTGAGAATGGTCCTCAATACGATCAAACACCTTCAAAATCAGCAAAAAAGCAATGGGGTTTTGATGGATTCAAGAAATGGAAGAGAAGTGACTCAGAGGATGAGACAACTCCCCTGCCTCTTAATGAAAAATCTGACAGTGAGGTACACTTGAAGCTTGTCTCGAGCCCCATGGGTGAAGGACCAGACACAAAGCTTATAAAAAGGAAGCTGCTTGCAGATGGGTCTCCTTCTGATTTCTTCATTGATAAGGTTTGAAATCGTTGAATTTCTTGATCGTTGATTTATATTTGAAGCTTGAGCTGAAATTGAATCTTGGTCACTTTTATAATCTCAAGGTTTTGGGGGAGAAGATAAAGAAGGAGCTGTCAAGAATTCAGACAGAGCTTTGCACTACTAATCCAAGTCTTCAATTTTCGTAAGCCTTCACTATCAGACCCATATCTGATTTTTGGTGACTTTGTTGTGTGTGCATTGGTATTGAAAATCAATCTCTCTTTCACAAATATATGAGTTTGATTCTTGTGACTTAATCAGGAATGACCAAATTGAAGCAATTTCCACCAAGCTTCCTGTAGACAAGGCTGACCTGAAGAAATTCTTTCCCAAGTGAGCAAACCTTTTCTCTTTGTGGCTGTAAAGAATCTATATCTAAGCATGCAAGTAATCTAAAAGAAAACAAACCTCACTTAACTTTTTCATGCCTTAGTGTGTGGACAATTACAATTATAGGTGTTTTGGTTTCTCTTGGTAACTAACATTCAGCTCAGTCGCATTTCTTTCTTTTTATCATCACCCTTATACTTCTTTTTGTTTTTTGGTTTTGAAGGTCATGGTGTGATCGGTACGGTGATGTTGTTTTGGATGTGGTGAAAAAAGAATTCAAGGACCATGTTGGGGAGATGGAGAGCTTGAGAAATGCAGCAAGAGAGAAACATGGTATGAATTCAGCGCGATGGACAACATTCCATGACGACGAGGAGAATTGTCACCCGAATCTCTTTGCTCCCCGAGATCATTCATACCATAGCAGTGGCAATTCGAAGTTCCATGAAACTAATCCCTTCTGTGATGATCATACCCCTAGCAATGGTAGTAACCTGAGATCTAAACCAGCTTTTACCCAAGACCAGAATCCCTTCTGGATCCCAGGTCATGGCTATTGATGAGAGCAGGGACTTATATATTTTATGTTTAATGCCCTTTCTTAGAGTATGGTATAGTTTATTGATGTATTTTGATTGCGAAATTCCTTAATGTGTTAACTTTGAAAGAACTCTGCTCTCCAAGTAATTCAAACTCTATGTTTGACTTGTAAATGTAGGCAATGTAATACCTCCCTGTTATTTGGAATTTGACTCTCATGGGATTCATCTCAACGAAACTTGTGTTTTTATAGCTTAAACTTCCTCATCTTCATTTAAGGGTGTGAGAAAAAGAAAATGACACACTTTTTCTTTTGTTTGGTTGTAGTGGGCTAATGACAACACTTTTTCGGTGTGTATAAGATCACATTAATGGATCCATAAACCTTAAATTATTAAAACATGACTAGAATTGAAACAAATAAAAACTGAGTACTGCAGAGAATTGAAATCCAAAAAATGCCAATGTCTTCCCTGCAGCATGCTCGAGGCAAGATAATAAAGATGCGTCAAAGAAGTGTCCAAGATGCGTTAGATACATACACATTGATACAGATATCTCATTTTTCTGAATCTCATCATGAGAAGTACTACAAAACCGCATCAGGGGAAGAGATGCCACATTATATGGATTGTGGAAAATTCAGAAACAAGAGAATACAAGTTAGTTGAAGGACAAATAACACATGATTGTAAAAGCGAAGAACCATCACTATTTACATTACCATGTACAATTATATCAAACAGAAGATATCTCCGAGTTAGAGACAGAACAGTCAGTCGAACCCTCACAAACATCTCCTCGACAAAGTGGACAAACTCTGTAAGAGGGAGGAAAGAGGAAGTGGGGAGAGAACAGAAATACTTTCAGTATGAAACATGTGAAAATGGACAATCATGAAAAAAACAGTGGATGGCAATGACAATACCCGTGTATCTCTTTGAGCCACTTATCGACACATGACATGTGATACTCATGGTGGCAGGGAAGAACTCGAATTTTGTCCCCTTCCTCATACTCAGCGAGGCAGATGAAACACCTATCAATTATTAACTCACCATGATCAAATGTTAAACAATGAAGGCCAAGAAAAACTACTCCACAAATTAGAAAAAGACCCCAAGAAAAACAACAGAGAAATTAAATTAAATAAGCCTTACTGTTCAACATCATCCCCAGGCTTCGATTTGTCAACCTTAGTGTGACTCTTAAGAGGAAAAGAGTCAACAACAGATGATGGAGCAGGGACCGAGACCATAGATAATGAAAGTGACACGGGTTGGCGATGAATTTCATCCAAAACCTTCACATCATATATTACACAAAATTATGTTACAAAGTTATGTGGTGGAGCTCCATAGCTATTATCAATATATGATCTCCAAATAGCAGAAAGAGTAAAAACTGTGACATTTTACTGCAATAACAATGTTAAAGGATAGGCTGCATTCACATCTCTAATTCCTTTAAACCCATAAGCATATTGGAATGCTAAGCATAGAAATGATCAGCTAAGCTATACAACCACTTAAATAAGAAATTGAAAACACATGGAAATGTCCCCATAGAAAATAAACCACTCTGAAAAGTAACGAGATCACAAATATATATATAAGAAAAAATGTAGCCATGAATGGATTTCGGAAGACATCATAGAAAAAAATTAATAAATTTCTAAGCATAATCAGATTACTTGCATGGTGATATCATAGGTGAAATAAAGAACTTATTGATCAATACCCTCACTAACATTATTAACCATCAATGGTTATTTTTACATGTGCAATCTACCAAACAAGATTCCTGGAACCATTAAGTATTTATCTTTTAAAGTGAAAGCAAATACAAGATAAGCATACGAAAAATGAAGCTTGAAACTTACACTGGTTGCAGCCAAAAATATGTAAGCAGTTTTTAGAAGTTAGCAAAATATGAAAAGAGATAATCATGACAGTACAAAAAAAATAAAAAGCATGCCAGTTGAGGAAAGAGAGTTACCTCAAATAGAGCTTCAGCAAGCATGACAATTCTTGATATACTTGCTCGAGTACTAGACTCTTCAGTCATCAAGAATGAGCCACATGAGCACATGCCACCAGGGTGGATTCCTGTAGGACAAGAGGTATTGCGCTGACCATTATCATCAAGGCCAACGCGAAGTCTTTCCCAGACCTGCAAGGAGTCATGCAGATGCAATTCAATAAAATTTATTGAGGAGGCCCCCAAGGAAATATTTTACAATTTATAGATTCTTCTGCCGCATAAAAAAATCTGGATATCAATCTTTATGAAGGAAATAAAAAAGTACTGTTGCTATATGATATGTAGGTAAATGCAAATATCAATATAAATGAACACTTATATACACTTCATGCCCATAAGACCCAAAAATTTTCCAAATGAAAGGCACTGAAGAGTCCAAAAAAATCCAATTTTCAGATCCAATTTAAGCCACATAATTGAAACAACATCATAACATTTTTAATGTTCTAAAATATCACCTCGGATCTAGAATGCCGCCGTCGTTCACGCGAGTTGGGAATTCTATTGCCCTGGTAACCAGAATCAGCTCCAATGCCATCATTGAAAAAATCACCACTCAAACCAAGCAGCCATCTGTCATGAAATCCTAGATCCTCATTATCATCAGAAGAGAAAAGAATGGTTGGGGAATCAATAAACCGCCTGGAACTGCGTCTTGAGAATGCATCCCAAAAAAGTCGTCTACCATTCCTTCTGGCCTCACGACTACTTGCATCAGCATTGCTACTCGACAAAAAGTTGGAAGAAATACTCATGACATCGACATGAAGAACGCTTCCATCTTCCTGGCCTCGTTCCCTATTGGACACAAGGAATCCTAAACCAGGAGGTATTGCCTCTCGAAGGGAATCATTTCCAAGTGAGTGAAAAGATAATGGTATTTCAGAAACACGAGCAGAATCAGTATCAGCATTAGAGCTATGGGCAACCATTGCTTCAGCCACATGATTCTCAACAGGCACTTCCTCAGAACCGGAATTCCCTATCCCTTGAGGAGATGAACTACTTGGATGCATAACCTCAGGACAGGTCTGAGATACATTCTTGTCTGCTGAATTATCAATGCCATTGACTGCATCCACATTGGCCGAACAATTCAAAGAGACTGGGTCTGAAGATTGTTGTTCTTTAAACGAAGTACTAGCTGTAGCACTATTATCCCTACGAGATTCATCATGACTACAATCAGCACTTACCTGATGAGGAGATATTAGCTCTTTACTTTTGGACAAGCGCTTCCCCTGATTACTTGTACCAACACTTCTTAAACCTTCTTCAAAATAGGTATCCTGACTGGCTGCAACAATGCTTTCAGATGACGATGCAATTTCAGTACTGGGGCCTGTACTGGAGACCAATGAAGTTCCCTCTGTGGAGTTTTGGACTTGAGTGATATCCCGATCACAATGCTCTGCATATTTCACAAGACACTCAACTGGATGATCTTCCATCTGCAGAAAAAACACCTAAGAAAATCAGTCGATGTTTGTAATCTAATACGCTCACATTGAGGTCTCCTATGCATAACAATGGACCTGCACAGTAGAATCTTCTCATATTTTCACAATATCATTATTCATCCAAACTTTTTGAAATCTTCTCCATCTCTGGAGAACAAGTGAATAATAATAACAACATTCTACTTCACATGACTACATCAGTACTATGACTAATTCCTAGCTCAAGAAGATAAGTTACTCGAGTATAATCATTTTAAAAGGTGTTCCACACCATTAAGGACCTTGACCTTTGAGTTATTTGATTGTATTCAAACCATCTCCAACCAATTTCTATGAGCATCCCACTGACCACTTATTGGGGATCATCAATAAAGGTCATTTTGTTTTCTTTTCTTTTTGAAAAAATAATAACTAACATAGTTAAGACCCTAAAAATACTTGGTTTAACCCTTTTTCTTTATTCAAGATAGTTTTATTGAACCTGAACAAATGTAAAGATAAAAACAATAGCAACTCGAGCCGTCAATTAAATTCCCCAGTTTTTCCAACAACATGATAACTTAATGAGCAACTTTTTAATCAACACCAATATGCACATTTACAGGTATGGTATAGCAAAATTCAAAATGACTGAATAATTACGATATTACCGAGCACGGGGGTAATCTTCTGCATCAGCTGGTCAAATCCCATATCTTTTTTCAAATTGAGGAAAATAAGCCCCAAAAAATTATGTAAGAAGAAAAAAAAAAAAAAAGGAAGCCTAAACGGCTTCTAAATTTTCACTTAGGATATGGTTTCCCACACGATTACCATATAGGTACCGATCTTTTGCACCAAATGATCGAATCCCAAAACCACCAGAAACCAATAAAAATCGAATTTTGCACACAAATAGGTAAAAATGAAAAGAAATCCAAAAATGGGTATTGATGATTGAATTAAAAGACAAATGGGTTTTAGTGGACGATGATGGTGAAGAAGAAGAGGAGGAGGTACCTCGTAAGTAGCACGTGACCAGGAGCCACCACAGACGAGAGAGGAGAGTATGGAACGATTGGTGGTGCGATTGACTCGGGGCCGAGATGGGCGCGACCCCAGTCGACTGCTGCTCGAACCCATTATAGCTAGAGATACAAAGCTTAAGAGGAGAGGATTGTGGTTGATGATGATAATTGAACCACACCAGCTGGGAGAGAGACTCTGTGAGAGAGAGAGAGAGATTTCTTTTTATATCAAATTCAATAATTTTGTTCACTTTCGTATCATTGGGGTAAAGACTACAAAGATTTAAGCAACATATTGAAGTGTAAAATTTAGGTAAAGATCTATAATAAATTAATAATACACATGTGTGTGGAAGATATGAATTTTAATTTGTGTCAATAAAAGATTAAAATTTTTATTTTATGTCTAGAGTTATCTGTCAACTCTTTTATAATTTTTGTTAAAAAATATTAGTTATGTGTGTGATTATTTTCAAGGGTAAAATTATATTTGTTTAAAAAATGTATACAAAAAATTATAATAAAATTTAAAAATTAAAACTAAAAATGAGAGAGAGAGAGAGAGAGATAGAGTGGTCTCCGGCTTCAAGCGGTGGTGGTCGAGGTGAGGGATTGAGAGAAAGGGTGAGATGGTGGGATTTCAAATACTTAATTGCACGTGTGATTTGAAATCCATCATAAATTTGGACCAAATCCAAATCACTTCTTTAAATTAAAACCAAATAGGTATATTTGATTTGGGCTCCCAAAATTCAAATCCACCCCCCCCCTCCCCACCATGAAATATTTCCATCCAAACATGCCTTAATAATGAATGTAGAACGAGGCAAAACCCGTCCTCAACACTCTAAAGAGGTTAATATATGCCTATCTCAATCTGCATGTATAATTATTATTGGGTCATTTTACAAAGAGAAGAGGCCAGCGGGTATAGATGAGCATGCAATGGATCTAATGCCTATGATTGGTAGAGAAAACATTTCTCATTTGGTGAAACAAAGTCAACATTCCATGCATGCAGGGACGGACGCACAGCCAAGGTTGGGGGGTCGGGTGACCCCCCGAACGGCGGAGCACGCAAGCTTAGACCCGTCCACGGCGACGCCAGCGACCCCCCGACTTGAAGAAGGCGACCCCCCGACGCGAAGAAGGCGACCCCCCGACCCCGACGGCTCGACGTGAAGAAGGCGACCTCCAGGGCGCCAGCCTCCAGCCTTCCAGCAGCCATCGTCGCCATCGCCAACTCGCCATGATTGCGTCCCTGGTTCGGTGTTCCTGAAATTCTGAGAAACAGAGAGAGAGAAGAGAAACAGGGCTGAAGAGTGAAGACAGTGAAGAGGGGGCTGGGCTACTGGGCTGGGCTAGTGGGCTGCGGGCTATTAATTTTTTTTTAAGTTCCTACTCAAAACGACGTCGTTTTGAGCTAGGAGTTTAAAAAAACAAAGAAAGACTACCCAGGCAGTGACCCGTGTGTGGCTGTGTCATTGTCTGCTCTTTCAGCTTCTTCCCCAAATCGAATCCCCTCATTCATTAACAGTAAAACCCACACAGACAGAGCCCAAGTGCCCAACCCAGCCAGCCGTGAGTCTTTGACGCCGTCGCCCCTGTTGCCCGCCGTCGCCCCTGCTGGCTGCTGCCCAGTGCCCCTCAAAACTCAAGTTTGAAGTTCCAATTTTATTTTTTCAAGTAAGTTTAAAGTTTCAAACCCTAATTCCTAATTCTCAATTCACTTTAAATTTATAATATATGTTGTTTTTTAATTAATTGATAAGATTATTGTAATGAAATTAGACTAATTAGTGGTTTCTTGAATCTTGATGTTGATTTAATTATTGGTTGATTAATTGATTATGGGTTTTTATTGTATATTTGTATTAATATGATTATTGATTTATTGGATTGTTGGATTGTTGTTGATTATTGTTATTACTTTCATAATTTGATTAATTAATTATGAGTTTTTATTATATTAAGTTGATTATTGGATTTTGGCTAATTATTGTTATTACTTTGATAAATTTGATAAATTGATTATTGGACTTTAATTGATTATTGAAAATTGGTTTACATGTGTAGAATTATGGAACGATTTTTTAAGAGAAAATGTCCAACGGGTAGTTCAAATAATTCGGTTAATTCAAGTTTTGGTTCGACTTTAAGTGGGTTAGATGATATTTTGGCTAATCTTCAAGCAGACCCTGGATTAAGAACTCAAATGGCGGATTATAGCCCTAATATTCGAGATGAGATCCGAAGAGCATATCTACAAAAAGGACCTTGTCAACCTAGAGGTCATATATTCCCACAAATTAATCAATCGGGAATTGATCGACGCTTCATTGCCCAATGGTTTGATGAGTTTGATTGGTTGGAGTATAGTCAATCTAAGGATGCCGCATTTTGCCTTTATTGCTATCTATTTAAATCCAATTTTGAACAAGCGGGTAGTGACGTCTTTACTGGGGTAGGCTTCAGGAATTGGAAGAAAGGGAGAGAAAAGTTTAGCACGCATGTTGGGCCGGTTGACAGTGTTCACAATCGATCTAGAGAAGCTGCTATGAATCTAATGAACCAAAATTCACATATTGAAACAGTTGTGCAAAAACAGTCAGACAAAGCTCGTATTGCTTATCGCACTTGCTTGAATGCATCAATTGATTGCACAAAGTTTTTGTTGCGACAAGGACTTTCTTTTCGTGGCAATGATGAAAGTGCCACTTCAAGCAATAGGGGGAATTATTTGGAGCTTTTACAATTTCTTGCAGATCATGATGAGAAAGTTAAGGCTGTTGTGTTGGAGAATGCCCCGGGGAATCTCAAGTTAGTAGCTCCTTCAATTCAAAAAGATCTTGTTAATGCATGTGCCATGGAAACCATTGGGGTTATCATGAATGATATGAAAGATCGACTTTTTTCTATATTGGTGGATGATTCACGTGATATTTCAATAAAGGAGCAAATGGCTATGGTGTTGCGTTATGTGGACGACAAAGGGCAAGTAATTGAAAGGTTTGTGGGGGTCCAACATGTTGCCGAAACCACTTCTAGTGCACTAAAGGATGCCATTGATGCATTCTTTTCTTTCAACAAATTGAGCTTTTCCAAGATACGAGGGCAAGGTTATGATGGAGCTAGTAATATGAGAGGTGAGTTCAATGGCCTTAAAACAAAGATTTTGAGAGAACAACCTTGTGCATTTTATGTTCATTGCTTTGCTCATCAACTTCAACTAGCTCTTATTGCCATTGCAAAGAAAAATGCCGACATTGCCACTTTTTTCACATCTTGTAATAGTGTGGTTAATATTGTTGGAGCATCTTGTAAGCGTCGTGATGCATTGAGAGAACAACTCCAAAAAGAGCTTATGGAAGCCTTTGAAAATGATTGTCTTCAAACGGGTCGAGGCTTAAATCAAGAATCTAGTCTCAAACGTGCCGGTGATACACGTTGGAACTCCCATTATGGTACGTTGATTAGTTTGATTTCTATGTTTGCATCGGTTGTGAAGGTGCTTGAATTGATTGTTGATGATCGCTACAATGATAGTGTGGGTGAAGCAAATAGATTATTGGGAGAAATGTTATCTTTTCAGTTTGTGTTTCACCTATTTTTGATGAGATCTATATTGGGAATCACAAATGCTTTGTCAAAAGCATTACAAAAGAAAGATAAAGAGATTGTGAGTGCAATGGCTTTAGTCAAAGCATGTAAGGAAAGACTACACCATATGAGAAATA
This sequence comes from Dryas octopetala, assembly GCF_963921425.1. Taxonomy (NCBI): domain Eukaryota; kingdom Viridiplantae; phylum Streptophyta; class Magnoliopsida; order Rosales; family Rosaceae; genus Dryas; species Dryas octopetala. The sequence goes on along the minus strand of NC_141370.1, from coordinate 21,510,474 downwards.
ATGAGTTTGATCTTTTGGTTGATCAAGTAGCTTCTTTTTGTGCTAAAAATCATATTGAGGTTCCTAACATGGATGAGACATATGTAGCTCGAGGGAGATCACGGCGCAATGCTCCAATAAAAACATATCATCATCATTATCGTGTGGAGCTTTTTGTTTATGTCATTGATGAGCAACTTGTGGAATTGGAGGATCGCTTCAATGAGGTAAATAGTGAGTTACTTATTTGCTTGGCATGTTTGAGTCCGGATAATTCTTTCGTCGCTTTTGACATACAAAAGTTACTTCGTCTTGCTCAATTTTATCCTCAAGATTTTTCGGATCGAGATCTATTGGCACTTGAAGATCAACTTAGGATTTATATTCATCATATGCGTTCAAGTAGTGATTTTTCAGAATTGAAAGGGATTGGTGATCTTGCGAAAAAATTGGTGGAGAAAGGGTTGGATCGGACATATACTTATGTGTATTTGCTTATTACATTGGCTTTGGTTTTACCGGTTGCAACTGCTTCAGTGGAGAGGGCATTTTCTGCCATGAATATTATTAAGGGTCCACTCCGCAACAAAATGGGAGATCAATGGTTGAGCGATAGCTTAATTGTTTACATTGAGAAAGATGTTTTTGATTGTATTGATAATGAAGCTATAATGGCGCGTTTTCAGAATATGAAAACTCGTCGTGGACAATTGTAACTTGTATGTTTTTATTATGAATTATAAATGAAACAACTATCATTTAATTTTTTAGTGTTATTTTCGTAAAAAAAATTTATGGCATTGTGTACACTATGACCCCCCGGAATCAAATTCCTGGATCCGTCACTGCATGCATGTAATATAATCCTAGTTCATGTACGATTTTTTTACATGCACTTAACGTAATTAGGGTTTAGAACAAATGTTAAATATCAAAGTGAGCCCTAAGCAATTAAAATTAACATTGAGCTAAAATTTTCTAGTTATAAAAGAATGGTGACCTTTGGAAGAGAAGAGAATCACAGTTTTTTTTTTTTTTTTTTTAATTGGACATTTGTGTTTAGCATTTGTGTAATAAACCCGACAAGACTCTTGGGTTGAGTATGAATTGGGTACTCTGTATACCAAGTTGGGCTCAACAAGACTCATATCCACACGCAGTGAGCCGACTTTGGTTTCGCCCACATGCAGGTTTTTTCAGAGTCATGCCCAGCCCATTTGCTCTCTCATGGCACGTAACACCTGCAAAACAATAATTGAAGCATTAAAAAATTAAAACACAGATTGTGAATTTGTGATAGAAGAGTACTGTACGTGTTTGGTATATATTTGAAGCCATAAAAGCATAAGTTATTATGAAACATGAATTTGGATCCACTTCCTAGCTCAATCCTTGTCCTATAATATAAATCTAAGCAGAAGATTTGGATCTGCATGTGGTTCCCTTTCAAGGATCGAGGTTAATTTTCATTAATTTTGTTCACTTTTTTCAGACCAATTAAATTAACAATTAGAATAATGAACATTGGCACAAAAGCTTTTCTCATAACTGAAGTTAAGAAGAGGCTCAGTTCGATCATAAGTAAGCTTCAATAGTGCAGTTTGAAAGGTGTGGCATGATCATAATGAATCTGAAGAGTTCTTGATTGATCCATGAATTGTAGGTATTCACCTAACAAAAACAACCATGGGTCTGACTTGCAGTTGTCGAAGATGATGGACACGCGTTTCCCTCTACAGAGATGAAACACCATGCATGCATGCCTAGCCTCTATCCTTTAGCCACGTTTGAAGTTCCTACCCAAAATATCCAAAAAAAGTAAAAACATCACCTTTTATCCACTCCTATAAAGTAATCTACAACATACCCTCCTCTTCACCACAACATATAGCTAGCCTTAAACAATTAAGCAGGAAATTAGTTCAAGAGTTGAAGAAGATCGAGCAGCAACAAGAGATCGACAAGTGATAAAATGCCTGACCACCAGCCTCCACCACCCCAAGGCCAAGCGCCGCCTCCAGGTCCGGCACATCAGGAGCCTCCTCCACAGCATGGCCAAGCGCCGCCTCCAGGTCCGGCACATCCCCAGGGCCCTCCTGAACCCCACAAGCCACGTGATCCACACGGACCACGCCCATGATCATCTTATATATATATATATTACCATATGTGGCATATATCGTAATTAAGAATGTAATTTTCAGTTTTATTAAGTTACTGGGTTTGCTAAGCTAGCTTGCTAGCTCTCATCATGCATATTGTAATGACTAAGATACGATCATCACTATGTACCCAAAAAAATATATGCTGATTATATAAAATAAGATGAGTTTGTGGTTAATATTATTGCAAATTAAGTCATTCCACTCCTTATTTTATATTTTTAATTAACTACGTACAGCAACAAGTGAATAAACTAAGTCCATAACATTACTCATGATCAGTTGGGCTATAGCTTCTGAAGTATGGTCCCGAGAAGGACTTACCTGCAACGCAGGTATGCCAACTGCTATCCGCTCTTTTCTTCAATCTTTATTTTTCTCACTAATATAAAATTTTTCTCTCTAATTGATATAACACATATCCTTATAATATAATATGATAGAAACAAGTAAGTTATTCTCGTCCTTTCTCCTAAAAAATAATATATCCTTGCCAATCTTTCTTGAAAACGATCATAGATATCGTCCCAATAATTTTTGTGATCTATAAAAGTTAAAGTAATGTAGCCGATCGATCTTGTGGTTGTCCTAACGCAGAAGCATAACCACACAAAATGGGAAGAGAAAAACAAAAATCCTCAGTGCATGATACACATGTCACAAATATCTATCCTAGCTACCATTATTAATAGTTTTAATTATTTATGTTTTCTTTTTCAAAAGAAGCTAAATTTAATTTGTCATTTAGCCTTTTTTTCATTGGCCAGATAGACATAATGTTTTATGTGCCACATGTGAGGATAATGTCAACATTGCTTTAGCTTCTAGTCTTCTACCGACACTATTGTGCTATAAATATTTCATCACATACAGTTCGCCACATCAAGAACTAGTGTTAACAAGTAAAGAAGTGAAGAAGAAACAGAGTACGAGAAACAAGTAGTCTCTGCAACTGCAAGAAGATGGACCGCCCTCGAGGACCTCCGCCACCGCAAGACCATGGGCCGCCTCACCATGGGCCACCACCCGGCGGCCCTCCTGGTCCTCCTGGTCCTCCTCATCATGATCCCGGCCATCCTCCAGGTCCAGGTCCCCAAGGTCCTCCAGGAGGTCCAGGTCCTCACGGGCCTCCCGGTGGACCAGAACACCATGGGCCTCCAGGTGGACCAGGCCCTCATGGACATGGTGGTCGCTGCTAAATTGCTAATCATCAAGACTTACCGTCACCATGTAGTACCTATGAGTAATTAGCTAAATTTAGTACAAAATAAGTTTAATAATATATGCTAATGTTGTGCTAATTACTCATGTCTGTAATATGCAATATATATGGTACTGATAATAACAATAAAATGGAGCAACATATTTATATGGTGCTCTTCTTTGCTCTCTAGTGCTTTGTATATATATATATATATATATGTGATTTCCCATCCTCCATCTATCCTATTCCGTTTTTCAATTATTAGAAAGGAGAAGTACTGGCATAACGTGAGGGTGAGCAGAATTATTATTTAATATATAGATCTAGACTCTAGAGTATTCGAGATTTTATCAAGTCTATGATCACAGAAATGAAATGATATAACAAAAGAATAACTTAAATGTTATTGAAAATGTTTTTCAAACAAAAATAAAATTTAAATGCTTTGACATCCTAGTGAGAATGTTTTGCAAAGAAAATAAGAAATATTATAACTATATATGTACAATCATGCGAAACAGACAACCATTGCACACACAGCATGGGAGATTTGAATTATCTGTTTTCTTTGTCTTTATTTGTTCGATTATAACTTTATAATATACAAGGATTTATGTAATTTCACTTAAATTTAATTAAAAAGTGCTACACATCTATTTTATTTTTTCTTCTAAAAAATTTTTATTTTATTTTTCATAGAATATCTTTGGATAATAATTGCATGATTTTAAATACATGTCTAATATTATAAAAAAAAAAAAACAAAGAAAAAACGAGTAGAGAATTAGAATACTTCCCAATACTCTTGTAGATTACACTATTCAAGAAGAGAGGATCCAAATCAACGAAAGGATTGACAAATTACAAGAAACAATGAATTGACAATCAACGAGCAATTAATGAATGTGGTTGTAATAAATTAATAATGGTGGTGATAAATTAATAACTCCATCTGTACTATTATAACAAGAAATTTGGTCCCTTATTGTATGAGAAATATCAATTATATACCTCTATACTCATAAAATAATTTTACCAATTAACTATTTAGTTTAGTAGTATTTTTCTTTGATCCTAAATTCGAATATCTCACCCTAAATAAGAAAATATTAAATATTTTGAATAACTGATTTAAAACTTAAAGTTATTACAGTAATTACACATCACCTCTCTCTCACTTATATTTTCATGATATCCATAGCTCTCCAATAATCCAATTTTTACAAGAAATCCACACCATATAATATTATAATACCCAATATCTTATCACCTTTACACTAGATTTTAATATTAATTGAACATAAATATGCCACTTATATCATAATTTTTTAATTTATAGTGCCATTTAGCGTTGTATATTTTCTATTAAAAAGAAATAAAAAGTATTCTATAAATCTCATTGTCTGCTTGGACTCTAGTCTCTTTACGCCCCCGAAGAAGCCCATAATAAATGGAACTCCAAAACTAAAGGCCCAATCACGTTCTCTCAGCAAGGGTCCAGGCCCAGTAAAGTACCACTTTGCATGACAACAGGAGAGAAGCCTAGACGCTCTAAACGACTAGGCGCACACCGCCAAGGCAAAGAACCCCTCTATAAACCCTCTCTCACTCTCAACAGTGTTGGCGTTGGTGTCTCTCTGCCCTAGAAGCTTCACTTCCGGTACGTCCTTCCTTTGCTTCACATTTTCACTTATATATATTTGTATGCAATTATATTTGAACCCTGTTGCAAGATTTCCTAAATTTCAAAACCCATCTGGTTCTTCTGTTAATTTGAAAAAATCAAGAGCACCAACTTGTTTGATACCGAATTCGTAGAAACCCACTTGAGTTTAGTGGCTGTACTGGTGCACAGTGACCTAATAAGTTGTATAGAATTGCAGATTTGGTAAAATGGATGACAGTCTATACGATGAGTTTGGGAACTACATAGGCCCCGAAATTGAGTCTGACCAAGAGAGTGATAGAGAGGATGAAGATGAAGAGCTTCCAGATAGGCATGAAGAGGGGGCTGCATCAGATGGTGAGGATGCAGCTGCTGGTTCCAATGGGTGGCTAGCTGCCCCCAGTGATGTTGATATGGATAACCAGGTTGTCCTTGCTGAGGACAAAAAATACTATCCCACCGCTGAAGAGGTTTATGGTGAAGATGTGGAGACCTTGGTTATGGATGAAGATGCACAACCCCTTGAACAACCCATTATCAAACCGGTTAGGAATATCAAGTTTGAGGTTGGCGTCAAGGATTCTTCGACCTATGTGTCGACCCAATTCCTTGTGGGTCTCATGTCGAACCCCTCTCTGGTTCGAAATGTTGCGCTTGTGGGGCACTTGCAGCATGGGAAGACGGTGTTCATGGATATGTTGGTTGAGCAGACCCATCATATGTCCACTTTTGATACAAATAGTGATAAACACGTGAGGTACACAGATACAAGGATTGATGAGCAAGAGAGAAGAATATCTATTAAAGCAGTTCCCATGTCACTTGTACTTGAGGATAGCAATTCTAAATCGTACCTGTGCAACATCATGGATACGCCTGGCCATGTCAACTTCTCTGATGAAATGACTGCTGCCCTCAGGCTTGCTGATGGTGCTGTCTTGGTCGTGGATGCTGCCGAAGGAATGATGGTAAGTAACCGAAATTTTGATCCAAATGACTATTCCATAGATTGAAGAATCTCATAACTGTCATATAGCACTGCCTTATCTGTAGAATAATGTCTGAACAGGATATACTACTTGCTTATAAAATTTTATGATTCTGATGAACAGGTAAATACTGAGAGGGCTATACGCCATGCAATCCAAGATCACTTTCCGATTGTGGTTGTAATAAACAAGGTATATTTTTCTTATTATGGGGCTGCTTTGTTTATCATTTTATTTCAGTTTGATCATTCTATGCGTTAGTACTTCCATTAACTACCCTGTTATTCTTATTAACATGAATTTTCATTTCAAAGGTCGATAGATTGATAACAGAACTGAAATTGCCCCCAAGGGATGCTTACTTTAAGCTAAGGCATACTCTGGAAGTCATTAATAACCACATAACTGCTGCTTCTTCAACTGCTGGCAATGTGCAACTTATTGATCCTGTTGCCGGGAATGTTTGCTTTGCAAGTGCTACCGCGGGATGGTCATTCACATTGCAATCCTTTTCAAAGCTATATCTTAAACTCCATGGGATCCCTTTTGATTCAGATAAGTTTGCTTCTCGTCTTTGGGGAGATATGTACTATCATCCGGATGACAGGGCTTTTAGGAGAAAACCCCCTGCCGGTGGAGGAGAAAGGTCATTTGTCCAGTTTGTTCTTGAACCCATGTATAAAATTTATAGCCAGGTGATTGGAGAACATAAAAAGAGTGTGGAGGCAACTCTTGCAGAATTTGGTGTCACACTTAGCAATGCAGCTTACAAATTGAATGTTAGACCTCTGTTGAGGTTGGCTTGTAGCTCAGTTTTTGGATCTGCCTCGGGCTTCACTGATATGCTGGTTCAACATATTCCTTCCCCTAAAGATGCTGCAACTAGGAAAGTCGACCATACATACACTGGACCAAAGGACTCTTTGATTTACAAGGCCATGAAAAATTGTGATCCTGATGGGCCTCTGATGGTAAATGTGACCAAATTGTATCCGAAGTCCGACTGTAGTGTGTTTGATGCATTCGGTAGGGTTTATAGTGGCAAGATTCAGACAGGGCAGACTGTACGTGTATTAGGAGAAGGCTATTCACCGGAGGATGAGGAGGACATGACAGTCAAAGAAGTGACAAAATTATGGCTTTATCAAGCTCGAGATAGGGTACCAATAGCTGAGGCTCCTCCTGGTACTTGGGTCCTTATTGAAGGTGTGGACGCCTCAATTATGAAAACTGCTACTCTCTGTAATGAGAATTATGATGAGGATGCTTACATATTCCGTCCTCTTCAGTTCAATACTCTCCCTGTTGTGAAAACAGCGACTGAACCTCTAAATCCAAGTGAGTTGCCAAAAATGGTGGAGGGTCTTAGAAAGATTAGCAAGAGTTATCCTCTTGCCATCACTAAAGTTGAGGAGTCTGGGGAGCACACAATCTTAGGTACAGGAGAACTGTACTTGGATTCCATCATGAAGGACCTTAGAGAGCTCTATTCTGAAGTAGAAGTCAAGGTATCTCAGACTTCCCATTCTTTCTTCACTTTATCTTACATACTTTTTTTCCCTTCTTAAACATATCAAACTAAGCTTTCTTGGGTTTTTTTTTTTTTTTTTTTTTTTTTGAGGGATGAATTTTTCTGTTGATGGATATGCATTTGTCTTATATAATTCACTTACAATGTAGGTTGCGGATCCTGTTGTTTCATTCTGTGAAACAGTGGTGGAGTCTTCATCAATGAAATGTTTTGCTGAAACACCCAACAAGAAGAATAAAATAACTATGGTAGGAAGCAATCTAATCTTCAGAAATTATGTGATTCAATTTTTAAATTATAACTGCCTAAAAAACCTTTTGTACATTTGTAGATTGCAGAGCCATTAGAGAGAGGACTTGCAGAGGACATTGAGAATGGAGTTGTAAGCATTGATTGGTCTCGGAAGGATATAGGTAATTTCTTCCAGACAAGATACGAGTGGGATGTTCTTGCTGCACGGTCCATATGGGCATTTGGCCCTGATAAGCAGGTAATACTAATACACATATCATAAGCTACATGTAACAATATCATGGTTATGAAGTTTTTTATTGTCCTTGGTACTCTGTTAATCCTAATGGTTATGTTACAAAAATAACTTATATATCTTCATCTCCCCTTCCGAATCCCTTTCCTTAAATTATAGTATAAATTTCATGCTTTATTTGATAAAAGCTTATATGTGCAGGGACCTAACATTCTATTAGACGACACACTTTCAACTGAAGTTGACAAGAGCTTGCTGAATGCTGTGAAGGATTCCATTGTTCAAGGGTAAATGACATAAATTCTTGTTCTTTTTGCCCCGTATTGTGTTTAGTTTACAGCCAACCATAATGTTATTGTGGACAGGTTTCAGTGGGGTGCTCGAGAAGGACCCCTTTGTGATGAACCCATCAGAAATGTAAAGTTCAAAATAGTTGATGCAAGGATTGCATCTGAGCCATTACATCGTGGATCTGGTCAGATCATTCCCACATCTCGACGTGTGGCCTATTCATCTTTCCTAATGGCAACCCCGCGGCTTATGGAGCCAGTATATTACGTGGAGGTAAATCCTTGCTCCTTTGTTTAGATCACAATTAGATTGACTTTCAAGGAAGATTATTCAAGTGGCAGATTTATTTTGATGTAAATGAGGACCATCATGTTGATTAATGTAACAAGTGTGGATAAGAAAGCTGAAGAAGCTGCTCACTTTTAGTAGCAATAATCAGTTTTGGAATCTCATTCTTTTACACTTTTATTCTTTTGAAGTCAAAATATAATTTCTTAAAGTAAAGTAAACCTGGGTAAATTTTGTTGTTCTGCTGTTTTATTTATATATTTTGGCCTACCGGACAGAGGTGAAACAAAACAAGTTATTTCTTTAAACAGTTCTTTGTCAAAGCTACAGTAATGATCTATTTATTTGATTTTTTCTTTTAGATATTGCTTAATATCATGGATCTTGAATTAGGGGCTGTACTCTGATTTCTGATTAATTTGTGATGCTGTTGTTTCAGATACAAACGCCAATCGACTGTGTTTCTGCAATCTACACTGTTTTATCTCGCAGGCGTGGACATGTTACTGCTGATGTTCCTCAACCTGGGACCCCAGCTTATATCGTTAAGGTTTGGTGGCTGAACTTTGTTTGTGTAGAGTTCCAATTACATTCTGCTGGTCTTGGGTTTTATCATGAGAGTGAAGACTATTGCTAACAAGTGTGTCAATTGGATAATTTAGAGTTTTCGCTGAATGGGGAACTTAACATGAAAACATAGACTACTTTCTTAAATATTGTACAATTTTAAAAGCTGGGGTACAATTAACCTTGTGGATTATAACTTTATGCCTAAAATACCTAATCTCACTGTCATGGAAAATTCATTAAGCTTAAATTTGTCTTTATTGTACATAAGATTAACCTATATACATATGTGCTTATATTTATTTTCATTCCTTTTTTCTTTTCCATTGAAATTCAGGCATTTTTACCAGTGATAGAATCTTTTGGTTTTGAGACGGACTTGAGGTACCATACTCAAGGACAAGCATTCTGCCTCTCAGTGTTTGATCATTGGGCTATAGTTCCTGGGGATCCTCTTGACAAGAGTATCGTTCTGCGGCCACTTGAACCTGCCCCAATTCAGCACCTGGCTCGTGAGTTTATGGTCAAGACGAGGCGTAGAAAGGTATGAGCTTCCTGTTCTCTCTCTCTCTCTCTCTCTCTCTCTCTCTCTCTCACACACACACACACACGTGCCTGTTTGTGCCTCTAGAAAAGTTTGAGCATGCTAATTTTCCTTCCCAAGCATATGCACTGCTGCTATTGACAATTCACAAAATGTGGAAGAAAACCTAAATCAAGGCATATAAATATGTTGGGTTTTTTGTTGAATTTGGCAGGGAATGAGTGAGGATGTGAGCATCAACAAATTTTTCGATGAGGCCATGATGGTTGAACTGGCTCAGCAAGCAGCTGATCTTCATCAGCAAATGATATGATAGTGGCTTCATTATATGGTGTCCACATATCCTAAATTGAGGGAGGAGGTTGTAGGCAATTTTAATAGGATGAAAACCAACATGGAAAAAATATATTAATCTTGAGCTTATAATATTGACATCCCATCTCCTAGCTCTACATCCAGTGCCTTTGAACAGAAGCGGTGGGTTTTGTTGTCTTTTTTTTAACAAAAGAAATGGGTGTGTGCAAAAATGAGTAAAATTTAGAGTTATAACTTTCGGATGTCATCCTACTCCTGTGATTGTTGTATTGTATCCAATATTTTTCTAGTCTTTTTAATTTCGTAGAAAAATTGATGTAACCACTACTGCAAAGGTGCACTGTAGTTTTGAGATTTTCTGAACTGTAATGTCATTCGGGCGTCATTTTTTGCTAGAATGGTTGAATTTGTAGAACAAAAACTTGTAACATTGAGACTATTCTGTCTAATTGATTTTGCATCTTAAATCTATGGATATAAGGGATTTCCCAAAAGCATTTTCCAGGAAATGAAAACTTAGGTAAAAAAATTGAAAAAAAAATCTCACACATCCCATAATAAAATTGAATAATTTATTTTTTCTCACTGCCCTCTTCATGGTTCCAACAGTAATAAAAGACGATCTTTTTAACCACGGAAAACAAATTGTCTTATTTATTTATTTCGACCATGGCTTTCAATTTTCATGAACAGTGGTCATGGATTATGGTTAAAATAAAATTTCCACAAATAAATATTTATTTATGAAAATGTTTACATATATTTATTTGAAATTATTTTCAATAATAAATTTTTTTATTGATTGACTGGGAGGAGCAATTTTCAATAAGACTGAGAGAAGCTAACTACCAGATAATTGACATCCGAAGCAACCCAACTTCCTTTTCTTTTTCTTTTTAATTTAATAGGAAACATTTGACATGACATTACCAGGAAGGCCTCATTTTTCTTTGAATCTTGTGGCCTTCTTCAATACAGACCTGAAATTATTATTATTTCTTTGTATAGAATTTTGTACGCATTTGGGTATTGGATCACACAAAGCAATCTCCATAACCCTAAACCTAGCTTCATCCCCTTCTTCCCCTCTGCTACAATTAAAGCTTGATAAGAAAAATTCAGGTAAAATTTTAGGGTTTTGTTCATTTTTCATTTCCTTTTCAGTTAGTGAATTCTTTGTTGTGTACACTAATTGCAACATATTGAGCTCAATACACAATGCAATCCAAAACCCCAACCCTAGCTCCAGCTCTCAATTTCTTCCCAACCCTCAAACCTCCTCACAAAACCCTAGCTTTTCACCAAATCTTAGTCCTCATCATCACTTTCCTTGCCTATGCTTCCTTCCACGCCTCTAGAAAGCCCCCAAGCATCGTCAAGAGCGTGCTTGGACCTACCATGCAGTCCAATTCGAGCTCAGTCGATACTGGGTGGGATCCGTTTAATGGTCCCCAAGGGACCCACCGGCTAGGAGAGCTTGATCTCGCATTTCTTTCTGCGTATTCGATTGGAATGTATTTTGCAGGGCATGTGGGTGATCGGATTGATTTGAGGTTGTTCCTTGTGTTTGGGATGATGTGTAGTGGCATTTTAACAATCATTTTTGGGTTAGGGTATTGGTTCAATGTTCATGTGTTGGGGTACTTTATGGCTGTTCAAGTTATTTGTGGGTTGGTTCAGTCAATTGGGTGGCCTTGTGTGGTGGCAGTTGTGGGAAACTGGTTTGAGAAAGGAAAGAGGGGATTAATAATGGGGGTGTGGAGTTCGCATACCTCAGTTGGGAACATTATCGGGTCAGTTGTGGCGTCGGCGGTTTTGGAATTTGGATGGGGTTGGTCCTTTGTGGTGCCTGGGGTTTTGGTGATTTTGGTTGGCATTTTGGTGTTTTTGTTTCTTCCTGTGAGTCCGGAAGATTTGGGATTTGAGCTTCCGGGAAAGGAGATTCAGATGGCCGTGGAGGTTAATGGTGTAGAAAATTTGGAGGAGAAAGTGGAAACAGAGGAAGCAGGGCTTCTTGGAACAGAAAATGTAGATGCGAATGCAGGCTCTGTGGCTGCTATTGGGTTTTTGGAGGCATGGAGGCTACCAGGTGTGGCACCATTTGCTTTCTGCCTCTTCTTTTCGAAGCTGGTGTCATACACTTTTCTGTACTGGTTACCCTTCTACATAAGACACACAGGTACTTCTTCCGCTTAGATTTTATTTTTATATATGATTTCACTACTGAATTTTGTTGGGGTTTCATGCTTCAGTTCGTTGTTCAAATACACCATCATGGATTATCATGAGGAAATTTCTTTATCACATATGATCAAGGGCATTTAAAATTGAACGCATAAGGATAGTTATATGCTCTTCATTGTGGTAGTGCCTATATTAGTGTTTTTTTTTTTTTTGGGAACACAAATAATTGCCCTCTCAGGATAGTACATTTGTATTCTACAATTAAGAATATTGGCTGATTCCTGTGGAGCCATTTCTTTTGTATAAAATGCTAAATGGATTAAAAACAATCTATTTCCATGGGTGGTCAAGCCACCTAGTGTAGTTTAAGGTTTCATGAACTTCTCATATTCATTATAAATGTTGTTTCATTCTTGTAGCTGTTGCTGGGGTGCATTTGTCACACAAAACTGCTGGGAACCTTTCAACCATATTTGATTTTGGAGGAGTCTTTGGTGGAATTTTAGCAGGATTGGTATCTGATATGATTGAAGCTCGGGCTGTTACGTCAATTGCATTTTTGTTGCTTTCAGTTCCAGCCCTTGTTTTCTACCGGGTTTATGGAAGCCTATCTATGGTTGCCAACATTCTTTTAATGTTTTTTTCCGGGTTGCTGGTGAATGGTCCATATTCCCTTATTACTACAGCCGTGGCTGCTGATCTTGGTACCCAGTCCTTGATCAGAGGAAATTCCCGGGCATTAGCCACTGTAACTGCCATTATAGATGGTACAGGGTCTGTTGGGGCAGCTATTGGCCCACTTTTGGCAGGGTATATATCTACCAGGGGATGGAACAGTGTATTTTTTATGCTAATTCTTTCTATTTTTTTTGCAACTTTGTTTCTGATTCGCATTGCGAGAACTGAGATTAAAGGAAAGTTGAACGAGGGAAAATGGTTTTGGTATAGCATAGGCACACATTGATTGAGATTTTCTCAAGGCATAATTTTTATATGCCTTTTTTGTCCTGCCAGTAAAGTGGATTTCATGTAGAGAGAGCATAATGGTGAGAACTAGTCATCATCATCATCTGTGTATCTGTGTATCTTTGTATCTCATTCATTATTCCCAGTGTTTGGGTTTCTTACACATGTAAAAAAACTATTGATTCTTTATAAACTACCTTCAATGTTTGGTTTTGTTTTCTTCTCCCTGCCCTCTCTTGAGTCATAAATGGTTTCTATTCTTCTTGCCTGCAAATTCATTCATAAATCTGTATTGTAATATTCTCAAATTGTCTCACATTATCAGAAAGCGAAATGGTTTATTCCGGTAGGTCAAATTCAAGTTGCATGGTGCAGTGGCACTCTTTGAAGAAACAAATGTATTAGTGCCTTCGAGCTGCTAATTTAAATTATGTGCCACCACTAGCATCACAATCCTATGTTCCATTGCTGGCTTTTCTGGGTAGTTTACATACAAAAACCAGCAGGATGATAATAAAACTGCAAAATAAGACATTTCGGACAAAATCAAGGGCAAAGAGGAACGGTCACTACTAAAGCGAGAAACTCAGAGTTTGGACTTTGTATAACAATAATATTAACAATTACAAACAACTACCCCTCGAGAATAATAATGATGCTAAATGTATTAACATTAGTTAATTAGGAGTTTCGTTCATTGCCATTTTCTTAAATTTCTTACGAATTAAACTGCCATGATCTTAATCTTCTTTGCACAATAGGGTGGCCTAGCTACAAGAGCAATTTTGACATGGTGGGCTATTTTTGTTTAAAAGAAAAACAAGAATATGTGACCAATTGTTTGAACAAAGGAACTTTTTTATTAAATAAAAAGAAAATATGTACACCATCTGCATATACCTTGAAAGTACAATAGTAGAACAATCTCTACAAATATCAGACTTGCCTGGCTACCTCAGATATACAACACAATTCCTTTCCTCACACAAACTCTTAACTCCATTGTCTGCCAATAGGGTACCAATTGTTATTTCAAAACTTGGTAATAGGAATGTCTTCTGTATCCTTCTCATCTTCACTGGAACCAACTGGAGCACCAGACATAAAGAGGAAGCAAAGAGGCAGCCCCTTTCTGGATGAATATATATACAAAAACCAAACTCTATTCAATTGGCTAAGTATTCTTATTGACCAGTTCTAAGCTTTGCCTACCAGGGGAAGCGTCAACCAATAAACAAGTAATTCTATCCTTCTAAGAAGAATTTGAGATTCTGAAGTCCCTCAGCAGATATGCTTCGTCTGACTCGTGACCTCTCTACCACCACCTGTGGAGGTGGCTCCAAGTGGAAACTCACCATAACAAATGTCAAGTTATCAGTTGCTCCCCGCTTTACTGCCTCCTCTACTATTTGCTTACAGCACAGCTTCACATCATTGTGCTCTTGAAGTTTCCTTCGAGCAAAATCTACAGCATTTTGGCTGGTGAACACATCCCATATTCCATCACTACCAATGATCAAAAATTCATCATCCTTGGTCAGTGTCATCAATTTAAGTTCTGGTTCAGCACTCAAGGGTCCTCCCCTTTCACCCACATCCTTCATTCCTTCAAGATGCCAATCACCTAATGCACGGGTGACACCTAACTGACCATTCAGATAACCATCATCAACATATCCACCCAAGGACTCAATCCGCATCCTTTCTTTTATGCAGCAGGGCCTATGATCTTTTGACATTTCTATAGCTGCTCCACATCGCGACAATACAGCCCGGCAATCTCCAGCATTTGCCACAAGCAAAGACCTGTCCAAATAATATTTTTTAGGCACAGCAGACTGATTATCACAACAAAAAGGTCTGATAAAAACAAACTACGCATTCTCAAGAACTGGGCATGAGAGGAGGCCAAAAGTGCATAGATGTAATAAAATGAACTCAAATGGGGGGATATAGGGCGTGGTATGTCTGAGCCTTAATGATCAACTCAGTCTTCAGTCTCACCAACCCCTAGTTGCAACCTATATCGGGTCACAGTCACACAACATCAGTTTTCTTTACTATTGTCATGTTTTTGTTATCTTCATCCAATGGCTGTAATTCACTCTTCAGCATAACGCCACATGAATGGACTGATTACTTTTTCTCTTATTCTTTAATCCATGACCAAGACTTGCAGTAACAGATTATTCAAGACACCCAAATATCATTGCAAGAAAGAGTTCAGTTGCAGTGATTATAAATGATAACCAACCAACACTGAAAGGAAGAGTTCCTTACCTCCCAAATATCATTGCAGTGAGTGCAGTTGTGCCAGAAGCAAGGGAAGACTCAAGAGAGCATGTCTTCGAAAATGCAGCATCTGTCTCCATAAATGACCTTGTTATCACCTTTTCAAGCTCTAAAGGAAAGTCAGCATCCTCAACAATGACTCTTGGCAAATTGTCACGAACAAATTGTGCTGCATCCTTTCCTCCGTGACCATCAAATACCTGTTTATTCAAATTGCCATTTGCATCATTAAAATCTGAAAATAAAAAGTCTAAACCATTTTGTATGTGTGCTTTCCTGGATTAACAATGAAATGCGTGAGAAGCATTGAGAGAGTGTGAGTTGTTGGAAACCGAAGAAGATCAACATAAAAGGTAAGAAAACTTACACCATAGAAGGAGATAGCTTCCTCACTGAGCAGATTATAACCAAACTTCTTAGCTAGGTCACTGATGCATATATGAGTATCCTCCATATGGGGACGACCCCCAATATCAGACCACTCTCCAGACCGAAGGGCAGGGACAAAATTTAGCAGACTCTTTTTGCTGTCTACCACCACTGTATCCTCACCTATGCTTTCTAACTAAAAACCCAACATAATGAAACCTGAATCAGAATGTGAAGGATAGCAAGTAAAAAAGACCAGAAAGACTTCGGGAAAGTCAAGAAAGTAGGTAAGAAAAGTTTTATGATATCTGAGTAAAATATCTAAATTCTGCCCTGACAAATTGTTCTGCAACCAGAAAATGAACCTCAAATCAAAAGCACAAAATTTTACATATCACCTAAACATCAATGACATCAGGGTTCCCACAAAAGGGTGAGATATGAACTGCTAAGGCAGCAATAAACAATTTCAAGACACCTGTGACCCAAAATGAACTGAAAAAACAGCAGATCATGACTAAAAGAATAGGATGATTCAAGCTGAAAACTTTTCTATAGGATGCAGCAAAAGCGACTGACAACAGTGTAATTTAAAGTAGTATTGGAAAAATGAATTGAATAGTGCAGAGGTACTAATATGAAATTGTAATCACAACAGCCCAAATGATTGAGCAAAAGTCAAAGAGCAACAACTAACTAGGCCAAGACCAGCTACATACACTAAAGCCAATAATCAAAAGCTCAGAAAGGAAAATAATCAAGGAAAAAAGAAAAAGAGAAAGACCCGCAAAGAAAAAGTTACTATCAATCATCAATCACATAAGAAAACAGACCCAGAACTCAATTTTCACCAAAAGGGTCCTAAAAAGTTGCAAAATTGGGACAAACCCAATAAAGCTAAGCAGCCAAAGAAGAGGAATTCTTACATGAAATGAATTCAACATGGTGTTCTGATGACTGGAGCTCATCACAGGAGATTCCTTGTCCAAATTCTCCGTCTGGTTGCGCAAGATTTCACAATGCAAAGACCGGGGCTTGTTGTTGTTGTTCCTGTTGGTATTGATGTTATTATTCTCCATGTTCCCCATTTCTTGGCCAAGCTGTTCTGCGTCTATCAAACACATGCTTGTGATGAAAATGATAATGGCGGTGCTCTTTTCAGAGTGCTCAATTTGTCAACAAGTTGCTGAGGGAACCAAAAGGTAGCAGAAGGACAGAGAGAGAGAGAGAGAGAGAGAGAGAGAGAGAGAAAAAAAAAAAAAAAAAAAAAAAAAGAGAAACAAATTGGTTTCTCAAAAAGATTCTGAGAATATGTGAGTGGAATGGGGGCCTCTGTTTATAGTTGTAGTATTATCAGAGAGAGAGAGAGAGAGAGAGAGAGAGAGAGAGAGAGAGAGAGAGAGAGAGTAGGAATTCCAGATTTTTCTGTGAAAGCGTGGCCGAAAATCAGTTTGTTGGGTTCAATAATATTATTGTATATTTTCCTTTCATTATTTTCATTTTCAAATGCTGGTCTTGCTCTTGCTTATTATAATGGTCTAGTTTTTAACATAATTTGTCCCTAGTTATTATTAAAAAATTTCATTTAATTTCTTTTCCTTTTTTTTTCTCAAAATAAAGATTTTCGAAAATGACTTGCAAAAGTTATATTCACACATATTTTCTTCAATATATTGTATAGATTTTCGAAAATGGCTTTCAAATGATATGTGTTGGATGGAGGAGGGGCCAACTGGTTTTCTCCATGTATTGACTATTGAGCACATAAATCATCACATTACTGTAAATCAAATTTGGTAGACCTTTTTATTTCCAACTCACTTTCATAAATTTTGATAAGATAATTTGACTTTCTCAAATTTTAGGAATTTTTTTTCCATATTATAAGTTTGTGAATGAATTTCAAAATTAATGTACTATAAGACCGAAAAAAAAAAATAAATTAATGTAGTAATGTACTATACCTTCTTCAATATTTTTATCTACACATTTACAAATATGAATTTTATAAAACCAGTCAAATCTCTTATTTGAGGTTTCCTCGAAAAAACCAAAGCTGCCATATTTTGTGTTTAATTAATTAATATCTAAATTGTGTTGAGCAAACTATAGGGAGGAATGAGTCGAATGACTAATAATGAATACCACATCTAACAAAAAGGTTCCACTTTAAAATATCTCAACCACTAATAATCTAATTCTTTCATTTGATCTTAAGTTCTTAACCACGAAAAATATCACAGGCTTAATCATCCCTTTTGTCTTTTGACACGGAATTAGTAGATGCATTACTCATCTCCTTTTTGTTCACATTCATTCAGATTCACCCATCAGTTCATGTGAGAATTACTCCATATAACATTTTGACAAAATCGGTAATTTTATCAGGAAAACAAATCCCTTGTCACACAACTAAATCTATTCATAAAGTATCATTCTTTCTCTAGAGGGAATATCTGTATTTTAAAAAAAATTTGGATGCCGACATGGGGTAAACAGTGTGTCGACACAAAATTTCAAAACTAGTTGTAACATGTCATCTGTGGAATTTGGTGTCGACACACTGTCTACTCCATGTTGGCACTATATCGGCATTTGTAAATTTTGAAAAATATGGACATCTTCTCTAAAGAAAAATCCACAAAGTATTATGCCAATAACATTCTAAAAGTATTGAGTGCAAAAGAGACTAAATCCATTCACAAAGTATTATGCTCAATATTATCAATGGCAATGAATGAGGTATATGCTAATAATATAGCTATACATTGCTATGTGCATGCATGTGAATATGTGATATGTGATTGAATTTTATATAAATGACGTATAAAGAAATATTAATTGTTATGGAAAAATTATATGTAGCAGAAGCTCAAGGATGGGGTTGGGATAGTCTTCCAAGTTCCAAGAATATGCACAGCTACATATGCTGGGATTTGTTTCATTTCATGACTTTCATAAAACATAGGACAAACAAGCAGTCGGTTTACATATATATGTATTAAACATTATGTGATTAAGACTAAAAAAACACTTAAAACTAATATTATTAATTACTTACCAAAAAATTTAATATTTTTGACCTAATTATTTTCAGAATAATCCTCAAATTGATGGAAGATTATAGTGCCTCCACAATCTTCATACCCATAATTTGTCTCAAACCCAATAAGTTGACAGACAAGCTATATTTGGAAGTTTGTTTTGTTTTATTTAATTGGCAATAATTACCCCCAAAAAGTATGAAAGTGAAGTGAAGAAGATGTTCAATGGGAAAATGATGACGCAAGACAATGACATTAGATTTTTCTTTTAAGCTTTTCCACTTTTCACAATGACAAAGCCTCTCATGAAATATCTTACTTCTTTTTCTAGCAATATGGTGCCCTCAGGGCGACAGATACTGCTTCTTGTTCACGGGTCCAGCATAGCTTTGGTGCTCATCAAGCCAATTATGTTTTGCTTGCCTTTTGCTCATGTGAAAGGCTTCTACAAATACCAACCACTCTTTTCTGCAACTTGCCCACTATCACCATATTTTACATTTTAGGTAAATTATTTTCAAACTTATACTCACTGCAGTTTGTAATTTCACTGTCAAATTATTTTCAATTGGCCTCAAAATGCTTTAGTATAGAGTTGGAATTCGGTTTACCCAATTCATGTGTAATTAAGTTCCATCAGAAACTATTTATTGGTATTCCCAATTTTTCCTGATGTCATACTCTCATAAGCACTTTCTTGTTTTTTTAGCTAAGTCAAGCCAAGGAAAGAAAGGAGCTCTTTTTTGGACACTTTAATTGTTTTGTTGGCAACATTAATAATTTAATACAAACGAATCTTCGTAGTTGGCTGATTACCCAGCACAAGTGAGTGTGAGACCATCCCCCCCTCCTTATACGTGGCCTAATGTGAACCAGTTGATGGACCCCTGACGTGTCCTAATATTGTCCACGCGTAAGGTTTTCAGTAATGTATTTTTGGGCCCATGTAGTTGTGTTTTATATGTATTGGGCTAGCCTTGCTGTTAAGCCTTAAAGACTTTGTACTCATTGACTAAAGAGAAAGGGCCCCTAGTACTGTTCTACCTGGAGCCCATCCAGAATACCAAGCATGTCCATCCACAAAGACTATTGAGATAGATTGAAAAACAAAATGAAATAGATCATTTCTATTTTGATACCATGCAGACTTCAAAACTCCAAAATTTAACCAATACATCAAAAATTGAAGAGAGAAAATAAAGGGCAGCCACCACATTGTAACATTTTCTCAAGCTCTAACATAATTAATCAACTCGCCCAAAATCCAAAATGTCTACAGCACCAGCCTACCGTAAAAACCAGATACCAATTTAAATTCCAGCAAAGGCCTTTTTGCCACTACCAGAAGATCCGGCAGGAACCACCTTCAGCACGTTGAACCTCACAGTCTTGGACAAAGGCCTGGACATTGGGAAGGTAAAAAGATATAACAAAAGTGAGCATGCCTACATGTCAAATTATATTCATAATGAGAAGAGTAGTGAATAAGAGGACTTCTAAGAAAGAGATATGACCTGCACTGGCCAATGATAACATGATCTCCTTCTTTCACACGGAAGCACGGAGATATGTGCGCAGCAATGTTGGAGTGCCTCTTCTCATATCTTAAGAAGACAAAAAAATCAAACATGTTTTAGAACAATAAAAAGAGCATAATTTTTCCATGAAGACAACAATAGAATTTATAGAAAAGAAAAGAAATTGAATACAAAGATCATGCCTTTGGTATTTCTTGATATAATGTAGGTAATTCCTCCGGACAATGATGGTTTTATTCATCTTAGCACTATGGCAAGTGCCAGCTAAGATACGGCCCCTGATAGAAACATTTCCAGTGAATGGGCATTTCTTATCAATATAAGTCCCTGTAAGAAGCAAACAATGTAGCACTCATATTAGCAACTACAGTACTTCAACTTCTGAATAAATTAATCACAAGTAACCAAGCCTCCCAGTACAGCAGGAAAGAACAAAAACAAGCAGAAATGAGGCAAAAAAAACAGAGGGTAGGATTAACTCAACTTGGAGTAAAAATATGACAAAACTTTCATAGATCCCAAAAAGTGAAGCATTTCCAATAGAATTCATTCTCGCACAATTGCCTCTTAGTTTGCTTATTTCTTCTAAACAAAGGTAGTATATACACTAAGAAAAGCTATAGTTGCCTACCTTAAAGACTTCAATAATGCAATTCAACTATAAAAGAGGTATATACATACATACATTACAAATCAATAATCAAAATCCTAGTTCATATTCACAGTCCTTCATTACATGGCATAGCTTGAACCCTTGGCAAAAATATATACATCTATATAATATAAGGGGAGAGTGAGAGAGAGACCTTCAATGGCTTCCCTGGGGGTCTTGAAACTCAGCCCAATGCTCTTCCAGAAACGGTTACCTCCCTTTCCTGGTCTCTTCCCCTTCCCAGTTTTCTTCGAGCTAATTAATAAATTTTATTGCAAGAACAAAAAAATAATTATAGAAAAAAAAAGGCAAGTAAATACAACCCAAAAATAAAAGCATAACAATGCAATACAAGCACAACCAAAATCTT
Source organism: Dryas octopetala (assembly GCF_963921425.1). NCBI lineage: Eukaryota > Viridiplantae > Streptophyta > Magnoliopsida > Rosales > Rosaceae > Dryas > Dryas octopetala. Next base: position 21,489,036 of record NC_141370.1, on the reverse strand, counting down.
AATAGTAATAAAAAAAAAAATTTCTTCAATGAACTACCTTAAGAACACTTTGGGCTGCTTCAGAAACGCCTTCTCGGTCTGAAACCAAATATTTTTAAAAAAATTTTTTAAAAATACTGTTTGTAAGACATGAACACTAAAATCTCGGATGCAACAACAAGTAGAAAGGAGAGAGGAAAAGAACCAACCTGTTCCGCCATGACTGGTAGCTGTTGAGGAGTGAAGGTCTCTTTCAGAGGAGGCGACTTCGTTCAGAGGAGGCGCAGAAAACCCTAACTCAAGCTCCAGATACTCGTCTTGTATCACCTTATAAGGGAGGCCGCGATTCTTGTAGTTTGGGCCAGCTAAGCCGGGTCTTTATTTGGCCCAATTCTCCAAGGCTTTTGGTTTTTAAGTTTTTGTTTTAGTTTCCTTTTTTCTTTTTTTTTTTCTTTTTTTTTTTTTTTTTCTGACAAAGGCTTTTGTTAAATTTAAATTTTTCATACTTAATGTAATTTCTCACTATGTTTATCAGTAACCATGAATCGATGATACACCATCATCACATCATTCTAGTTAATTATAAGTTTAAAACTAGCATGTATAATGTATTATTACAAAAACTTAATACCGATGATATGTAGAATTGAATGAATAGTAATATAATCATGCATTGCATTGTGATGATAAAAAGAAGGGAAAATTATACAATGTAATATTACTATATGTATATATTTCTCATAATACTATATTTAGGTATCCAAAAGGCTCGTGTGAGACGTAACCTAACTGGTGATAGGCTTGGTTGGTAGAGATTAAGTTGCAAGAGATGATAGAGATTTAGAATGTAAAATGTGCACATCGAGTTTCTGACAACAAAAAATGGACATTACGTTGAAAATTCTTTGTTCAACTCATTTTCAATTTATCATGTCAATCAATATACTTGCAAAAACCGAAAAGCTTGATGGAGATAAGGCAGCTGCTTTTAAAATATTGTTTACATGATTTGCCTAAAGTAAACAAATTTGTGAAACTTTTCTTAGAAGTTGAGCATTTAAACTGTACACTTAAATGCTGCAAAACAAATTCTGACAACAGCAAGATATAAAGGCTCATGTTTAATTAATCTGCCAAGTGCAAATCCACAGAACCCATTCTCATTTTATGTATCAGCATTCAGCCAGGTATGCATTGCTTCCAAACTGCACCCTGCTTTCTTCTACCACATCACATCACATCAGATATATCAAGATGCAACCAAGATCTTTCATGAGTACACCATGGAAAACCACACATTAATTAGCAAACATGGAATTCAGGTTTTATGTAATTTCAAGTCATGTACTGTAACACTATAAATACTATACCAATCGTCAAAATTATGTCTCAAGGCTATGTATATCCGTAACTTGAAAGAAATTTTACAGTGTCTCGCTTGAGGTGAAATACAAGATTGACACAATGAGCCATGCCTCTGTTTGCCTGAAGAAGAGACATTGATGATTGTACTCAAGAAAACTCATCACTTTTTCACGACCATGGATACCATTGCTTATGCCCCCTAATGATAACTCACTCCATCTGCATTCAAAAAGCCATACTATTATTTTACAATGGGAATAAATAAATAAATGGATAAAGATTTTCATCATCAGCACCTTTTGACGTTTTGAACTAGGAGGGTTTGGTTCACAATCACTCTGCCGACGTGATGTCCCGACACTGGAATTCTCAGCCTGCAAATACATACTTATCTTCATGGTCTTTATCAATTCTTTAGGTTTATTGTAACATTTCATTTCCATCTAAGATCAAGATTCACAACTTTATGCCTAGCAGCTTATGTTTTGTTTGGCCATTAAGTAAAAGATGACACTGACAATGATAACTGGTGTAGCATGCGTACCTGGGTGGAAGAATCTTGGGCCATTACGTGCTCAGAAGAATTTTCCGCTTCTGTATGTACAAGACCTGGCTCTATACCTGCTGCTTGAGATACGACTGGCATGATTTGATGAAGCAAATTAGACAAAAATATTCCTTCTTCACTAACCCTTGGTTCTGCTTCTGGTGCACCCACAACACCACTAGATGTCCTTGCCTGATCTGATACAGGACCTGTAGTCATCCCCTGTAAGCTTCCATCTTCTAAGTGAATTTCACCACCAGGAAAAAGGGTCCTTATAAACTGTAAAATACCACTTGGGATCTGCCTCTCGGATTCTTGATTGTTTTGGGTTCCACCGGCTGACAAAATGTTGATGTTGATACTTCGTGTATGAGGGGGTTCCTGCTGTCTTACAGTAGGAGTTGATCCTGCAGGAAACAGCCCAAATAAATATTCAATTCATGGTTGCAGCTTAACCACCTAGGTTAACTAAATTAGAAGAAATGAACAAACTCAGAGCCAGTCCCTGGATTCAACTCTTGTGAGTAAGAACCAAATATGGGATTCCTACACATTCTCGTTTATTAGAGCAACCTTTTCTTTACTTGCTGCTTTGCAAGTTTACATACTACAACAGATTAAGACACACACACACACACACACACACATGCACGCAATAATTAAAAAAATTGAAAAAGAAGAAAAGATCTTGGAAACTTCCAAACAAAAAGAAACTACTGTTTCTAATCTTACTTGCAGACTAATATTGGAAAGAATTAACATCAGAAACATGATTGTATGTCCTATGTGGCAAGATACCTTAACTCCACTACATAAACAAGTCTAGCATAATATTCACTTTGGGTCTCCCTCCACCCTCTTCGTTTTTGTTGCTTACAACATCATTGTAAACTAGGATCTACCTATCATTCAACCCACCCTAATGCCACCCAATCCAAGGTGCAGGGCCCTCCCTTCGCCCTTTTCACTCCAATGGATTGAAAAATTCAGCCTCTCATACATGTGCATTTTATGTACTATCGCATGATTAATTTCAACAAATAAATCAGCCTTTCATACATGTGCATTTTATGTACTATAGCATGATTAAGTTCAACTACTATGTTGCATGGTATAATTCACTGGCGGAGCCAGAAAACAAATCCTCCTCCCCTGGCACAGCCAGTGGGTATATTACCCTCTCTTGCAGCATCTCCAGCGTTCTGCTGTTCTACTGCAGATTCAGAAGACTGCTGATCAGTATGGAGGCCAGCAGGGTGACGCTCTCCAGACGCTTGAGCTCCTTGTTGAAATCTTCCAAGCACTGGATAGTATAACCCTATTGAACTACCCGAAGAATCTGATGGTAGGCGACTGAGGGGACCAGGTACTGCTGCAACCACCGTCCTGATTGGCATCATCCTTACAGTTGAATCCCCAGTGAAGGCTGGAGCATCTGAGACCCTTGAAGTGACTTGATTAGCAGAATTTTCACCACCCAAACTTGCATCTGGGTTTCTTTGTCCTGAAGGCTGCTGAGTACCGCCATGTTCCTCTCGATTAACATTTGGTGTGGTTGTTGAACCTTATGGGTAAACATGAATAATGCTTAAAAACTACACATATTTATATTAAATAGAACTAAACAGAACATGGATGGAAATAGCGTGTGATTAAATTATAAAAGGTACCTCTTCGTATTTGTATATCAATACGCCTTGGAAGAAAACCAGTACCAAGTCCATTAACCAGACCAGAACCAGGCTGCACAGCTCCCATGGGGATGGCACCAAAGCTCATTCCTGATTGAAAAGGAAGAGGCTGGCCAAACATGATTCAATTTCAATCAGTATAAATATAACTATTTTCAAAAGAAAAGTTTTAATTTAGCATTTAGAAAATTACCTGAACCATTATAGGATTAGGACCGGTCGGGGATATGTATACTGCAGGCCCAGCATTAACCACTGCATCAGACTGCATGGGAGATGAGTCAGAAAATTTTAAGGTCAGTTACCATCTTAGATGGAATAGATGACAGCAAGAAACTTAAGATTCAGGAAAACATTACCGGTGTTTGACCCAGTTGCAATGTCATGGTTGTACGACCAAGTTCAAGTAAAAAGGCACCTAGATTATGAAACAAAGCTCCAGTTCTTGATGCACTAGATTGGGTGCTCAACCGTGCTGAGGGATCAGTCACATTCACTTGATTCTCCAATTGGCTTGCAAGTTGCTGCCAAGATGTAACATGAAAAATCGCAATGTCTTTTTGTTTAATATAATAAAATCAAACAGTTGCAAGCTTGTAGCTATTATAGCGTCATAATAACTAAGATTTGCAATGGCAGAAAACTAGACTCTTCTGCTTCCAAACGATAAAATCCCTCACTTATGAGAACTAAAGAAAATCAAGCTACAAGCACAAGTTGTCAAAATTGGAACACCAAATTATATACTTTGCAACAATATAAGGAAAAATTACAATGACACTTAAGAACGCACAAGTAGGGATTCTCCAGCTTGTTCAATGAGTAATAGTCGAGTAGAACGCAGGACTTCTGCCAACGATGCAGGTGAGGGTAGCCCCTCTTGTCTTATCCCTGAACGTGATGAGGTATTGGAACTTTCTTCAGTCCTATGAACAGCTGCTTCACTGCTTCCCCCATCTCTGGCTGTTGATAAATGAGTTGAAACTATTTTAGCAAACCAGCACCATCGGCGTAACAAACATGTATAACAATATAAAATTTCGTACATAGCAAACTCACCAATGGCCTCAAATTCACGCCTCATATGACTAAGATATTGGGATAGAGTAGTCAAAGAATCAGGAATTACCTACAAAAGACCACGGATATAGCATAGTGGTTTTATTATTTTTTTCAAAGAGATTAACTTAGTTAAAGATTGAAAACAGGCAATAAGAATAAAAACAAAGCAAACTGGAAATTTCAAACTTGCCAGAGGTGGCAAAGGCCCCAAAGAAAATGCAGCTGAATGACCAAAAGCACCATTTGATCTATCAGATGGACCCCGTGTGTTAGCTTGTTCAGATTGAAGTTGGGAAAAATCGAACATACCACTCAAACCTGATGTCCTTTCTGGCCTGTGTGGCCCATGTTCCTTCAGCATATCAACCATCCAAATACAAGATTAAAGATGAAAGCAAAAAGTGTACATTAATTTTCAACAAATGATATACATATGCAGGTCCACACACACACAGAGACACAGTATCCATCAGTTTTGTCAAAACATTATTGAGCTTTCCTCAAGAAAATCCATGGGATAAATATTTTCACTATTATGAATACTTTTTAACTTATTTGCAAGTGTGCAAAGTGCTTGAGCACCAGGAAAGAGAGAGAGAGAGAGAGAGAGAGAGAGAGAGAGAGAGAGAGAGAGAGAGAGAGAGAGAGTACATTATAATGTACCATGCCTAGGAACAATATATTCCACACATACTTCCAGTAACTTAAGCGATTAGCTTCTGAAATTTAAAATTTAAGATTTACCCTGACATCAATCCCTTCACTGCCACTTGCAATATTTGGATATCCTATAGAGCCAAGAACAGCAGAGATGATCTGCTTAGAAATGGAGATAAGAGAGGAAAGAATTACCATGAGACATAGTTGTAACAGTAGAAACATGAATCATTTAATTAAAGACTCACCCGATTGATTTCTGGTGGAACTCCATCCCCTTGAACGGGCATGCTGAAAGTTTCAATGACAACACCAGGAGCTACTTGATGATGGTGACCATGACTTGTACTTGTGGCAGGATCAGATGCTATAAACAGTTGACAGCATTGTGAAATTTAACAGTTGAACCAAAGACCTAAAAGGAAATAAGCTCTAATACCATGCTGGACAACCAATTGTCCCAACAACTCACGCTATTAGGAAGTGGGTCAACAATGTGTCCAAAGCTTAAAACACACTAACAAAACACAAGTACAATTGAAGAATATTGTTATATTTTATCACATCAACCTGGATGATTTGGTAATCCCTCGGATGATAGTGGAATAGGTTGTCTGACAACCATATGTAAGGTGTGGCCATCTTCAACATCTAAACCATGTTAAGAAAAGGTGAGTTGGAACTTCATTGAGAAGAAAAAATGGAGCATGAGCTTGACTAGAGGAAACAATACTAAACCCAGCTTAAACAATAATTCACAGCTGCAAATAGGTTCATGTATGCTTAATTTTTCAAACTTAATCTAGAAAAGTAAAGAGCTGACAATTTAAAAACCTTTGCTACTGACAGAAAATCTCTTAGCAAGAATATGTCACATTTGTTCAATGGTCTCTTCAAAACGTTAACATGGTACCTAGTTTGTGGAAAGGAAACAGGTATGCAGCACATCATATAGCCAAAAAATTGGTACCATGATGGTAAGCCTATGAAGCTTACAATTTCTAATTATAAGTCTAAATATGACACAAGAAATTTACATGCACAACCAAATTACCTTCCACTTGATAAAATGTTATACCTGAAACATGTACTATGTTTAATCGTACAAGTTCTCCATTATAACAAAATGATGACATCATAATACACCTTAATTCGTATTTATCATATTAAAGTTGTCTAACTCTATCTTTCCCAGTAATGGCTGGCATTATTAGTATCTTATAATCTATTAGAAGAGATTTCAATTAACATTAGCTATATTCACCTCTAGTAGGCATTATTTTCTGTTGCATATCTCACTACAGTGGCACATCTGATTATGATTGAAAGTTATCAAAACACACAGGCAAACAAGTACAATTACCCCTAGCTCAACAGAAAATTGAAAAGTAATACTCAAGTATGCAATGGATAAATAACCACGTGAAATCAATAAAATTAGACCACACAAAAAAGGGGAGAAATTTGATTGCTACAGTAACCTTAATAGGAAACTCATATATTTGGGAAAGAGAGAAACAAAGAGCATCCTAAGTAGCATAGAGAGTGCCACAAGGTTTTCAAAACTCAGAAATTCTTCCATAATTCAAAAGACCAAAAGATTAGGATACGATAGGCAGAGAGAAGCTGATCATCCTTTAGAACTTTTCCTCGGCATATTAGTCGTTGTTGGCCTGACAGCACACCAGTGACAGAAGCAATCTGTTCTTTCAGAGCAGGAACTGGCATCTGCAGTTCAGAAAACAGAGTATGGTGCAATTTGAAACCTGTTTGGAAAACTTTTACGACAAGAAAAACTTACTTCCAGCATGTCCTCACTGGAAATATTCCATGATAAATAAGCTTCAATAATTATTATTTAAAAGTAGCATATGGACAAGTAACTTTTGAATTTTATCACTTCTTAACACTTTTAACTTATGAATTCATCTCAAGCTTCTAGGAGCATAGTATAAAGATAGAATAGAAATGCACATGCATTTATAATTCCTCACAGTGGTGAAGATTGTGTGGGAGGAAGATCAACTGTTGCTCACCTCCATATAAGCGTCATAAACAGACTAAATAATTATATACAAACAGCAAACCAACTAACAAAAAGCCAGATTTTAGCGGGAAGTATAATAAAAAGTCACAAGAGTAACCACCTGTTTATCCACTCTCAGAGTATAGGTTTGTGAATCCAATGTTTTTATTTTTATCTCTATAGTGGCTTCAGACCCTTCAACCTGCTCACCCATGGGAATATGTTCAGCAGCATTACTTCCCATTCTTCTCAGACCACACTGATCCCTAAGAAGGAGCACGAGTATAAATAAAAAAGTTAGTCTTCTCCTCCTTGTCTTCAGGTTGGGGTTGGGGAAATAGAGCATTCAATCAACCACTTCTTTAATTATGACATTTGATCATAGACAAATATGAAATACAAAATGTAAAAGTAAATCCTGTACATGAGCAAAAGTAGAGTATAGTTATTTATTTAGTCAAAAGAAGCTCACTTTCAGCAAAAATAAAAAAGACCATCAAACCAACGAATGAATTTGCATAATCAAATTCCATTCCACCAAAAAAATACTCAATTCACAATTTTTTCCTGGGAAATGCTTTCATAGCATGCAATCTCTCAAAATCCCACTAAAGTAAACACCTTTCCTAAGCAAACAAACTATACAGCAACAACCTTAGGGTTTCTTCCAATCAAGAAAGAACAAGAAAAACTCATACTTTCAAAATCTAAAATTCCAGTAGGGCAATATTCATATACGGAAAACCCAACCCAATAATCGGCTAGACTCAAAAGCACAAAAAACCCAATAACCCATAAAAAAAATCGAATAAAAGAAAAGCCCAATAAAAGGAACATGATCATAGGCTTCATAGCTACCTGAGCGGAGAAAGAAACCCCAGGAAGCTTCCAGAAGATGGGGAAGCTTAATAATAGAGAGCAAGAGCGGAATAGCTGTATATGCAGCCCACACAGACAGAGAGCTTTATATGAAAATGGTGTGTATGCCACTGAAAATGGTCTGGGTCTGGGTCTGGGTCTGGATCGTCCCCTCTGTCACTGTGTGGCAAATGATGGACGAGCACCTCAAGAGGCAGAGAGGGAAATATTGATGTACTATTTCGCCTAAATTGGTGGTGGTGGTCATAGCCTCATAGGTGGTGGCAACCTGTAAAAACTCTTTTTTTTTGTTTGTTTACATCTGGATTTTCACCGTTGGGATTGGGTTTTTTACAGTTGCTTCTTTGGCTCTTTGCAACCAAATAGCGAAAGGATTAAAAAAAAAAGAAAAAAAAGAGCATGTGTGCTTTTTTATGGAACAAGACTATAAGTGAGAACCGAACTTCGTACGTTTCTCATGTTTTTTTTTTTCTTCAGTTTCATTTTATTTTTGAGACCTTGTTGTGGTTGTTGTTGGGTCCAAACTCGAAAGCTTGGGTGGTGGATGAGGACAGGAGTGAAAGGTCAAATGATCTTTGTGTTTTTTATCAACTTGGTTTTTGTTTCATGTAAATCAATATATGCAATTGTGTACACTAGTTTTTGTGTTGTATTTTTTCTTTCTTCCCAAGCAATGGAAAAAAGAAAAAAAAAAAAAAAGCTTATTCCAATAAATTATTGTTCATAATTGCTTGGTATCTATTTTAATTGAGCACCACATTAATTTATGAGGAATTTTGAACCTCTGGCATTTTCCAAAAGGTTTCATTAATTGTAGAATATATTCAGAATGTATTGTATCTCATACTGGTTGAGTAGTTGACCATATATTACCAATAAACCAATATTATTTATAGAAAATTAAGAGTTAATAATCCAATAATATTTTTAAAAAATTAGGAGTTAGCTGGAGTATCATGGCAATTTTTTTTTTTTTTTGCAGCTCATAAAATGTCATTTATTATTCTTACTTGATTTCGATGAGCCAAATAAAGGAGAGGATCCTCTCCGATTGCGTTATTCAATTCTCCTTTTCTTAATTCCCCAACAAAGGATGTGTATCTTAATTACTTTTTCTTACCCCCCAAACAAAGGATTGAATCATGTATCTTCCTTTTTTCTGTAATATGCTATCATTTTTTTAAACACGTTTGTTGCCACAGAAGAGCAATTTTTTAAAGTCAAACCTTTAAGGGGTATAAATTGACACTTCTTTCTAAAATATATATATATATATATATGCACTCTGAGTGGCTCTAGCTATATTATCATTGGTTCACATATTGATTATGCCAAACTATAAAATGAAAAAAATAATAATAATTTGATGAAGACATATTGGAAAAACAGAACCAAAGTGGAGAAAGTTAGATGTTGATTAAAATTATTATACTATTTTAATATCATCCCTCTCAAACTACTAATAAACAACCTTCAATCAAAAAAAACAAAACCGGCCAATAAACAACCCGTTTGAATTGTACTCTTCATCACCAGTACTTCTCTTACTTTTGGCCTAGCCCAGGCCCTCTAGTGCATAATAGTGTTGCCCTTCAGTGACTTCAGTCTATTATAGTTGGCCTAGGCCCATTGGGCCTGTAGTTGAGTTGAGGCCCAGGTTTATAACCTGATGTACGGGCCAATGCCAATATGAATGGACCACGACTATTATAGAGAGTAGAGACTGTCTGCATTGTGCAAATTGTAATTTGATCAAAGATATCCCCAGGACTACTGGTGTGTGTCTGCCAATTTAATCTATGTGCAGTGAACCAATTAATCTCATAAATGTCAGAAAATCCCTATACATTCAACTTTCAAGGCTTTTCCTATGGTTTCAGTTAATTCGTGGTTGGGTTGTGCATTTCTCTACAATACCAAATAAGTCTTAAGTTCAAATCTTTCCTCTTTAAAAAAGAGAAATAAAACTTTTTATATGATGCACCGTAGTCTCAGGCCACAACATAATTGACCCAACAAGGAACATGTGAGCCCACATGCATGTAAAGCAGTGAGAGAGTGGCCCATGCAAATTGCAATCAATATGTGAAACATGGTGGGAACAGCCCAGAATCCCTTGTGGGCCCAATGCCTGAGTGAGGAAAGACACAAGGATCATGAGTGACTCAGTCACATACTGCACAAACGCCTAGATACTTTGTAAACACATGACTTCTTTCTATCTAATTGCAGAAGAAAAATCACTGTCTGATTAAAACTTTAAGACCCTAGCTAGGAAAACAAACAATTAGTGTTTGATTAATGTGTTCACAACACACAAAAGAAAAAACCGGTTTATACTCTCTATGGGTATATATTTATCTAACACATGATTTATCATGTAATGAAAGAGATAGAGACAATAAATATGTATACATCTGTTACATAGAAGTTTTACTCGTTAACAACACTTCATTTTTCACCTTATGCTTCGGCCTTTTATTTTATTTATATATGTTTCTTTGTGGAGTAAGAAATATGAATAGGGAGACTTCTAAGTTTCAATGTTAAAACCAATGTTATTCCTTCAAAAAGAATTTTTCATGAGCAAAACAAGGGCATCTTCTTGTCTCTCCTCAGTTTGTTTCCTTTTTGTTTGTAGTGACCAAATCAGAGAAAATGCAAAAAAAGGATGTTATTTTGATACTTTTCATGTAAAATATTATGGGTTACAAATCCCAGTGAGCTAACCCCCCAAAAGTGCTCATGACTCAATCATCCAAATCATAGTTTAAAAGTAACAATAATGATAATAAAGAATATATAGTACTCCTTACTATGTACAAAACCACCCTAAGCTAGTACCCTAAATTCTGCAGCATTTATGCAATGCTGTCCAACTTGTTGTAGCTACTAGCTATTCTTCCTCTTTTATTATTTGCCTAACATGCACTTTGATCACTTTTGATTGTTTTTTATCAGTAGATTCAGTACTACACTGATGAACATCCATCAGTTGTGTATTGGAGGTTTTCTCCTTGCAGGAGAATAGTCCATTTCAGTCATGTCTATGAGGTCCGGATATTGTTGTTGGGCAGCTGCCTCATCATCCCTGTGCTTTGAAATAGCTGCTGATGTCTTAGCTTTGAAATTCCTATCTTGCCCATGAGCTTTAATATCCTCTCCATTGTTCTCTTTCTGTACATGGAGCACATAGAATCATACAGAGGAAGAAAAGAGGGGGTTTTCATGATCTAACCCCATAGCTACTGAATTCATCAATATTACTTATTTTGACTATAATTAATTAATTAACCAACCTTTGAAGTGGTGGTAGTGGTAGTAGAGGATGTCATGATAGTCATTAGTTTTCTAGTACATCCTGCAACAATAGAAATGAAAACTGCCCAAGTCTTATTACCATAACTTTTTCCAGTTAATTAATTCACTGCATAAACTTAAAAGAAAAATGGCCAATATAATTAATAATGGAAGTCATGACTAAACAAGCTAGTCAATAGTCAGATTAGTTTTGGGACAAAATTAATTGTTCTTTGGAATACATGGTAAGAGAGGTTCCAATCTTCTGAAACCCAACTCTCATGAGACCTTGAAGAGCATGCACTAGCTAACTAGCTAAATGGAAAAGAAGAGTGAAAAATGATGGATATTCTATTTCTAACTAGAAATTAAGGAAACCAATTAACTAATGCCTAATGGTGCCTGGGTTTGTGAGTCCTAGGTCCATAGTAATCTTCATGAATACTTGGTAACCAATGGTGTGGTGACTTCTTGGATGCTCTAGAAGAAACTTTTTTCTCCAAGGTACCTGAACACTCTCCACCATCTTTGCACTCAACAACCTCTCTGTTGTGACCTGCATTACTTTTTTTGGTTAAAGCAGTTTCCTCCTCCTGCATTTTTCACAACCAAATTTTATCAGACCAACAGGAAGAAGAAGATGTAAGACAAAAAGTTACAAGAAAATAGAAGAAAAGAAGTACTAACATGCATATTGATCTGTTGTCTAACTGAGATGAATCCTTTCTCCAAGCGAATCCCTTCAAAACAGAACAAAATAAATTAATTTCACAACTACTACATGCATATAATTAATATATAATGTCAAAACAAGACCCTGATATGCTAATAAATGCTTGTAATTGTATACATTTTGCATACCTTGAGCCTGAGAAAGGAAGAGGGAAAAAAGAAGAAGAGAGACTGCTAAAGATGGACTCATTTGAGGTAAGGCTTATGAAAAAGATATTGGAGTAGTACTGACTACTGAGAGAGAGAGAGAGAGAGAGAGAGAGAGAGAGAGAGAGAGAGAGATGTTTTAGAGTTACTAAATGTGAGGAACAGAACAAAGGGTTCTTTTCTCTGCAGGTTTCTCTTTCTTTCTGCTGCAAAACTTGAGCATGTAAGGGAACTTCTGAATGGTAGATGGTCTGGGAGATGCCTGCTTAAATACATAGAATGGTCTTTGGGCCCACATCAACTTCTCCCAACATCAACTTTAATGGGATCCATTTTGCTTTTTTCTTTTTTCTCACTGTCTTCCTTTTGTAAAGTGCAATTAAGTTTTTGTCCAAAGAAATTAAAGACATGTTTTATGATTCAATTATGGTTGTGTTCATAAATTAAGTTCCATGTCAAAAGGCAATCAATTACCGGGCCAAAGTTAGTCTTTTAGACAATAAAGTCGACACAGTCAATTTAACATCTCACAATCATTCATACAAAAAGAATTCAAATTAACAACATAGTAACATAACATAAACTGTTAAACGATTTTACACTAAAAAATTAAATATATGTTGATACCAAAAACATAAAAAGGTGCATTTGATTCTGATAATGGTCATGCCTCTGCTCGATCCTCTGAGATGCTTGATGCATCGATCGGATTAGCACACCTATACAGGCCCTGCTTTTTCATGTTGCATCTCATTTTTCATGCAACAACGACAATCCAAGCCTTAGCCTGTTTGATCAGGAGACTAGACAATGTGATTTGCCAAGTGGTACCAACCATAATTCGATCAGTCAGGGAAGCTTGCTTTTGGCTTTGATGGGTAGCTAGCTACAAGCAATCAAGCAATCAAGCATAGCTAGTCTTTCCATTTTGGGTGATCAATCAGATCAGATATATGGCTATGGATACGAGCTAGGCATGCAGTCCTCTATCCTGTGAAAATAACTCATCGCTAATATGCTAGTATGGCAGAATGGAGTAAATGAGTAATGGTCCTAATGGATGGGACGTAGTGTATACTCATTGTAAGTTTTATCTTTTTTTCTTTTTTTTTTCAAATATCATTAATTTTATCTTTATTGCATACTTATAAACTTGTATCTCATTGAAATTTAAAATTTTTTACCATACAACCGACTGCACCACATACAATCATATTTAATTGACTAAAATTATATCCTTACTAAGATTAAAAGAGAATAAAAAACTTAGAATATAAGAATGTATATAATTAAGAATCCTAGGTTTGCAATGGAACAAACATCAATAATATAAAATATATCTAACGGTATAAATATTTAGAGTTTTTTTTTTTTAAGGTTCATTGATTTTAACTACTAAATTTTAATCATTTTTTAATTTAGATATTAAAATTAAATAGTATTTTAGATTAGGTACTAGTTAAAAAGTCAAATAAAATAATAAAGTAAAACATATTAGAAATATTACATCACATGCTACTACAATAAAATAATAAAAATAATATTACATCACAAATATTACATTAATTTACACTATATTGTATTAATTTTTTAAAAAAATCAATCAAGTCACAACTTAACTGTAACTGTCTTGATAAATTGAAAGAGACAACTCGCACTACTATACTATGTATTATTTTGAGTAAAAGTATTGTTTTGACCTCTATTTATACTATATTATAGTATAATTTCTCTAAAAAAAATTCAATTAAGTCACAACTTAATTGTGACTGTTTCACAACTTAGATGTGACTGTCATTCAGTCACAACTAAATTTGAAGTTGTAAATGTTGTACAGTCACAACTAAATGTGAAGTTGAAACTACATTAACCAATTTTCAAGATAATATAAAAGTCTCAAGGGCAATTTTGTTAAAATTTTATCAATTTTAATTAACACTCATCATATATAGGGCAAAAGACAAAAATATCAAATAAAAAATACTCAAATCAAAAGGGTCAATATGGTTGTGACCTAATCTAAAAAATTATATTTAAATTTGGTAGTTCAATTGAAATATTATATGGTCTTTATGCTATATCAAAAAATTATTAAAATTTGGTATTTAATTTTAATTTTTAATTTTTTTTTGGTAAGAAGAGTTATTTATTTTTTTATTCGAAGGAGGGAGAAAAAGTTCTAAAGTTGTTGTTGTGATCTCGACCTTATGGAGATAATTGAGAAATATTTATCCCTAAATATTAAAAAGGAGAACCGTTAAATATGCCATTGCTGAGTTTACAAGAAATTCAATAAGAACGTAACTTTTCTCTCAAAGAAAAAATTGAATGATGAATCAGATTGTGCCACGACTTAACTCCGAAAACATAGTGGGCAGCAGCCCACGTGTCACAGGCAACAAGCGCAGTTAATGCGACGGCGACAGGCGAAGTTGAAAGTCACCATTTCACATCGCCCAACACACCGCCTGCTGACGTGGCAGTATGTCCTCTAGCGCGGTAGCGCCCATTGATGGCCACTCCACGTGGACGTCCACGTCCGGCTACGTGGGTACCGCTGTATCACGCGTCATGTCTGTGCTTTGGCCGTCAAGGAAACATGCCGGGGCGAGTGGTCGAAGCTGCCATGCGAGCGGGATTGGAATGACTTTCGCAATCGTCCCTTAGCAGCGATTTAGTGACGGAGGATTTTAGGATTTAGCAGCGATTTTATTATTGGCCTTAAAAGAAACAAAATAAAAAACCTTCGTTTGCCAAGCTGTTGACCCATTAATTTAAACAAGCCAAAAACTTTTCTTGAATGCATAATAATGTGATGCCACTTTGGGCAGGGACAACAATCCCTCATAACTATAAATCTATAATTTTTTATTAATCATGCACTAAATCTACTTTAATTTGCATTATCAATGTGAGAAAAAGAATGTGTTACTGCAACTAGAGCAATAATTTGCCAATTAATGTTTTTTCATGCATGAAAAATGTATTAGCCAATCTGGACCACACCGAGTATGATGTCACTTTAGAGACACTCTTTTTGGAGCTACATATATACACCCTAGTTTAATAATATCTTAAATCTTAATTAATCAATTTTTTAAGTGCATGAAGATTACCACTCATCAATCACAATGGGTATATATGCTAAGTTTTGTCATAAAAACATGCTTGAATTGTGGGCTGCTGTCAACTGACCTAATCCATCTGCAGATTGCTAGCTAGCTACTATTACTTGTTTATTAAATCATTAATTACTAGCTATATATTAACTCCCTCTAAAACTCTAAACTCTGTTGCTAATGCTATTAATTAATTATCCTCCATTGCAAATTTCAAGTAGGGGGACCAGTGCTTTGTACAATTGTACGTGATGTCTAAACTAGTAAGTAATTATAAATGATTATCAGCCAGTCTATCGAAGAATTAATTAATCCTCAAAACAAAAATTGAATGAATGAATTATCTTGTTTTGACATTCTGAAGTCTGAACATATTATTTAATTTGGAGAAATTTAATCAACTCACACACATGCTTACTAAAAAAGAGGATGTACTTAATTAATTAACAAAAAATGTCTATATTATATAACATATATAGTCATCAACGTAGTATCATAATCATCTTATAAATTTGAACCACTGAAGAGCCACGTACCTAAAAGGAATATATAAGATATTTATTTAAGTTGGACCAAATCCAAATCAAGTTACCTAAAAAGTTGGATTTACAAAATATATATTGAGCCGACAGAGAGACATCACATGATTTTCGGATGTAGTAAATGTTATGAAATTGGACCACTGTCCACTGATTTCAACGTTAACATTTTGTTCTAGAGACATGTTTTGTGGTTGTTTGTCTGGTTTGGTTATACATTTACAACCAGATAATCCAATTCGAATGCATGGCTCTCAACTCCTCTTTTGAAAGTTCTCACTTATACGACATATATAGAGACTTAGATATATATATATATTCCTCCCTAAAGTGATTATCTAATGTTGGTTGTGTAACATATTATTATGTTACAGTTGTATATATCATACGGTTAATTATCTAATGTGATAGTTAATTAACACATGAATGAATGCGATCTGTCGTCAAAAACCTAGCTAACTAGCTTGGCTCTTTTCGTGAATTGGATAATTAAAATTTGATTGATTTCGGAACCCACAAGAAATCGATTGACCTTTGATGAGATTTCTATTTGGTTTGGCAAATTTGAATTTTGGTCGACTATAATGGAGATGGACAAAAATTAATATCGGACCCAATGCATAGGGTAGGTTTATGATGATATGACATGGAGTTTGAGCACAGACACAGATCATCATGAATCATGAAAATTAATTGGTTGGGTGAATGCAGCGCCAAAAGGAACATGTACATCTCATGCATGCATAAATGCCAGGTTAGGTATCCATATATAATAAATCAGCTAGTCAGAAACATTTCCATTCAATGCCATCCTTTTTCATGCATTGTAGAGAGCTAAAGAGTTTAAGCCAGTTATTTTGTTCATTTTTGGGTCATGGCATTTTCCCCTGCAGTAATGTTAATGCCTAGAGTGACTATATATCTATCCGTTCAAAGTGATATATATGACTACAACGTATATAAATGCATGAACGTACAAGTAATTAAGATTAATGTAAATGTATGTAGACTGGGAACTCTCTCTCTCTCTCTCTCTCTCTCTCTCTCTCTCTCTCTCTGAGCTTTGGAGATAGAAACGAACAAACACAGTCATGCCAAGGAGGCTTGAAATTGTTGTGAACTTGTCGTCGAAAGAGTGCAACATATCAACATCTAATCTTGTATTATTGGTACAGAAATTAGAAATATGTTGGTCTTTGTTTCCCTTGTTGTTTCTTTATAGGCCCTTCCATACCTATGTCATGTGTTACACGACTAGTACCAAAGCTAGCTAACATGTTTTCTGCTATTGACACATGGGTGTAACCCGGGCCACCCGGCCCCTCTCTCCCTAATTAACCATGATCCACCATTGAAAACCATTGCAAATATGGAGATGTAGCTAGCTCATCAAGATATATGGGTGCAAATAGGCAAATACCCATCATTACTCATTAGTCCTTTCCCAGGTCACATGCAGATCATTTGGTATATGCTAGCTAATTCCTCCAATATGGTCAACCTACAGTTGGGGACAGTATAGGGCATCTGGCATGGGCCACACATCATTGACATAGATAGGCGCAGGTATTTTTTTTTATTTTTTTTTTCATTTGACATTTCTAATTGATTGATTGTCTACTTATTTTATAATACGTAGATATTAACCACACATGACAATGTGATGGATACCTATATAATCTATGTTATACAATTAGGTTGGACTCATTTAAGAGATTTAACTTGAAGGATAAGTGATAGACAACTCGTTAAAGGATTGAATTTACTTAAATAAGTAAAGAAAAAAAGAATTCACTTATAAATTATTAAGTTGACGACCATGTTAAATCCAACCATAAATGAACTGTGTCTCACTTTTCCTCCGCTATCTTATTAGGTGAGCCGGATTGTTCAATTTTATCTATTTTATTAGGCCATCTTTAAATGTGATGTAGCACTATCATATCATTCCATTCAATGCATGCCACTTATTTGTTCACTAAATGGGTCTTTAATTTGGGCAGAAGCCCGGATCCACCATTTAGTTGGGCCTGTCCAAGCCCTCTTTTAAATTGTCTTTAAATTGTCTCCTCCCAAATTTTACAAATAAATGAAGCACTGTGAACCACCTTACATATGGTTTGTGGTTCCTTGTATAACTCACCGTTAAAATCCCACGCCGGCCACCTTAATCGCTAAACCACCCCCAATGCAAACCTATTTCCCTCCTTATCTAAATTTGATTCACAAATTGAAATCTCTGTCTCTCATTTTTAACTCTAATTAATCTTTATTAATATATCTTTGTAAATTCGATGAAGTACTGTAATTTTGATTCTTTGATCAGTTACTCTCCTCTTTGTAATGGTGCGTGAAACATCTTCCAATGACAATAATCCTCCTCAAGAAAACCCATCAGGGCACCTAACGTAAGTTAGGAGAACAAAATAAGAATTTGAACCATTCATTTCACATCCACTTTTGCAGACCAATTATTTGATATTTGTATGTGCTTGTAATCAACATGTAATTAATAGCATATATCATTGATCAGTACTTAATTTCTTATTTTGTATGTAAGCAGAAGATGTCGGTGTTTGCATGGTGTAAATTGTGAATGTGGTAAGAGGGTGAGTTCTGGAGGTATTTTCAACCAGCCTTCATGTGAAAATCAAGGGTCTCAGCTGAATGCGGATGTTGGGTTACTTTCCAATTTTTGGTCTGAAAGGGTGAATGAAAATCTCTTATATTTTCTTGTGAGTTTTTTATGCATGCTGCCATGCACAAAACTACTTCATCAGAGCTCCTTGCATTTGCATTTGTCACCCAATTTATGCAGAAGCAATATGGTCATGATTGGTCATAAAGTTTACAGAAATTTCATGCCTAAAATTTCAATATATTGCATATATATGGCTTGCTTTCTTGATCTAATTAATTTTCATGTATGGTTCCATTTTCTCCAGACATTTTCATCCTCATTCCGAAGATCGCGTCAAGCTTTAAGAACTACTAGCCAAGTTTCAAACAAGGAACGCTCTGGCAATAACTCATCACCAGGACTAATAGTTCCAAGGAGCTCAAATCTGCTTTCAGCATCCACCATAAGGAGCATAACAAGTTGCATTGCCAACGCTCCAAATCTCAACTTATCTCATGCAATGAACCAAATTGGAAAAGCTTTTCCAGGCTCACAGAATGAGTCTGATTCTGGAACTTGCACCACATTGGTTTTCGGATCAACTCCTCTTCGCCAATTTTCTCTTTTTCGAAGTGTTTTTGGGCTGCCCTATAATCTTTTGAGGTCTTTATGGCTTCCCAGCGTAAGTGGAGATTCTACATCCCAATCAGGTCAAGCTTCTGCTTCTTCTGATGGTAATGGGTTCCAAAATGAGGCTCAAATTGATCTGTGGAGGCAACTACTCATGGAATCGACTCTGTATATTTACAGGCCGGCTGTTAGCTTGTTAGAAGGTTCGACTTCATTTTTTGTTGTAACAGGTAATAACGTTGGAGTGGGCTTCAGGCTTGTAACAGAGGTTTGTCTATTTCATTCTATCTATAATATATAGGAAATTTATGTTCAATGACTACAAATGTGCAGCATGGTAAGCCCTGCTTCTTAATTGTACAGTATCCATCTCTAATCACTAGATCAATCTTCTGTACCATAACTTGTGAATGTGCTAATTCTGAGTGGTGCAGAAAGATTCTATTTGATTTTGTTACTTCACTTTATTTCCATCTTTTTTATAGTTTTCCTTCTTAATACTGCAGGAGCAGAATGCTGAAGTCCTAAACCAATCACTCATGTACTTTTCAATTGAAATGCGCAATCGTTATGGAGCCTTGTGGCTTGATGTGGATAACATGTCATATGAGGTATTCTAACATCAAAACTTTCTTTTATTAGATAATAAATTTTGATCAATAATATTGCTTTCATATCTGTCTTTCTGTCTCCTGGCATTCTCTACAGGAACTACTGGCTTTAGAAGATCATATAGGGTATGTCAGCACAGGATTATCTGAGGAAGCAGCTGCTGCATCTCTCAAACGCAGTAGTTACATTTTGTCAGCAGAAGAAGAAAATTCCCAGAAAGAATTTTGCAGTATCTGCCAGGTATTTTGTTTATATGATCATTTTGATTTTCTATGTAGTTTCATCTTCCTTGGATAGTTTCTAAGACTAAGTGAAAATTCCCATCATATTGAACGACACTAATTACCATGTTGGTCTTCATGACAGGAGGATTTTGTAGAGGAGGATGAGCTAGGAACATTGGATTGTGAGCATAGTTTCCACATTGCTTGCATTAAACAATGGCTAGGATATAAAAATAGCTGTCCTATATGCAAGTCTCCTGGTTTGTATTCTACACGCCCCTCATTCTCACAAATTAAAAGTCTGTAAAGTATGTCATATAAAGTTGAAGTTTTCTAAGAAGTATATGGTGAGGGTTGGGGACTACTCCATAGTCCATATGAAGTTAAGTGTGCAGATTATGTATCAAAAGAATAATGAGGATATCTTAATGTATATCCTGAATTTTTTTCTTCTTTCATATGGATTCAGAAGTTTTATATACAACATTTATGTTCATGCATGATAATATGGAGAACAAGATGAATATATAGAAACAGAAACAGAATTTTTTACAATGAGTATTCTGAGGAGTACACAGTAGTTGATAGCGTTGTGTGTCTGTTGGACATCTATGAACCCCTTTTTCTTAGACAATTCCTTTGGCAAATAAAACTTTATGAAACCTGTATCAAAATTTCAAGTTAGACAGAACCATTGTGCTACTGAAGAAATGACTCTCTCCTGCCCTAGTAAATCATTGATGTTTGTAGCAGCTCCTCTCTGACATTGATGTACTGTCACCACCAAAGGATGTGGGATGCAGCTCCTTCTGACAGTAATTTCCACTCACCATCAACACCGGGGCGGGGTTTTTATTGATCCTGTATAACATTGGGGGAACACTAAGTGATGACTTTAGGCTTGATTATAATGTTGGAAGTGGATGTTTATCAATCAAGTCATAGAGTTCATCTCCAATTCCGAAGCCAAGCATCCTAGCCATGTCACTAGTCTTCAATCTAGGCTTTGGAATGTTATGTTGCTTCAACCATGAGTATACAATGAAAACTTTCTGCATAACGAACAGTTCGAGTGCCTCAGGATTGAAGACAACACCCATTTTCATATTCATCTGCAAAGATAAGGATTTCAAAAGTCAGGCCATTAAAACAAGCCTTAATTTCTCTCTCAAACATTGACATTGTTAATTGTTATTACCTGGTGTGGAACCAACATGGCAGCATAGCGAGCTAGCTCTCCGGCTCGCCAATCCAAAAGGACAGGCAACCAAGGATAAGAAGTATCAAGTCTCAAAAACCAGAGTCTTATATCAGGGAATTCTGATAGTTCACGAGGATCCCGCGGATCTTCTCTTGTATAGTTAATGGTAAAGCCAATTGTACGTTCAAGAAACTCTTTTGGCTTGGCTAAACAAGATTAGCAGGAGAAAACTTCATCAGGATTTGTATAGAAAGTCAATTTCGACCTGTAAATCTGATACTTTTGCTTATATATATACCTGATGAAGGAGTGGTAATCCCAGTTACAGAATGAAACGGGGACAAGTCAAGACTGCGAATTACATCATTATCAATTACTATTTCAAATCGGCCTTCACTTGGTGGCAATGGAGGTTCAACCTTTGTGTCTGTCAACCAAAACATCTTCAAGTTAGATTTGACAAAGTTTTCATATCCAATATTGTGCATAACTCATCACTCTTAAAGGACCCTTTCTGAAGTTTTCCCAAGAGTTTTAAGTAATACCAGCATCACACAAAAGTAGCTTAAAAAGGATAAAGGGGTAGAAAAATAATAATCAGAAAAACCAAATTAAGGAAGGTCTTACCTTCTTCTTCATCATATAAAGAGATGTCAAAATTCCCAGATGGGTTGAAGGCAACTGAGACTGCCACTTGTCCTTGCTGACGATTCAAGTGTGAAATGGGCAAAAAAGAGGTTATGGAATCTGAGATGGGTTTGAAGGGCATCCATGGAGTCTGTGTTGGTTTTGAATGACAAATGGGAACCAATGTCTGGAAGATTGCAGCCATTGTTGTGTGGTAAGCCTAAGCCTGTCAGCTAAGTGTGTGAACTGATATGGTCTGAGACAGTTAATACAGTTTTCTTCTTTTCTTGTGGCCTTGTGTTTAAAATACCCATATCCCTTTATGGGTTTTTATAACATGCACCGCAGACCTATCATCAAATTTGCTCACCATTGTATTTCTTGAAAAAGCTTGGCCCAAGATGAGGAGTCTGCCTGCAATTAGAAGCCCATTGGGCCGTGCCCAACTATCTTTATCAATTTCCACATAGCATTCTTTTGTACCAACTACAGCCTGCCAGCACTATTATGACTATTAACCAGATCACATGCAATGATGCAATGCCAATCCACCTAGCTGATGAGGACAAGAATTAATATTGCTTTTACATGCCATTTAGTCAACAAAAATAGAATTAGAAAGGTGAACATTTCAATTATTAATTAGTGCATCCTAAACTTTTTAATTTGAGCTGTCATTAAGTATAGTGGTGTGAAATGTGAAGTAATTCCATGATTGATGATTCCAAGGAAGAATAAAGTAGAAATGAGTGCACAATCCACGACGTGTAGCGATGAGACACCGTGTTCCAATTCTGAAGCCGTCCTCACACTCCTAATTTTATAATTATAATTTACATTATGCATGTCATTTACACAAAAACCACAAATTTTCACAAAATTATATTTTTGGTGAAAGTGTCAAGTGTGAAACCAAAACCCTTTTAAAAATAATAGATTTAGACATTAATGCAGTATTGCCAGTCCAAAAAAAAAAACATTAATTCAGTATTGACAATAGCTGTTCAAATTACTTCTAAATTCATGAGAAAAGACATTTCACCCAATTTTACTTGTAAATTACTCCTAATCATATCTTAAATTAATTCCTTTTTATTTCTTGTAATCTAAAAAGATATCAATGGCTAGGGCATAAAAGTCGATGACTCAAGTGAGCATTGGAAGTTAATATTGATAAGATTTCGTCCTTCACCCAACTCGACCACTACTTAATTTTGAGGCTTCTCATATAATAAATACATGCAACATGTGATGCTATTTATTTGATGCACCATACCATGCAGCCATATATGGTCGATGACAAAAAGACTAAAGAATATGGTCCCAATTCATCGTTGGTCTGTTCTATGTTGAAAAAGGAAACATCTAATTCAATCATTTCGTGACCACAATTCATTCATTTGTTGTATGTTGCAAAAATTTTGTTCCTTTATTAACCTTTGGATATGATTCAATCACTCATGCCTAAAGCTTATGGTAAACTAATTAAAGGGAACAACCATTGAAGAAAAAAAAAAGATCAAGCTAGACATTCAAGTTTTAATGGCAATTGTACCCTTCTTCAAAATTACTAAAATAAAAGTTAGATGATATTAAAACCCTAAAATCCAAAACAAAAAAATGATTTAAAATAAATGCTGCAAAGGTCTTATAAGTAGGAGAGAATTGCATGTATAATGACTCATAGTGGTTAACTGGTTATACAAACGTAGGCTTATTGCACAATAAAATATGAACTTTTTTGGTGCATAATTATTATAATTTCATTAAAACAACATAAAATCGGAAACCTACTTGATGTATGAACCATTAATGGCTCAATGCAATAGAATGAGATGCTGTTGCTTCTTGCATACCTTCTAGTGCATACAAAGTGTGGGTGTCTAGTTTTCTTAATGTAGTGAAATTAAAACCATTGGAACTTTAGAGGTGGCACTTGAAAGTGGTAATTAAAGTGGAAGGCGAAGAAGAGAGAATTGTAATGCTTCATAATTTGAGTAATTTCTTACTAATAATCTAATCGATGTATGTTGGAAGGCCAACAAAGAGAGTCGCAATGATCCATAATTTGAGTGATTTCTTAGTAACAGTCTACTTGATGTGCGTCGAATTGCCAATAGAAGAGAGTTGTATGCTTCATAATTTGATTAATTTCTTATTAATATTCTAATCGATGTGTGATGAAGGAGTTGAGTTGTTGGTTCTCGAAAAGCCATTACGTGTAAGAAATAAATTATGTATTTTTTTATAAAATACTTTTTACCATAATTGTTTCAATGAATTAAAATTGTTCTTGTTGAGAAACATATTATTTTAATAATAGTATAGATTACTTTAGCATAATTTGAGCAACTTTGCCCCTTTTCTTCTTAAGCAAGCAAATTTCAATATTTCTATTTCCACCAAATCATTAGCCAATAGCCACCCACACGGCCACACCCACTATTGGGCTTCATTATCCTATATTAATTATAAAAATATTAGTGATTTTTAATCTACTTTTAGCAATATCCATTATCTAATTATATATTCTTGGCTAATTTCTATAAGAGCAAATTACAATTTAGTACCTCAACTTTACATGTTGTTTCAACTTAGTACCCCAACTTTCAAAATTTGTAAAAAAGTACGTCAACTTTCATTTTGTGTCAAAATAGTACCTCCGTTAGTTTTTCCGTCAAGTAAACCGTTATCTGTTGACGTGGCAGGGGTATTTTCGTCATTTTCTCTAAATTTTAAAAAATAATAATATTTAAAAAAAATTAATAAAAAAATAATTAAAATTTCTTAATTTAAAAAAAAAAAAAAAAAAAAAAACATTTCCCAGCCATCCCCCCCTCCGTTCCTCGCCCCCCACCCATCCCCTCCCTCCTCCTCCCCGCCCCCACACAGCCAGCCCCCCACTCCCCCCACCCATCCCCTCCCTCCTCCTCCTCCCCGCCCCCACCCAGCTAGCCCCCAGCCATCCTCCCCCTCCCCCCCGTGCTCACACATCTCTTCAGCCAAAGTCCCGGACTGCATCGTGAAACTGTTCGCGATCGACGTCGACGGCCGGAAGCGCGAGGTGGTGGGGCTTGCCGACCACACCCTCCTGAAGGCGCTGGCAAACTGCGGCCTGATCGACCCGGCCTCCCACCGACTCGAGGACATCGACGCCTGCTCCGCGAGTGCGAGGTCAACATCGCGCAGGAGTGGTTCGCGCAGGACTTTGGCTGAGGAGATGTGTGAGGACGGGGGGGAGAGGGAGGATGGCTGGGGGCTAGCTGGGTGGGGGCGGGGAGGAGGAGGAGGGAGGGGATGGGTGGGGGGAGTGGGGGGCTGGCTGTGTGGGGGCGGGGAGGAGGAGGGAGGGGATGGGTGGGGGGCGAGGAACGGAGGGGGGATGGCTGGGAAATGTTTTTTTTTTTTTTTTGAAATTAAGAAATTTTAATTATTTTTTTATTAATTTTTTTTAAATATTATTATTTTTTAAAATTTAGAGAAAATGACGAAAATACCCCTGCCACGTCAGCAGATAACGGTTTATTTGACGGAAAAACTAACGGAGGTACTATTTTGACACAAAATGAAAATTGAGGTACTTTTTTGCAAGTTTTGAAAGTTGAGGTACTAAGTTGAAATAACATGTAAAGTTGAGGTACTAAATTGTAATTTGCTCTTTCTATAAATATACATTTATTAAGCTAATCTCAATTAGAGGCCAATTAAGCATTGGATCCTGCCTTTTCCTCTATTTTCATTTTCCTTCCAAATAATTATACTACATGCATCAAGGTCTCTATATATAAAAATAGCTAATAAACATTATTACATGGTTGTAATCCATGATTTGTAGCTAAATAATAGCTTTTTGTCGAATTTTTTATTTATTAAATTGTCGAATTTTACCTTTAAAACTGAATAATAATTATTATTATTTTGGCACTCAGGAACCATTTAAACAATTTTTTTTGGCCACTTAGCAACCATTTAAACTTTAAACGCCTCGAAAACTCCTAATATTCTTCCGTTACAAAGGAAATCCTCCACTCCGCAAAATAAATTAAAATCCGAATTTTTTTCTTTTAAAAAAGGGTATTTTTGCCATGACAAAAATACCGACAGAGAATATAGGGCCAGTCAGTCCCCGTCTCTTTTTAAACTGTAATAATCGAAAACTAAAGATCTCAGCTTGAAAAATATAATACTCTCTCTCTCTCTCTCTCTCTCTCTCTCTCTCTCTCGCATTCTCTGTCCGTCTCTCTGTCTCTCTCGCACTGGGTTAAAGCAAACGGTTGCATATATAAAGATTGTACACGGCTTCCCCCTGGCTCTATTTGGTTTGCTGACGTTTCTAATCTTCTAGCATTTCACTCGGCGCAACGCAAAAACCAAAACCAAAACCAAAATGTTATGTTTCAGATCAAAAAGATGCCTCCTTTTTCTTTCATTTTGCCTCTTCATTGCTTTAGCTTCCGGAAGCTCTCACACTTCCCACATTTTGCGAACAAAAGGTACTGTGTGGCAGGTTTTACTTTTATTTTTGTTAAAAATGATTCCTTTTCCTTTTTGGGTTCTTCAAGCAAATGGGTTCCTTATGTTTGCTTTTGTTGTTGTTGTTTTGTTGGTGTAGGGGTGAGTGGTGAGAGAGAGTTAGAGTATGGTGGGGTGGTGACATGGGACACAAGGAGGTCTCTTGCAGAAGAAACTGTCCAAAACTCGTCTTTGATATTGGCTAAGGAGAGGACACGCAGGAAGGACCCTATTAATGGGTTTGAGAAGTACACTGGTGGCTGGAATATCAGCAATAAGCATTACTGGGCTGTGAGTTCTCTCAAGTCTCAACCTTTAATTTTTATATCCGGGCTATTTTTCTTTTTCATTTTATTATTTGGGTTTCTCTGAATTTATAAAATAATCATGTTATTTGGGCCGTTTTTGCTATTTTGATAGACGGTCGAGTAGCTGACCCACCAGAAAAGAAAGCACTACCCAGAAAGAAAAATTTGGACTTGTCAAGCATATGATATGCCAATCTATATCTGCTGGGGCGTGAATTTCTTTTTGGCCACACCCCAGCTCATCTTCGCCACCTTTAGAATCAATTAAAGAACCAAACCCCTCTTTACACCAACTAAGAATTCTAGCAAATTTTTGTATAACTAGCTTAAAACTAATTTTGGTATTTTATTGTATTTCCGTGGATTTTGATGCATTTCAATAAGATAGGCTTTTTCTACTTATAAATGCAGGCCTTGAATTTGCAAGGTTATTATATAATTATTTTTGTTGTCTTTTGCTGATATCATGTGGGTTCTTTGTTTTTCAAATCTTGTTTTTATATCTTTGAGATTGTTTGGACCGTATGTTGGTTATGTTCTCAATGAATATTTTAACATTGATTTTTAATTTATGATGTAGTCTGTTGCTTTTACTGCGGCTCCCTTCTTTGTCATTGCTGGTGTCTGGTTCGTGATTTTTGGGCTAAGCTTGTCCCTTATCTGTCTCTGTTACTGCTGTTGTCCAAAAGAGCCTTATGGTTATTCTAGAACTGCCTATGCTCTCTCTCTCATCCTCCTCATTTTGTTCACCCTCGCAGCGATGTAACTCTCTCTCTCTCTCTCGCTCTCTATACATACACACAAATTTGATGCACACAGACAAGTACTTGCATATAATTTGTGTGAATTGATGACTTCGTTTAATGCTTGTGTGGTACATTCTAGTGTTGGATGCATTGTGCTGTACACTGGTCAGGGAAAGTTCCACAGCAGTACAACAAACACTCTAGATTATGTTGTGAATCAGGCAGATACAACTGTTGAAAGCCTCAGGAATTTGTCAGATTATCTTGGTGCAGCCAAGCGTATTGGAGTTGACTCTGTATTTCTGCCGTCAGATGTTCAGGGCAAAATTGACAATATTTTAACAAAGCTCAACTCTGCTTCTACTAAACTTTCTGATACAACTGAAAAGAATTCAAAGAGTATACAAGATGGCTTGGATAGCGTGTAAGTAGATTCTTTCAGGCCCTTGTAACTTGGAACTTGTCCTCACAATGCTTTGGATAACATTTATCTGTTGCTATGTTTTGCAGGAGACTGGCTCTCATTATTGTTGCTGCTGTTATGCTCTTTGTGGCCTTTCTTGGATTTTGTAAGTCCTATGTTCTTTTGATTAGAGGGAGGAATTTTGAAGATTTGACTATTAACATTATATCTTTTATTTATTTATTTATTTATTTATTTAATTATTTTTTTTATAACTACTTGTTGCAGTATTTTCCATTCTTGGGATGCAAGCTCTTGTATACTTGTAAGTGAAATATATATTGAAACGTTTCCTGTTTATTTTAAAGACAAATTTTTAAATTTTGGTAGCAGTTGTGTCTTATTCCTCAAGAATTTGTTCTCTTAACAAATTTTTTTTAAAACATATTTTAACAAACACTTGCATATTGGATGCAGCTTGGTGATTGTTGGGTGGATTCTTGTCGCAGGCACATTCATTTTGTGTGGTGTATTTCTCCTCCTCCATAAGTAAGTACTGTTTTGTTATGATTACTTCATATTGCTTTCAGTGCAACATGTACATCTCAATTTCAGCTAGTTAAAAGTGTAGGTTGGTGCCTATTTCTTTTAAAGTATTGAGTATCAATGTTTTTAAGGCATTTAGAAGGATCACTAAATATATTCATTGAGATATCCATCCTTTTGGAAAAATGTATACATATCGAATGTATGAGTATCTGTACAGGTATGTTAGTTGTATGGGTAACATGTATCTTAGTTATCTCATCAGAACAAATTTATTATATGTGCATCATTTTATCTAACTTACGACTATTCTGCTGCGTTTGTTTTGTCTGTTTTCATATCCTCTAACTTCTTTCCCTATGTGCATAGTGTGGTTGCAGATGCATGTGTTTCCATGGACGAGTGGGTCCAGAACCCCACAGCCCATACTGCTTTAGATGATATACTCCCATGTGTGGACAATGCTACTGCTCAAGAGACCTCATTGCGCACCAAGGATGTAACCTACCAACTTGTTACTGTGGTTAACCGTGTCATCAACAATGTCTCAAATGTTAACTATCCACCATTACCCAATCTTGGACCCTTATATTTCAATCAGTCTGGTCCACTATTACCTGTTCTTTGCAACCCGTTCCATTCTGATCTCACTGATCGACAGTGCGCCCCTGGTGAAGTGGGACTGCAAAATGCCACACAGGTAATTTTATTGAAGCATCTGAAATATGAATGGGAGATGCATAATGGCATTCATGTGTAAGGTGTATGCAATGTGTAGGCATGAAGAAAATAGTTAACTGCTTGGGATTGCGAGCTCAAGTTTCAGATCTCCTTTTAGAGTGTCAATAATTTATAGCATGAGTTAGAAAAACACACAACCTGTCTTTATTTAATAATATGGATGGTCTCATGGTCCATGAATTTGAATTGGAGAGATGAATTATGCTTTAAATCTTGGCCCTAGTTGATGGAAGTTTGATATTAAGATCTCTCCGGAAGTAACCTTGTAGGTTTTCTAAAGTGTCTAAAATTGACCTACATATATGCTTCTTGCATTTTTCTGAAGTTTGGTAACTGTGAAGGGTAACACACTCGCATTTTTGTTTCAAGCAGGTATGGAAGAGCTATGTGTGTCAGGTGAATGCAGCTGGTATTTGTACAACACCTGGCCGGTTGACTCCCAGCTTCTATGACCAAATGGAAGCTGCAGTAAACGTGAGCTATGGTCTGAATCGTTACAGTCCATTCCTGGTTAATCTGCAAGACTGCACATTTGTTAGGGATACATTCACAGACATAAGTAATAGGAATTGTCCTGGTCTGCGAAAACATAGTGGCTGGATCTACATTGGGTTGGTAATGGTATCTACAGCTGTGATGCTATCATTGATCTTCTGGGTAATCTATGCAAGGGAGCGAAGGCATCGAGTGTATACTAAACAGTTTACGGCTGGAAACACGGGGGGATTCCAAGACAAGGGTGCTTAAAAGATTTCCATATATAAGCAGTATCGTAGTTGGGTACAATATGCTTCGTTTTCATGTATATTTGAGTGTGTGATTTTACCCTCGAGAGTTTTTGTACATGATGCTAATTATCTTTAGGTGTTTGACTATTACTATGTGGTAGTTACTATCTCTTGAACTCTCACTAAGATAAAGTACTGATATATATTTCAGAGCCATTATTATCCTTCTCTGTGATTTTTACAAAACCTGCGCATTTAAGCAAAACTCCCCCAAGTCCTAGGTTCTTATGCAACAGAACTCTTGATTGCAATTTGCATAGAGGATGGAAAATCATGACATCACATGTTGCAACTGAAAAAGAAAAACATGAACATCATTGATTAAATATCAATGATCTGCTCATCTACCTTGTCATGGTGTAGACTGTAGACCTGGACTGGCATGAGCTGGGCATGCATATACTATATTATAGCACATTGTGCAGTGGCTGGGTCAATAAGGCTGCTGCTGAGTGCTGATTATTGGTTTGAATTTTTGACTTTTAGTTTGATGCCAAATTAAATTGAAGAATCCATTTGACAAAATCAAAATGAAATGGCCAGCTCAACCTCCAATTTTGTTATAATACACTAGTGGATACATGGCTTAGATGTTCAAGTTTTAGCCCACTGTTTCAATATTATTAGAAAACCCATAAATTATTTTGAGGAAAGGAGGAGAAGAAGAAGTAGTAGTTTTGAGGAGAGGAGAAGCAGCAGCAGCAGAAGATCAAGAAGATCAATCTTCATGGCCACGGTTCCCTCATCGTCTCTCCACCAAGCATTTATATGCCCAAAATACCCTCTCTTTCATCACAATTTTCAATTCTGTCCTCCTCCTCGTCTCCGGTACCCAACCCCTCAAATTCGTGCAAGCTCCACTTTTAATTTACAACCGGTATTGCCTTTTCTTTTTTCTGCATTTTAATTTTCGCTATTCTATATATTTTCTGTATATATATATATATATATATATATAATTTTTGTCAGGGAAAAAGTGTAAAACGTAATTTTTTATTAAATCTTTTCAAGAATGAGATTAAAAAGTTAACAAAATTATAAAAAAGGACTATGTTATGTATATATGAATTGCTTTTAAATTTTTAGGAGAGTGAAAGCTCGGGCTTGGGCATTGAGCTGTTAGCATGCCCAGTATGCTATGAACCGCTCATACGAAATGGCCCACCTGGTCTCAACCTGTGAGTACTCGATCAGGTTTTAAACTGAATGAATATGTAGTGAATACTGGTCGAAAGGCACAAATGAAGGCCTTGTTTGCAATATTAATTAATTGTAGAAATGTATTTATAACATTAATTTGGTTTGGATTGGTAGGCAAGCAATATACAAGTCCGGTTTCAAGTGTAAGAAATGCGACAAGTCGTATTCCAGCAGAGACATGTATTTGGACCTTACTGTTACTGCTGGTATGAAAAAGTTCGTTCAATCCCAACCATTGAGGACTGAGTTATTTAGGAGCCCGCTTGTTTCCTTCTTGTATGAAAGAGGGTGGCGTGAGAATTTTAAAACAGGTGGCTTCCCAGATTTTGATGAAGAGGTATATGCCTATGTCTCACTTTTCTAAGAAAGATTTTCATGTGATTTGTTCGCGTAATGAAAGAGATATATATAGACAAAAACACACGTACACTTGGCAATACACATAATATATTTGAGTCTCAAATCTGGATCATGATGTTTTTTCTATGTCCTATGGCCGCCACTACGCAGTTTAAAATGGCTCAGGACTACTTCAAACCCACTGAAGGTGGTGTTCTGGTGGATGTAAGCTGTGGGAGTGGTTTGTTTTCCAGAGAGTTTGCCAAATCCAGGACTTATTCTGGAGTTGTCGCACTTGATTTTTCTGAAAATATGCTTCTCGAGTGTTATAATTTTCTTAAGAGAGACCCTACTCTTTCATCTACGTGAGTTTGCCTGCTTAATTAATTAACTTTCTAAATTAATTATAAATGTATAATTAATTCAATGTTTCTGGTGCAGTGATCTTGCTCTTGTGAGGGCAGATGTTTCTAGGCTTCCATTTGCATCAGGTTCAGTTGATGCTATCTATGCCGGAGCAGCAATGCATTGCTGGCCGTCTCAATCCAATGCTGTAAGAGATAGACATGCATATTAGACGTATATACAGACATTTTAAATAAATGTTTTGCTACATTTAAACACGTGTACGGATTGTAACGAAACTGATTTTAACTAAAATATTACCATCTTAATTTTCTTTTTCACATGTATATTTTTCAGGTTGCTGAAATCACCCGTATATTACGAAGTGGTGGCATCTTTGTTGGAACCACTATTCTGCCATATGCTACATATAGGCAACACTGGATGATCAGGCCTCTCATAGAGGTAATACTTATTTAATGTTTGATTACCAAATAGGATCAAGAATGATACATATGAATATGATTCTTCCTTGTTTTTTATGTTTTCTAATCTTAGTTTGAGTGTTTTAATTTATGTGGCAGCATATGCTTAAGAACAATAACTACTTAGAGGAGGAAGAGATAGAGGATTTGTGTACATCATTCGGTCTCATCAACTACTCCAGCAACGTTCAGGAATCTTTCATCATGTTTACTGCTCAGAAACCTTGAGACCTCGTTTGAATCATTTGGATTTCATTTCTCCCAGCATGATTTTATCATATTTCTTGTGACAGACAATCAGAATTAAAAAATTGGATTGGAGAACATGCCATCGTTTTTTTTTTCTTCTTGAATTTGTGTGTATTAATTTGCTATTTTGGTGTATAAATTTTCCTATGAAATTTTAAGAAAAAGATATTTGTATAATTACTATATTAACGTGATTGTTAGGTGTTATTAAGTGATATATCATGATATGTAGTATTATGACAATATTATCGGTAAAAAATAAAAATTAAAAATGCACGTCCACTTTAATTAAAGTAGAGGTGTCAATGGATCTATTATATTTTATACTTGTACCGTGTTGTGTTCTTTTTAATTTTGCCGTTAGGGCTTTATTTGTACCTTGTATAGATACCTTAATTTGTCCATGAATGAGAAGATCAAGCAATTCCACTAAACTTACAGACCCACCAACCTCAACCATGTATTCAATCAATCACATATATGTTACAACTGAAAGAGAAAATCATAAGATCATTGAGTCAATGATCTGCGCATCTACCATATATATATATATATGGTGTAGACTTGGACTGGCATGAGCTGGGCATGCATATACTAATTATAGCGCATGGCGCATGGCTGGGCTGGTTTGATCTTTGACTTTTGATTTGATGCCAAATTAAATTTAAAAATGGTGCAGGATTTTTGAAAAAGGACAAATCAAAATGAAATTAATGGACAGCTCAACCTCCAATATATATTTGCCCTTTTATAATACACTCGTGTATACATAACTTATAGATGTTGCAGTTTTATAAATTAATTAGCCCACTGTTTGAATATTATTATTATTTTCTAGAAAACCAATAAATTATTTTGAATTTTTGAGGAAATTAAGGAGAAGAAAAAAAAGTAGTAGTTTGAGGAGAGGTGAAGCAGCAGCAGAATCAAGAAGAAGAGAATCAATCTTCATGGCCACGGCTCCCTCATCGTCTCTCCACCTTCTCCACCAAGCATTTCTATGCCCAAAATACCCTCGCTTTCATCCCAATTCTCAATTCATGGGCGACTCTTGTTTCCTTCTTGTATGAAAGAGGGTGGCGTGACTGTTGATGCAAATTTCTGTAACATAGATGCAACAACTTAGAAATGGTGATCTGGCTGATCAGAAGCCTTGCTGGATGATGACGTGAGATCTTCCTATATGAAAAACAAGATCAAAGGAGATGGACCGGTGTGGTACCAGCCAAACACGCTCCGATGATGAAGTCAGTGATATGTGTTTGATGGTGTTTGAATGTAAATGGGGAAGAACATGGGATGAACATGGGAGAATGGGAAGAACAAGGTAAATGTTCTGGGTTTATTCTCAGCAAGTTGGGTATGCTTTTTGGTGAGTGAAGGTTTGTGTAAGTGTTTGTCTGATGGTAGATAACTGGCTGAATTTGTGCATATGAGTTGGTTTATATAGACAAAGGAAGTTGTGAGGAGTAAGTTACCTGCATGTGGTTAACTGGTTGAGAAAGATCCACGCGTTCGGTCGTGAACAGTGGCATGCACAGTTACCCACCTCCTTTGCATTCAATACTGCATTGAATGCAAGTATGAAATGTTCAGGTGAACTGCCTCAATAGTTATGAATGTGAGCTGGGAAGTCTCATCTGTCAGAAGATCCTGTCAGGTGCACTTGAGTATGGCGGTTCATCCCAACGTGATCTTTCTTGGAATGGTGGCGGGAAGCCGAGCCGACCCGAATGCATGTCCTCATGCGCATACATGGAATCCATGTGTGATCGGATCGGACATGGACTTTCGAACCGAGCCGATCCGGTAGATTGAGATCCCTCTGAGTCGTAGCTGACTATGACTTAAATCTGAAGAGATGTTTTCCCCAGTGCCGAGCCGAGCCGAATCGGGATGACCGAAGAAAGATGAACACTCAATCCTCTGGAAGATCCTCGGTTCGGGTTGGACCGGGCATGAAGAGCTACGTGATGATGTGGAGGTCAAAACTTTGACCATTGAAAAGTCAAACTCCGAGGTCAAGTTTGACCGGCCACGTGTCCAGCCATGATTAGCTATTAGATCGGTGTAGTTTTACCCACAAATAGTGACCATTTTCAAAAAGGTGGCTTCCCAAGTCTTGATGAAGAGGTTGGTATGCATGTGTCTCACTTTTCTTAAAAAAACTTTCACTTAAATTTGTTACGTGATAGAAAGAAATACAAACAAAAACATATAGAACCGGATGTCTTATAGAAGTTTTTCATATGTACACAACACACACGTACACTAACATATTAGTCTCAATTTTCGAATCTCAATCATAATGATTTTTCATATTGATTGATTAATTACCAAATAGGATCATACGAATGATGGATTTATAATTGCACGCAACCAATTATTAACCACGTACGGTGGTTTTGTTTTTTCTTTTTCTAATGAAAACATAAAAATTTGTTTTGAGTGTTTTTAATTTATGTGCATGGCAGAGGATTCAAGGCAATAGCCTCATGGAGGAGGAAGAGATCGAGGACTTGTGTACATCATGCGGTCTCACCAACTACTCCAGCAAAGTTGACTAATTTTTCATCATGTTTACTGCTCAGAAACCTTGAAAAAAATTATTGTGTTTTTTCTTTAGCTTGTATAGTTGTATGTATTAATTAATTTTTCCTATGCAATATATAGGAAAAAGAAAAAAATTCCTATAATCATTATGTTAACATGATTGGTAGATGTTATTAAGTGATAATTATAATATTATGATTGCTTTTTATGTTCTTGGAGGAGGAGTTCGAACTTGGGCCGTCAGTCTTTAAGGCTTTATAAAAAAACAAACCAAAAAAGAAGAAGGGAAAAGGCCCTAAATTATTGTGAGGAGGACATTGGTACTTCGTAGGTCTCACCGTTTCCATACAATTTTACTTGCATTTTATTAGTTTGGAAATAATACTTAAATTCAACAAAAAAAAGAAACTTAAAAAGACGAAGAAGAAGAAGCAGAAGCAGAGAATCAATCAATCTTCATGGCGACAACGGCTCCCTCTTCGTCTCTACGCGTACACACTCTCCACCAAACATTTCTATGTCCAAAAAGCTCTCGCCTTTATCACAATTCCCAATTCTGTCCTCCTCCTCCTCGTCGTCTCCGCTTCTTCTCTTACCCCATTCGTGCAAGCTCCCTACTTACTCTGCAACCGGTACTACCTTATCTTTTCTCCTCACTCGAATTTCTCGCTTTTATGTAATTTGTTTTTTACTTTCAAATCCTAAATTTTTAATTTTTAGGAGTCGAGTTCGAGCACTGAGGAAAATCAAAGCTCGGACATTGAGCTGTTAGCATGCCCAGTATGCTATGAACCGCTCATACGAAAAGGCCCGCCTGGTCTCAACCTGTGAGTACTGAGCTTTAACAGCCGAAAGGCAGAGGCTTTGTTTGTTTAATTGTGTTTTTAATTAATTAATTGACTATTTTGTTTGGTACTGGTGATAGGGAAGCAATATACAGGTCCGGTTTCAAGTGTAAGAAATGCGACAAGTCGTATTCAAGCAGAGACATTTATTTGGACCTTACTGTTACTGCTGGGTTGAAGGAGTACGTTGAAGTCCAACCAGGGAGGACCGAGTTGTTTAGGAGTCCGCTCGTTTCCTTCTTGTATGAAAGAGGGTGGCGCCAAAATTTCAAACAAGCTGGTTTCCCTGGTCCTGATGAAGAGGTATGTGCTTCATTTCAATTCTTGCTCGACTTGGTCTACATGCATATGCCAATTTAAGTTTTCTTTACTTACCCAGTACAGCTCCTTGTGTCTACACACCACTCACTGACACACATATTGGTTACATGATGTTTTTTATATCCTACACAGTTTAAAATGGCTCAGGAATACTTTAAATCCACTGAAGGTGGTGTTCTGGTGGATGTAAGCTGTGGGAGTGGTTTGTTTTCCAGAAAATTTGCCAAATCCGGGACTTATTCTGGAGTTGTTGCACTTGATTTTTCCGAAAATATGCTTCGCCAGTGTTATGATTTCCTTAAGAGAGACGCCGCCCTTTTAGCTACGTAAGTATATATGTCTGCTTTTCTGAACAATCAATGTTTATGGTCATTGTTTTCTCCAATTCTGTCGTTATACTAACTTTCACATCATTGGAATAAGTGCAGTAACCTTGCTCTTGTGAGGGCAGATGTTTCTAGGCTTCCATTCATGTCAGGTTCAGTTGATGCTGTCCATGCCGGCGCAGCATTGCATTGCTGGCCGTCTCCTTCCAATGCTGTAAGTGTTGTTTCCTCTGATTTCCTCCTTCAAGTTACTTGGCTCCTAGGATTTTATGTTTACTCAGAGGGACCAGGTTTGGATGATTTAAAAACCAACATGATTTTGGAAACCAATGCAGTCTTCCATTCACTCTAAATCCAACCTCTTTCTTTTTCATAATTTTGCCTTTCCTCAGTGCATCCCAATTCCCCAAAAAGAATCTGTTATGTGAGTCAAATAGTTTTGTTGACTACCTTACGTATTTGAGATATTTAGAATAGGGGTCAAAACATAGAGCTTGTGAGTCAATCTGAGTAAACACCATTTCCATATTACCCATGAGTGAGGGAGGGATTGCTGAACCTAGCAATCATTGTTATACTGTACGTGGGTCCATTAGTAGCAGAAATCAGCAACCTTTTAGGTAAATGATTCCAGCTATTGTGGAATTACAAGCTTTCTGTCAATGCATATGGTCAAGTAACATGAACTCCATGGATAGCCCCTGCTGTGGTTACAGAGTTGGTTCTTGTGGAATATACTGCAATTTGTAATAGAACAAAGTACTACCTATGGAAATTCACATATGCTGGGTCCATTGGTCTCTGGCTCCTACATTAGATATTTGTATCTTTTTGGGTGAAATTTTTGGAATTAGCTCTCAGGTGGTTTGCTATTAGCAATTGGGCAAAATGGTGGACCTCTATTTTGAATCTGAACTTCATAAACTGCCAAGTCTTAGAATGTTTTGCTACATTTCATGTGTATGGATGTAATGAAGCTGATTCTAACTGAAATATTACCATCTCCTTTGTCACATATTTTTCAGGTTGCTGAAATCACCCGTATAGTACGAAGTGGTGGGATCTTTGTTGGAACCACTTTTCTGCGATATACGCCATCTACTCCCGTGGTAATCAGGCCTCTCAGAGAGGTAATACTTGTTTAATGATTACCAAATATGATAAATGATAGATATGATTCTATTGATCTTTCTTTTGGATATAGTTTACCTGACTTTGTAAATGTTGATTTACTCTGATTTACTCTCTACGACAATCCTAAGTCTTTTGATCTTTGATAAGGAGCTGTAATGTGAAATATTTTATCCAAACTAGGAGTTAATTTGTTTCAGAACTTTTCACTTCAACTTGGGAATTTCCATCAAGTAAATGCCATCCCAATTCATCTCTGATCCATAGTACCCAATTATTCAAAAACTTTTATTGTTATTATGTTTTGAATTTTTAGTGGTAGATGGTTCTACTATATGGTTCAGGCCTGTTGATTTTCCTTCTCAACCTATTCTTGCTTTTTATGCTTGTTAATTGTTATAGTACCATGTATGTTCGAAAGAACAGTTGTGTAACATCCACATCACTTTTCTATTCTGTATAAATTTCTTAAGATGAAGTAAAGCTGATCGTTACTGTGATCCAAATAGTTGAATTTTGGTCAGAGGCTGACTCATTAGCAGCATGGAACCTTTTTTTTTGCAGTCATTGGAACATGGATTCTATTGAAAATATGTTTAACTGACTTAATTATGAACTTTTTTTTTTTTGGCCAAGGACTTAATTATAAACTTATATACCATAAATATTGATGTTAAAGTGTTAATTTATGTGGCAGAGGATTACTCAGAACTACAACTACTTAACTGAGGAAGAGATTGAGGACTTGTGTACATCATGCGGTCTCACCAACTACTCGAGCAAAGTTCAGCAATCTTTCATCATGTTTTCTGCTCAGAAACCTTGAGACTAGGTTTGAGCCATTTGAATATCATTTCTCTGTACATGTATTATCATATTTCTTGTTGATTTGTTGTATAGTGTATTTTATAGTTACATAAACGTTTAAAAAGAAGAAAACAGAACCTGAAAAGGTGGATGATCTGGGGCAGATGTATGGTACCATTATTAATGAGAAGTATTTTATTAACTGTATAAAGAATGGTAGTAGTGCCTAACATTATCAAGAACTCTATTAGTGGTTTCTGGTTAGTAATGACAGAGTAACGGCCATTTTAATCTTCATTAGGCTGAGTTGATTATGGCATAAAGGCAGATGCTCAGTCAATAAACAATTCTCTCATAAAACTGTACTGTACTAGTAGCCGGTTGGAAATACTGGATTTAATGTGTTGATAAGCACATACACAGAATAGTTTTTGCTTCTACAGCTGCAATTACCTAGGCTACCGCTACCACAAAACAAGAACAATAAAATATGCATGAAATAGAAGAAGAGATCCAAGAGGATTAAAAGATCTACTAGATTTGATAATCAGAAGACTCGAAGCTAATTTACTTGAGGGTTTGTGTAAGGTTCATATTTATGACAGTATTTCAGCTGAAAATTTGAATTCTTTTTTTACTTTTGTGGAACTAGAACTACTATATGATGTAGGTGTAGCCTTGGACTGATCACATGGTGTTGAGCAGAGTTAGTCACCCCAGCCAGTCTTTAATCTTTGGAAAAGAACTCTGCATGTGACTTAGGCCTTAAGAATAAAGAAAACCCTTTTTGACATAACAAATGGGACTCAGTCTCAGACTAGACAGGGCTGCAGGGGCCAGAGGGGCAGGGAGATCCCCTCGTGCGGCTCATCCGCTGACCCAGCATCCCCTATTTGTTCTTCTAACCACATCATCTCTGTAGACTATGTTTGTTAATCTGGGCCTTTGACCGTTGACCACCCCACAACTTGAAGCCTTATAGTGAGAAAAAGAGGAATAAATTGGTCAGTCCCAAGACACGCTCTAGCTTTTGGACACTGCAAGTTTGGGTTTATATTTGAGAGAACTAGGCCTTTGGATCCCTTGCACGTGAGCTTCTTACTTACTATATTAACTTTCTTACTTTCTGCTTTTCATGGCACGTGGGGTTGGCCATCCTCTTCTCTTCTTTGATTCTATTTGTTTTTTGGGCTCTAGGGATGGATATTTACAAGTTATGTCGATTCATCAAGCATACACGTGCATGGTATAGAAATATTATGGGTTGTGTCATGTGTGCAATAACCATGTGTGAAACTTTACAATTCGAAATTCTCAGATGATTTTGTTTTAGATTAAGAAAGGAGCCCAACTTACCTTCAACCCTTGCTTAAGAAGAAGAAAAACAAAAAACAAACTGCCCCAAAAGAATCTTAAAACAATAGTATAAAGCAATTACAAGCATGGATTTGAGCCAAGGTGAAAATAGGGTATAGCTTGGGACTGGAGTCTAGAGTCTATAACTCTATAATATTTGATAATCTCTTTGCAAAATTGTTTTATAAGTTGTCTTATGCTGAATCCTCTATGCTGCATAGGTCTAGCTTCAGGAGCTGAACTTTCTAGAGAATATTAATTGCATGTAAGAGTTTTAGCATCAGTGAGTCACGCATGTATGAGTAATTGACAACGATTGATTAATGTAGTAAAAGTTTTTTGACTGTTATGTGGCATGGCTAACAACCACATGAAATGGAAGCTCGAAATTGAATGGTAGAGCTGATCAGCTGAAGGGTATAAAGGGAATGATACAAGATTAATACTCTTAGCATTGCAAACCCCAAGATAACTCTTGGTTGGAGCTGAGAGGCGCAATAAGCAAGGTCTTCCTCAAAATTAGCACTGGAATCCCTAATTAATTAGGTCATTAGTTTCCCCTTACTAGTGCTTAATGAGTTGTGCTTGTCTGTCCAATGTTTGTTACAAAAACCACATTATTATTAAAGCAATGGTACTTGTCATTAGTGGAGTGGTTGATTGATTGTTGACATGACATGTTTCATTCCCTAAATACCGGGTTTTTTCTCGTTCATGTCTTGTTTTGACTCTATTTGCAACAGCTTAGGT
This sequence comes from Dryas octopetala, assembly GCF_963921425.1. Taxonomy (NCBI): domain Eukaryota; kingdom Viridiplantae; phylum Streptophyta; class Magnoliopsida; order Rosales; family Rosaceae; genus Dryas; species Dryas octopetala. The sequence continues at coordinate 21,448,328 of NC_141370.1, read as the reverse complement.
TGTATTGGCCAGATGCAAGGCATATATATGACACTAAAAGCAGTGTTCGTATTCTTAACCACCACTATAATGGCCTCACTTGCCAAATGCTTTTCCTCTGTTTAATTCCTAAGACTAAGAGTTAAATTCACTACTACTTCAAACTTCTTACTACCTGAGTCACACTTCAGGTATCAAAAATCAATGAATATATGGACAGCTGCAACTTCTTTGACATGCTATTATAAATTCGAATATTCTCAGCTATTGACTAGGGCATCGAAAGATGAATAAACAGGGTACCTTGACATATATATTATATGATTTCTACTTGATTTTCTCTTTAACCAGCTGGCACCTAACAGGCTAGCATTTCAATTTTGGGTGACTAGACATGGTTTTTTTTTTTTGGTGTAATTTGACAAGATATAGTTGATAACTTGATAGTGATACATCTGGTTACATATAATTACTAAACCAGAGTTGTATACCTTGTGAGTTGTGTCAGCTCCACACCCTTCTGTTCTCTGCCATGCTTTCATTCTTTCTGTATGCTCTAATTGCTTAGCTCTGAAGTCATGACATCAAAGGCAGCAGCCAAGAATAAGGGATGCACATAAATACAATATATATTCGGAAAGAAAATCCTTCTATTTTTGTGTTTTTTAACTAACCTGGCCGACTTATTGGGATGAGAAGCACTCCATGCATTCTCAGTTTAGATCAAACTCAAGTTTTTTGTAATTTCTAATTTTTGTAATTTCTAAAAGTCTGGAGCTAAAGTTCATTTTCAATGACAACTATATATGTGGAATGCAAGAATCGACCAATTGAATGATCAACAAGCTGGTAAATCTATATATAAATAAATTGCACAAATTATGTGTATTTCTTTTTTTCGTTTCCCATTTTAAAGTCTTCATCAAAAAGTGGCTAGATGCAACCGATTTCACCAATTCTAAGAGATGGGAATCAATAAAAGAAAAGGTAAAAAAAAAAATGGTGAGGCACAGAGGCAGCTCCTTCAAGAAGAGGGTTGGTTAATTTAGCATTAGAGCTCTTCAGCCAAGGAGATGAGCAACAATAGTTTATAGGGATTTTAGAGAATGGGAGACACGGAAACAGCGCCCACGTTCCCCTCATATCTTACTTCCTTTATTTATTGCTCTCTCTCTCTCTCTCATGTTACAAGCCTCCCTATTGACAAAATGTTGTGTATCCCCCCCAAGGAATAAATATATACCCCTTTCATCTCTTGTGAAGCTCCATAAATACTCTTATCTCCATCCCTCAGTGCCTCTCTCTCTCTCTCTCTTCTGTTTACACCTCCACTGTCTTGATAACAGCTCAACTCAAGGACTAGGGCTCTTCCTTTGAAGTGTTTATGTGATCATGGTTTGTCTCTGTCTCTCTCTCTCTCTATGCCATAATTCTGATTGTCCTTAAATTTTGGCTCATATAATTACAACTCTGTAATTTCAATTGTTTTAGGGAATTCAGAAACCTGCATGGTTGGAAGCCCTCTATACTCAGAAGTTCTTTACAAATTGCTCCTTTCATGAAACTGCCAAGAAGAATGAAAAGAATATTTGCTGTTTGGATTGTTGCATCAGCATCTGCCCCCATTGTCTTCCATCCCATCGCTTTCATAGGCTCCTTCAAATTCGTCGTTACGTATACCATGATGTTGTCCGAATGGAAGATCTTCAAAAGCTCATAGACTGCTCTAATGTTCAGGTTTGTGTCCAAAACATCATCATCAAAAGACAATTGATTTCCTCTGAATATCAGTATATTACTATGAGTCTATGGCTGTTGCAATTCAGTGCATATAATAAAGTTTGTAATTTCCGTGTACAGTGCATATGCTAATATGCCTTATACAAGAACCGTTTGCTAAGTCAGTCTTAATTTCTTTGTTTTTTAGGCATATACTATCAACAGTGCAAAAGTGGTGTTCATCAAGAAGAGACCTCAGAACAGGCAATTCAAGGGTTCTGGAAACTATTGCACTTCTTGTGACAGAAGTCTTCAAGAACCTTATATTCATTGCTCTCTTGGGTGCAAGGTAAAAATTCTATATATATGTTACTTTTCCTTTATAATTTGGTGTGGCTTTGTTCCATGCACGCAGCTAGCTAGAGCTGAATTACAAAAGGGTTTTATATAATACTAGTGAGGCAGGAAAATGAAAGGGTACGTTTCATTGAACATATATACTGATTAGTTATTTGGATTGGTTGATTAATTAGGTGGATTATGTGCTTAAATATAAGAAGGACCTATCTCCATACCTGAGGACATGCAATTCTCTTCAACTGAGTCCTGACTTCTTAGTGCCTCTGTCTGATATGGGAGAGGAGGAGATGACCAGTGAGACCACTCCTCATTCCACAATTGTGGACTGTGATGACCCCATGAGCTCATCATCATCAGGGTCTGAGAATATGAGCATGAGCATGAGCATGAGCATGGCGTGCACTGATCAGATTGTTCGAAAGAAGAGAAGCGGGCTTAATTATAATACTAATTATGTCTATTGTACAAGATCAGCTCATAAAGCTTCGGATGATCAGGACATGGCATCAAGCATGATCAGCAGAAGAAAACGCATTCCTCATAGATCCCCTCTGTGTTAGCATAAGTTAACTACTACAACAAACTACTTAAACTAGTTATTATTAATTGTCACTTACAATCTTTGAATTTAATTGACTCAACTCAACCCCCTTCAAATTGCTTTGCTTAAGTAACTAATGAGCTCTCTTCTCTCTCTCGTATTTCAAGTTTAATTTAATTAGTTAATTAATCACTTGGTCGGGGTGTCTTGTCTTTTAATGTGATCACGTGGTTCCCAGTTCCAAGTTATTGTTTTGTACATTTTTTATTATATATAAGTACTCTTTAATTCATATTATATAAAATGATATTTACCATATATCATCATTAATTCAAGTAGTCAGTCATGAATTTGATGAAGGTTCTTCTAGTTCTAGGCTTCTAGCTGCTGGCTTGGCACTTGGCCAAATACTATAAGTGAATGTGGTTCAATCACAATTCACAAACCACTACTTATGCCTTGATTTGGCACGACCGCTTGTGCAGTTAATTATCATTTTTAATATACAGCCAAATGGGTTTTCTTGACTTTGACTGCAATTATAAAACAATACTCTGTTTGTGTTTGTGTGTGTGTGTGTGTGTGTGTGTGTGTACCTTAATTTGTTTTGACCAGTCAAACCTTGCATGCTTAGCAGTGATAACAACTAGTTAAACCTTGGCATTACCTTGTTGTAACAAGCTTAGTCAAAACCTAGTCATAGTAGACTCAGAGCAAGCCAGTTAATAGCACACCACTCTACTAATTGTATATATATTTACAAACTTTTGGTAGCTGGTAATATAATGTAGTATAGGCGTATAGGTGTGCTATCTAGGCAATTTATTTATAATAACATGTTTTCCACCACATTTTTACATAACTCTAATTCTTTATTCATCAAATAATGTTGTTATTATACATGCCATGTCTTGTTTAGAAAAATGAAGTTCATGATAAACTCGATAATTCAAACACTGCCACATAATACACTGTGTACAAATATGATATGATTTAGATCTTTTGTTTGTTTGTGTATTTTTTTTATAATTTTTTTGAAGCGTAAATATCCCTTTATGTTATTTATTTATAGTATTACTATCATTTTCATAATTAAAGTTGATTTTTGTTTATTATCAATAAACATGCTTTGCCTGGTTTTGCTGTACTCTCAATTAGGCCCACGGATACTGGGCCTTATTAATGTTTACATTATTTAGCCCAAAAAGTGTGAGTGGCCACTTAACCTTCGGCAGGGAATCCGTACACTATCTAAGCCCGCTTGAATACCCAATTGAAAAGGCCCATGTAAGGTACCATTAGTTATCATTTGATCACGTCACCAATAATTTGATCATATAATATGTCTAAATTTCTGGTAAAAATTTGTCATATATATGTTAGTTTTGTGTGTGTTATTATTTAAAAGAAAAACAAGATACGAATCACAGTATGGGGCCCTAGCAGAATCACAGTATTATATACAAAGCCACAAAGGTAACATATAGCTTGAAAAATCCAAAATGCCAATTCAGAAGAAAAAGTGAAAAACAAAAATAAAGAAAGAAAATACACCAATAAGTGAATATGTGCCTTAAATTGTAAACATCATTATCATGATCGTGTTCATGACTAGGATTTTCAATCACACCAAATTCTAGGAACGTGGATGTGGTGTGTATGGGTGATGTATGCTTTTTTTGAGATTTATGAGCAGTTTAGTTCAGAGATTTTACAAGTTCAAAACAAGTTATAAAAATAGAACTTTCAACTTTTCATATATATTATTTAAGTAATATAGTATATAAATTACAAAGAATTTATAAAATTTGAAGGCTCTCAACATTTAAGAAATTGAGCTGATTGTCTACTTTGTCACCCTCATAGCTGCCCCAATTAATTGTGAATCTCTCTCCTTTTTTTATTTTTGTTTTGACATTTCCGTAAGGAAGCACAACCAGTGCTATGTGCATATAATTATATAGAAATAATATAAATTTCAATTGAATAATATATGGATCGCAATATAATTCGGCAAAAGAGAAAAGCAGAATATTTTAAACATTAATTAACTTATAATGTGGTATAGATTCGCAGGAAACCAAAAGAAACCCATTGTATAATTGTCCATATAATTGGTCAGTGATTGAGTATGCACTATGCACTATGCACTACTACTTTTAGTACAAATTGCAACTACATATATGATATTTCTTGAAAACTAATTAATTAGATTAGAGCATAAATTAAGAGAATTTAGGTCCCAATGTATAGCTAATAGCTTTATGCAGAACCATGCACATGGACAAAGTGCAGCACCAATAACTAATTAACTATTCCTAATATATATATATGTATATATGTTGCAAACCTATTTATATTTATATTTATATATATTGGTAGAATATTACTAAACCGTGTGTCTTGCATTAATTAACTAACTGTTTACATGAGTGCAAAACTAATTTTGTAATTTAGTGTCACTTTCATATATACTGTTGGAATAACTACTAAGCTTTGGTGCAATAACCAAATGGATGACTGATTTATTGTACTTTAAAATTATTTTGTTTTTCTTTATATATATATATATATATATATATATACAGACTCCTTCTGTTGAGGTATACCTCAACATAAATAAGTTGAGGTATACCTCAACAGAAAGAGCCTGTATATATATATATATATATACAGGTTCTTTCTATTGAGGTATATCTCAACTTATTTATGTTGAGGTATGATCTTGTTGGGGTCCACACAAGTCGTTTTGTGTCGATCCGAACCGTTCGCAATGATCATCTTCATTGATAGATCATCCTTGCAAAAAATGAGTCAAATCGAAAATCATTTGCCTATCTAACTTTGATAAAACAAATGGACGGTTTCATCGAAAATATTTGGTTTGTCTATTTATTTGATCAAAGTTAGATAGGCAAATGATTTCTGATTTGGCTAATTTTTTGCAAGGATGATTTATCAATGGAGATGTAAAAAATGAACGGTTTGAATGGACACAAAACGACTCGTGTGGGCCCTAATAGGGTATACCTCAACATAAATAAGTTGAGGTATACTTCAACAGAAAGAGCCTATATATATATTGCAATGAAACATGTCATTTTCATAAGGCTTTTAATAGAAAAAAGTAATGCAAGAGCATGCTTTATGGTGCATTCTCTCTAAGATGAGACCCACAATACATTGAGACCGACTTCATTGTAAGAGAATATTTCATAAGACATGTCCCAAGAAGATTAAATTGATGCTTTTATCAGATGGCCACGTTTGACAAGTAACATCATTACTTACTTTTCCGGCAGCCTTTAAATGAGGATTACTTTGTAATTAGCAGTATTAATTGTTTTAATTACATCACTAATCACTCATCGACTAGCCCTTGAGGAGTTTAGTACCTTCAGGCAAATGGTCAACTGTGAACTGAAAATTGATCACTCTGTATTAACACTGAGCATACAAAGGGTCTTCATCGATCCCATGATGAAGAGATGCATGTGATGCATGTGATAGTATGGATTTGATGCAACATGTCGTGGTCGATGCCTACGTACGAGCTATATCAGATTACAATCTTTTACGATTTTTTTTCAGTTACATATTTGCCAACAAATTAAGTTGCCATTGCTATAAATACACACTTATATTAAATTTAATCTTGAAGGAAATGTCAATTATATGTTTTTTCCTCAAATAGAGACGCACGGATTTAGATCTCTATCCATAATACTAGGTAGTCTAGATTTCCTCTTTAATCTTCTTATTGCCTAGCACTAATATCTGTTTAAATTTCACAAAATAATGATTTTTTTTTACTATCAATAAATGAGATTTTGAATCAAGACCTTCCACAATAAAGGAGAGATTGACATAATCTTATTAAAAGAATTGAAATGAAATAATAGTAAATAAATGACTCTCTCTCTCTCTCTCTATTTATTGTATCCACAAATTTGTAAGAGTTTAGTTTGATGTGTTTATATATAGGACCCCTGTGACAAGATGTAGGCGGGTCATTATCTCTCCCCCGCCCGCGCGCTCCGGCCCTGCCTCAGAAACCAAGAGGTTGATGAGGAGAGCAAGAACCCAGAAACCAAAACCACAACAATGCCATATAATAATTGTTTCAGAATATCAAACACATTAATCATTCTTTTTATTTTGGTTTTCCTCATCTTCATTTCTTTAGTTTCCGGGACATCTTCTGACCTTTCCCACACCACTAATTTACCAATAACATCAGGTTTAAATTTTTTTTTTATATGCTGCATTTCTTTAATAATGTTTGGTTTTGATTTTTATGTTATTAATTTGAACATATATATTGGTGTGGTGTAGGGGTTGCTGGTGAGAGAGAGCAGGGTGGGGTTGTGACATGGGACGTGACAAGGAGGAGGAGGAGTTTTGAAGTTGGAAGAGCCACTGACCCAAACTCAACTTTCATATTGGCTCAGGAGAGGACACACAGGAAGGACCCTCTTAATGGCTTTAAGAGTTACACTGGTGGCTGGAATATCAAAGACAAGCATTACTATGCTGTGAGTTCCATCTCTCACCCTTTATTTCCTTCATTAATTTTCTTAATTGGGTCATTTTCTTTTTTCTTTTTTGGCATTTGGGTCTCTCTGAATTTATGAATCATCATGCCTGTCATGTTATTTGGGTTGTGAAATTCTGCAATTGTTTTGGTTTACTGATTTCCTAATTGTGTCCTAATTGTCAAATTATGTTGGGTTTTGATGCATTTACATAAAGAATGGGGTTTTCCACTTATAAATATAGACCCTGAATCTGTAAGATTTTGATGTAATTGTTGATCATATAGGATGCTCTCTGCCAAGAATGTTGTTAATATTCATGAATAAATTGTTTCTGTTGGGTTTTTATGCATGACACCAAGTGGTTTCTTTGTTTCTCAAATCCTGTTTTTTATGTTTTTGACATTAATTAATTTGTATATATGATGATGCAGTCGGTTGGTTTTACCGCGGCTCCCTTCTTTATCACTGCACTTGTATGGTTCGTGATATGTGGGCTAAGCTTGTTCCTTATCTGTCTCTGTTGCTGCTGTTGTCGAAAGGAACCTTATGGCTATTCTAAAACAGCTTATGCTCTCTCACTCGCATCCCTCATTTTCTTCACCCTCCTCGCCATGTAACTCTCTCTCTCTCTCTCTCTCTCTCTCTCTCTCTCTCTCTCTCAAATTTCTATATAACAGTAACATCACATAGTATGCTGATGTAGTGTACAAATTAATTACCGAAACTACAATATGTATCATGTTGACGTGGTGTTACCATTGGCTGATAACCATGACTTTCTGTAATTGAATTGAATGCTTGCAATTGTGTGTTTGTGTGTAGTGCTGGATGCATTGTGCTTTACACTGGACAGAGACATTTCTACTTCAGTACAACACGAACACTGGAATATGTTGTGATGATGGCGGATACAACTGCCCAAAACCTCAGGAATGTGTCAGATTATCTTGGTGCAGCCAAGCGCATTGGAGTCGACTTCATAGTCCTCCCAGCAGATATTCAGAAGCAAATTGACGATGTTATGGGAACCATACAAAATGCTGCCTCTATTCTTTCTGATAAAACTGAAGAGAATTCTAGGCGCATAATACAAGGCCTCAATATTGTGTAATTCACTTGGAACTTGTGTGCTCAATTTGGATCCTCAACGTCGATTTATTTATCATCTATTGCTTGCTTTATATGTTTTGCAGGAAACTGGCTCTCATTGTTGTCTCTGCTGTTATGCTCTTTTTAGTCTTTCTTGGATTTTGTAAGTCTTTCATTTTCTTTTAAATTTGAAGATTTTACTATCAGATTTATTATGCCAGCTTATTTTATCTTCTTTTTGTTTTTTGACTACTTGCTGCAGTGTGTTCCATTTTTGGGATGGAATGTATTGTATACTGGTAAGTGATTTTATTATTACAACTCTTTCCTGTTCAGTTTTTTAAGACAGATCGATCGATCGATCTTCAAATTTTGGAAGGAAGCAGTAATTGTGTCTTGGTCCTCACATAAAATGATTTGTTTACACATTTGGTTGGTGCAGCTTAGTGATTCTTGGGTGGATTCTTGTTACTGGCACATTCATTTTGTGCGGTGTATTTCTCCTCATCCATAAGTAAGTAGTTTTTAAATAAACCAAAATGTTTACAATGGTCAGTTGTTGCCCAAATTTGTTGTGCTTTGAATTAAGAAAACTTTCTTTTGCTACATATGTGCATATTATGTACATAGTGTGTTTGCAGATGCATGTGTGTCCATGGATGAGTGGGTGCAGAAGAACCCCAAAACCCACACTGCTTTAGATGATATAATCACATGCGTGGATAAAGATCTAGCCCAAGAGGCCTTGTTAAAGACCAAGGATGTTACCTACTATGGTGTTTTTGGGCTTAACCAGGTCGTCAACAGCATGTCCAACGTTGATCCTTCAGCCGCTCCCTTAATAAATTTCAATCAGTCCGGTGCTCCTTTACCTCCTATTTGCAACCCCTTCAATCCCGATCGCACTGATAGAAAGTGTCTCCCTGGTGAAATGGACCTCAAAGACGTCACACGGGTACATACGTGCACACAAAAAATGTTATGAATTCATCACATTTTCGCCTACACACACATTAACACCGGCATTTTTGCAGGTATGGGAGAAGCATGTGTGTCAAGTGAATGGAGCTGGGATGTGCATAACACCAGGGAGGTTGACTCCCACGTACTATGAGCAATTGTCAGCTGCAGTGAATGTGAGCTATGCTCTGTATCTATATGGTCCATTTTTGGTTAATCTTATAGACTGCACGTTTGTGAGGAGTACATTCAGAGACATAAGTAACCTACATTGTCCTGATCTGCGAAAACAAAGTGATCGGATCTACATTGGGTTGTTATTGATATCTGTAGCTGTGATGCTGTCATTGATCTTCTGGGTCATCTATGCTAGGGAACGAAGACATCGTGGCGGTACTAAAAAGATTTTGATGAATTCATTTTAAGGCTATGGCTAGAAAAGCATAAAACCACAGGTGGAGTACTCACTCTGACACTGACTCAGTCCAAGACTTCAGGACAAGCTAGGCTGCAGGCTGCAGCTTAAACATTTCATATGCAAGCAAGCTTTCTTGTTATTGGGGGATTTTTTTTTTTTTTTTAACTTTGTTTTGTATATTTGAGGACTAATGCTAGAAAGATGATATTTGTGGATCACATTGTTTATTATATTTCTATTAGAGATATATCGGTGGGTATCACCCTCTATTAGAGATAGAATATACAATTACAATGTGATCCACACAAAAATGTTACCAATAGTTTTTGTACATTATGCTAATGAGACAAGGTATTCGGAGGCATCATTATTCTAGACTCGAGTATTTTATACTTTTTGTTTTGTTTCTATCAAACGATATGAGAGATGGACTTCGGATATCGGTTTGTAAAAATAAACATTCTTAATTATTAAATTCAAGTATCTTATACTTACAACTCTTAATTGCATCAAGGATGGCATGAGCCCTTGAGGATTAAAGTTCCGCCAATCTCGACCATCCATTCCATCAATCAAATAGTACATATGAAGTATAAATATCATAAGATCATTGACTCAAATACAGAATGAGTCAATCTTAACCCTCCAATCAATAACTTGCACCTTAATTCTTATCCATGGATAAGTGAGGCTTGAATGCGAAAGACTTCTAGTCCAAACGATGAGTATGTTAGAAGGAATAAAGAAATAGAGATAATGTTGCTAGCTTTTAGTGTCAATCAACATCACAAAAGTTGTTTGAGTGAGATAAGAATCATAGGAGCTCAGGATCAAAAGATTCAAAACACATCCATTTCCATAGAGGCTAAGATTTGGTATATATCATGTACTCTGTCGTCTACAAATGAGAAATGCAACTTTGTCCTCTTGCCTATGCCGACTGAATTGCGTGTCAAACTGTTTTTGTGTGCTCTAACAGGTGGATTAATCTAACCTTGATTATTAAACTCTTATCACTTAGAGAAGCCTTATGCCAATTATTTTGTTTGTTTGGCTATTTGGGTTGTATTGTTATGGATTGGCCCTGACTTTTGGGCTTTGTAATAGCACTTTGCAAGAGACATCTCAGAAATCCAAACTTTCTCATAAAAAGGGCCTAAAGAAGAAGACAAAATTTCCAATCAATAAAAGCCACATCAACTTATTCTAGTTTGCAACTTCTAAGGGTCATCTCAATAAGATTAAAAAATTTAAATTCGTTTTTGTTGAAGGGATGAAATATTTGATTGTATTTATTATAAAAAGTTAATTAGGATTAGCATGCACGTTTTGAAAGGAATGGTAATACTAATAGTGTACTATATCCGTTTCAAAAGTAATGGTAATAGTGTGTCAGGATTAAAATTGGTGAGCAAAATGACTCTCTATATTAAACTTTTAATTGACATGCGGTCCTCCATTAACAGATTAGTTCCAACGTCCAAGTAACTTGATGCAATTTATTCCCAATTTGAATGGCAAAAAGCCAAAAACTGATTTTTACATAAAGACTCTTGTGTCCTTACATGTTGACTGGAAGGAGTTGTATCTATCAAGGAAAAGGCTACTAAGGTAAATTGCAAAGCAGGGCAAGCTATATAAAAAGCTCCTAAAACTCCATCACTTTGATTTGAATCACAGAAAACAGAATCATGACCTCCATCCCCAAATCACATAAACATGCCTGTTTATGTTCACCCACCACGCACCCAGGCTCTTTCAGATGCAGTTTGCACAGAAACTGCAATAGGCAGGTCATAAGCAGCCCTGCAATGGTTGTAAAAGCACATTCCATAAAAGCACTTCTCCTCCAAGTTATCAATCCTTCCAGTCATGATCTTCAAAGAAGGAGAGCGTTCCAGCCCAGGCCTAGCAGGTTTTGCTTAATGAAAAACAACAGAAATGGGGTTGCAGTTTCATGATCATCACATTAATTCACAGCTATAGACTATAGTTTTGGATTTTATTTATTTATTTGTTTTAGTTTTCAGTTTTTTTTTTTTTTTGGGCCTTTTATGTATCCAATTGGATTAGAAATATAATTTTCCAGTATTATGTATTTTGGGTTGGGAAGAAATATTGGGATTGTGGTAGAACTGCTGCCATGAAGATTGAAATTGACAGAAGATTATATCTAAATTAGCACATTAGTTGTGGTGGCTTATTCACTTTGCAATAGTAATGAAAAAGAAGATGATGAACAAAAAAAGGGGCAACCTTCAATATTGGACATGCATGTTTATAGGCATCAAAGAATATGGCATTCCTTTAAGGGATATATTTATAAATGGCAAATTTGATTGGTTCTTTAAAAAAATTGGCAAATTTGATCCATTAGGAGTTTTAGGACTATCAAAACGATACCCGCACAAAATCGTCAAAACAAACAGAGAAAATGTCAGTAATTGGGGTTTTATATAAATTTTTATAAGGGTCATTATCACCTAGATTTAAATTAAAGTGTAGGGCATAAGCACAAGCCGACCTTAGCTCAGTTGGTAGAGCGGAGGACTGTAGTTGGTATAACCGTCAGACATCCTTAGGTCGCTGGTTCGAATCCGGCAGGTCGGATATTTTTTAATGTTTTACTTTTTTTATTTGTATTACTATTTACCAAATAAGGAGTCTAAAATATAAAAAAAGTAACCTCACCTGACAACTATTGCCTTTCACTTGTTCCCCTCACTCACATTTAGGGCAGAGACCTTGCCTTGGGGTCCTTGGTTCAAAAAAGGCACCTCTGACCTGTGTGTAACTGTGCATGGCACAAGGAAAGTGGCATAGACTAGTCCTCTACCCCAAGAAACTAGAATTGTTTAAGGTCAAAACTCAGACAATTTCAAATGCAAGTTGCCATAGTCAGTCACAAACCCACAGGCACAAAGTACTGCTTGACTTTTGACCTGGGAAAGAAGAAGCATCCATTTCATTTAATTGCACTTAACATAAAAAGAGTGGGCCATAAAGTTCCCAACTTGTTGTAACCTCCCCCACCATGTGGGAGAACAATTCCATTCTTCCAATCATATTGTTTTTTTTTTTTTTTTGGTCGAACATCCAATCATATTGTTATTGGGTAACATTTTTTTTTTTTATCTCGTAAATGATGGAACCTAAATTTATCATGATTTTAACATATTTGTCTATATTCTTTAACCATTTGAGTTAACTTCAAAAGTATCAAACTTTAAATTTATCATGATTTTATTATATTTTTTTACTTTCTTTCACCACTTTAGTAAACTTCAATATTTAAAATAGAAGTGATATATTTTTGTTATATTAGATTGAGTTGGACCCAAACCCTAAATTTATCACAATTCTAAACTCATTATCTCATCTGCCATCCTCACTTATTTAACTAATTTCAAAAGCTTAAAAAGTCATATTTTCAATAAATGATGGGTTGCTTTTCTAAAGCAATAAGATATTATTATTGTTCCCAGCCAAGGTCCAAGGACCACATCCGAAGTAGAGTGGAGACCCAATCTATTTACTTTATAAATAAAAACAAAAGAGGAGTCATACAAGAGAGAACAAAAAAAGTATCAAGTAAAGATAAATATTTGAAAGCAACAGAATTTTGAAAGCAATAGAATAGAGAGAGGTCATTCTATATGTGGTTCCTAGAGGCCACCTATTATGTGATTGTCTTGCAGTGACTTCCACGAAACTACCACTGATTATAAATTTTCACTTTCTGACTGCTTTCATATCGACTTATAATAGCGTGGCCATCAAGATAGATAAGTATGCTTCTTGATAGTGAATTTAAGCTTCATCAATCCTCCATAGACTTGAAAAAAGAGTTTAAAGGTTTTCTAGAACAATTTTAATTAAAAGGAAATACACAAATTGTTAAATTGAATCATTGATCAAGTGAGTAATTTTGATTATAATTAGCTAAGAAGGCATTATCTTTTAATTAAATTATAATATTTATTCCCGACCCAAAAAAAAAAATCTAATAATATATTAATTAATAGCATGCATGGTTATCTAGCTAGTTTGCCCTTATTTAATAACAGGGTTCAAATTAAAACATTTTATACGCGCTTGGAAGCCGATTCTAGAGTAGAATATTATACATTTATACTTGCCAATTAGATTGACTTAATTAATTGAGAGGAAAGAAATTATATATATATATATATATATTAAAGAAGGGGAATGAGTTGGAGAGCTTGAAATGGTTGACCCAGAACTTGGACTTTTGTTCTGGATGGTCTATTCTGAGCTGAGCTTACATAGGAGAATTGAAACATCAAACATATATAAGAAACTTCGATGTGGGAGGCTAGTGTGGCCTTAATGGCCATGGCTGGCTGACTGGCTCAATTAATAACCCAACATGGCTCGAATCTTCTTCATGGCCATTGTTGTAACATCAAGAGGACCACCTAAAAAATGTTGATTAGTGATTCCATTACTTTCTTAAGAATGTATTTTACTTTACAAAGAGTTTTTTAAGTTGCATGTGAGTGTTTTCAGCTACTGGTTGATGATAATTTGGTGCAAGTAGGTGATCCAGTGCCCACTTTGGCTAACGCTCAACTTATGTCAATTCCATTTTGATTGCAAGCTAGCTAGTAGTCTAACCTAACAAAAATAATAATAATGTACCGAATCTTATATATAGATTGAAGCCTGCTACCAGCAATTTGTGGGTATGATTAGGATCTAGCTGTTTGGTATTCTACTCAATTTTTTTTATTTTTTAATTAAGATCTTTTTTAAATGTATGTTTTCAAAATCAATTTTTAAAAGTTGAAAACTTTTTTGGTATGAATTTGAAAACAATTTTAAACTTTAAAAATGGTGATAGCTAAAGAAGAATGAAGTGTAAAAAACAAAACAAAAAGGAGAAAAAAGATGTTTTATCGTTTTTAAAAATATGCTTGTTTTTGAATTTTTTTTTTTTAAAATTATTTTTAAAAATGGTCTATCAAACATATTTTCTTGACTAAAACATGTTTTTTTTGTTTTAAAAAAACGGTTTTTGAATATAATACCAAACAGGCCTTAAGTTGTTACAATATTTGGGGCAGAAGCAAAATCATGACAAATTGGGTTACTGCAAGTAAATCAATTAATAATAATAATACATTGGTGAGAGGAACTTACATGACATGGGGATACCAACAGGTGGTATCCCCATCCTCCCCTCTCTCTTTCCTCTCCTTTTTTTTTTTTTCTTTGTGACACCAGGCTGTCTCTATCACAAGCTAGGACATGCAAATTATTCTCTATATTGGTTGATGACTATTAGTATTAGTACTAGTACTACTGCAGCTAGCATAAACAGAACGTAGGATCAACGAGTGACTCACAACCAACCCAACATGATGCAAAAGCTTAATTTGACACAAGTTGCCTCTCTCCATCAATTTCTAGCTTTTTGGTGTTCGTCCACAATAACTTCATTTTTTAACTAAAAAGAAAACTACTACAAGCATCATTGCATGCACTGTAAACAATTTCTAGAGAGATTCGACGAGTTTGACTTGCCACCTAACTAATTCAATCCTCTATAATTAGGAAACTATATATTATGTGTGGCCGTTAAGGTGTTGAAGAGGCATGTAAAAGTTTCTAACCTAAATCCTCACGAAAACTCAACAAATCAAAGATATGCATTGCAATTTTAATTTGTGTGAACATCTGGGGTTACCTAAGTAATTGAATGGCCTCATTCTTTGGTTGCTTCTTAATGTAAGTGATGATCATATTGTTTAAATTTTGGTACAAATGAGGTTAACCCTTAAAGAGATATGAATATTAGGGTCTCTCTTTGAGTGAAGTTAAAATTCAATACGACTAGATATCAATCTCAAATCAATTAAGATGAGATGATAATTCCAATATTGAATGCGTGGTAAATATTCTTTATCACTAAAACTATAAGTCTTCACAATATATACAACTATATTATTAAGAAGACCAGACATATGATCGAGGTAAATCCGGTAGAAATATTCTCAGCCTAGGCCAAAGTCTGAAATTACCAACTTACCATCTCCTTTCATCTTTGTTTTTTGTTTTTGTTTTTTTTTTTTTATTTGTCACATTTGGAAGAACATGACAAAGAGGATATATGTAGTTGCAATATTAAAGAGATGTGCAACAACTTCAACTACCCAATATCGCTTGGCACGGGCTTTGGAGTCTCCTTAATTTGGATGTACATGTTATATTGTACGTATACCTGCTGTCATATTTTGTTCTTACATGCAAATACAATCCACACAGCACATCACATTCCTAAATATGTATCTTTAATTGATGGATATCCATCAGGGGACCAACCAAAATCTCAAAATCAAATTATATGCATATTTATATAGGAATATATAGATGTAACATCCTTAATTATGTGTGGAAAGGTAGGTTGTGTCATGTGTGAGTTGCATTAATTTAAGGCAACTTATAAGTCGTGAAACTATTAGGAGCATAATTTGTGCCGATTGTGGTAACAATGCATTGTGCATATATAATCCTATAATTCTACAAAACGCGGATCCATATGCTGCCTTAATTCTTGATGTCATTCAAAAGGGATTGACATATATATCCATGCAAATGTTGTACGTGCAATGTTGTTTTAGTGATTAGGGTTTTTTTTTGGGTCAATAGTGATTAGGGTTTCCTCTTTAGAATTTGTGAATATAGGATTTAAAGTTTACTTTAAGAATTAAAAAGGGGTTTAAAGTGATCTTGTTTTGATCTCATTAACACAATATTAGTAAAAAAATAAATAAAAAAATATGAATAATAATAAGGTTGTCCATCTTTTGACCTTTTTGCTCCCATATATTCTCAAGAATCCATATATAATTATGAGAAGATAAGATATAATAAATAATTAATAAAGAAAAAAGAAGAAAAGTGAAAAGTAGGAAATGAAATGAAATGAACCAATTAATAGTGCTTTTGGTTGGTCTTTCACCTTTGCGACTATGAGAAAGTAAATTAATTATGTGAGTACATGAACTAATTAATAGTGTTTTTAGGCAGTACTATATATTCTGTGATGTCGAGTTGTCGACAAGCAAATTAAACAAATTAAAGAAAGAAAAAGGGGAAAAAAAGAAAAAGACATAAAGCTTGCATGCAGATGCAATGGGTGGTATAGATGTTCCAGAAGTGATAGACTGATAGCGTGCCTAAAACGTTTTGTGTCTCCTAATTAATTTCCATCATTTGATTTCATTTTTGTCACATATGTGTTGTGAGTGGCGAGGACGGTTCCGTTTTGTTGACATGTCGACACGGCTTTGTCAAACAACCCATTTCGCATTTGGCATTTCACATTTGGGCGGTCACACGTACACAACGTTAGGGGCTACGTGTATAAATTGGGGTTTAGAATAACAAAGATTGAGAATCTTCCAAAATTAATTTAATTAAAAAGTATTTTACACCTATGTTGTTGAAACTTTGAAGGTTATCTCATCTCACCTTATCAGTTATAAATAAATGGACTATATATATTGTCACTTGAATTTATCTTTTTCATCGATTTTTTTCTTTATTATTCTTATTCTGCCATGCAAATTCATAATCAGAATTATTTATTTCCTAGATCATTCTATAAAGATCAATTCTACAAAAAATAAATCAAATCGAAAATTACTTGGTCATATAAATGTGATTAAATGAACATATAATTTTGGTAACAGTTGATTCACCGTTTATTTATTTGATAACGATTACATGACAAAACGATTTCTGATTTAATTAATTTTTTGTATATATGGTGTTAAAAAAATATGTTAATAATTATAAACCCCCTAGTTAGAGATAAAATCTTTCATAACCTCCACCCAAAATCTATCTCTCCTATAACCCCCAATCTTACACTTAATATTTTCCTAAACCCCCTAGTCAACTAATACTCAGTCAAGTTTGACTCCCCATCTTTTAATTTTCCAGTTTTACCCTTTTTTTTCCAATTATAACCCTTGAAAAAAATATCAAGCCCACATTTCTGAAATTTCTCTCTCTGTGCGTGCTCTCTCTCTCTCTCTCTCTCTCTCTCTCCCCCGCGGTTGTCGTCGGCGCGTGCGCCGCCGTCCGGCGACGGTTGCCGGCGATACCAGTCCCATCACGCTCACCTCTCCCCCCTCATCCTCTCCCTGCCCTCCACTCTCCGCGAAACTGAACGTCGACACCGGATCGGGTCTAGGCAGACCCGAGCTCCCCGCCGGAGATCTGCCAGTTCCGGCGACGATGAGGTGCCGGACCGCCATGGATGGCTTCCTCTCGTCGTCCCGAGTCCACTGGTGCCATCAGAAGATTTGGACGACCCCTAGGCCCGCCGTTTCGAAGGAGAGAAGCCGGCGACATCATTGTCGGCGATCTCTATGTTCCGGCGACCATTTCCGTCGAGTCAGGTAGCCATGTCATAGATAGGAAATTGTTTGCGTTTTGGATGCTCTGGACTGATGCAGATCCATTTAGTGTATTTTTTCTATATTGTGATAAGTTGAGTGTACTTTCTGTTTTGCAGTCTGACCGCCTTCACAAGGTTTTGGAACATGTGAACGAGGTTCATTCTCTTTGTGGTGTGCTTGGCTTGGATTTTGGCCAGATTGTTAGTGAAGTGGATCCTAGCTTGCACAAGACAAGCATAGAACAGTCCACAAACATCAGCAATAGCACATTGGAAGGTCTAGAACAGACCATTGTCAAGTTGAAATCCGAAAGGAAAGCTCGAATGCAGAAGGTAAATGCTGATCCTACTGTAAATGTCGAGTCAGGTCGACATCATTGTGAAATTTATGTCTTTTATCATGTAGATTCTTTTGGTCTTTAGAGCTAGGTGTGAAAGTTTGTTGGTCTTTAGAGCTGGGTGTGAAAGTTTGTTGGTATGGTAATTGTTGCAGGTTGGTTGATTGTGGTGGTGGTGGTGCAGTAAATGTCATGCTTATTTAATTAAAGATTAAAATGTTATTTAAATGCTCCTTAGCCATCTTTTTATTGATGGCTAAGGAGCATTTAAACATTTATTGATGAAACAGTTTCAGTTCGTGAAACAGTTTCAGTTCGTGAAACATGAGTTTTAAATGAATTTTGAATGAAATTATGGTTCTGAAATATGATGAATCAAATTTGCAGGTTGAAACAGATCGAGGCAGTGGCGACTGTCGTGTACTCGTCGCGCGTGAGGTGATCGGACGACGTTGTATTGTTGGCTACTCCTCTCATCTCAATGCTTGTTGTATTGTTGTTTTTTTTTTTTTTTTTGATAAGGTTGCTGTGTTCTTTTTAGTGAAACGGAATTCAGTAAAGGTGTAACTGTTTTAGTGAATTGCAATTTGTTTTAGTAAAGGTGTAATTGTTTTTTAATTAAGGTGTAATTGCATTTCAAAAATTCAGTTACACTAAAACTGAATTTCAAAAATTCAGTTACACTGAAACTGAATTTCAAGAATTCAATTACACTGAAACTGAATTTCAAGAATTCAATTACACTGAAACTGAATTTCAAAAATTCAGTTACACTGAAACTGAATTTCAAGAATTCAATTACACTGAAACTGAATTTCAAGAATTCAATTACACTAAAACTGAATTTCAGAAATCGAGGTGTAATTGTTTCATCACTTAATTCAGTTTCAGTAAGTGAATTCATAACTGAATTCTTCAATTTAGTGTAACTGAATTTCTGAAATTCAGTTTCAGTGTAATTGAATTCTTGAAATTCAGTTTCAGTGTAATTGAATTCTTGAAATTCAGTTTCAGTGTAACTGAATTTTTGAAATTCAGTTTTAGTGTAACTGAATTTTTGGTTTTAGTGTAATGAAATTCAATTTCAGTGTTTGATTTTAGTTTTAGTGAAATATTGAGTTTTAGCAAAAACTTCAATTCCAAAAAAAAAAAAAAAAAAAAAAAAACAGTTTCACCAAAATACAGTTACAGTGACGTCAGCATGCGTCAGCGCGCGTCAGCATGCGTCAGAAGGGTAATTTAGGATTATAAATTTTAGGGGGTTTTGAAAGAGTTTCTAGATGGGTGGGGGTTTAGAGAAATTTTTTTGGTGAATAGGGTGTTTAAAATTAGGCACTATAAAAAAATTATCTAAAAAATGAATAGTTCAGATCATAAAAATATACTATGAGATAAAAATAATAAACGAGAAGGTGGATAACATTTCTCATATGTGTGGTATTTATGCTCAACTTTGTTAAAATTCTCATGTAAAATATAATCTGTGTTTCGTATGTGATCCATTTTTAAAGGATGTTTTCATCTTCTTAAACGAATTTTGCGTTTTTTTACTTATTTGAGCCTCATCTTACTATATTTTTTAAAAAATGGTATTATTTTATTTTTCAATGGTAAAACTGTAAAAGAAAATCGTAAGACGTACCAAAATTTGAGTGGTATAAGTGTAAGAACCCATAATTAAATTAATTTTGAACTGGTTGAGTGGTTTGGTGTGTAAGCACCCATTTTGAACACTTGTGAAGACGAGTTTTATATGGGAATTCAACAATTTTGAGAGCACCATGTGTCCCCTCCCCCACCTCCACCTCCACCTCCACCTCCACCTCCACCTCAATGGAATTATGGGAGTGAGAGCCTTGCAGGGTCCCCAAATTGATTCCAAATCTGGGAATAATCAAAGACATCACATGATCTACAAAGACTGGTAGATCTGAAGAATAAAACTATTTTCTTTTTTGGAATTTTTGAAAAAGGGCCTTATAAAGTTATAATTTAGGGAACAATTAATATTAAATGAATGTTGATGCTTGATGCTTCCATGTATTTGATATATTATGTGTATAATTTTTCCATAATTGTGGGATACATGCATTTTACGATCCAATCTTTTTTGTGTGTGTCAAATTCAATCATTTTCATTGGAAAAAAGAATTATAAATCATACATTCCATTGATTTGTTTGGGAAAATGATACTACATGTTCTGTGTTTTCAATGGTCACACTAGTAAATAAATTTCGTCACACAATAAAATAGACTCGACTTACCGTGTCCAATTTGTGTTGTAATTTTCCAAATCTATGGAACAATCGATCTTTCCAGTGTACACGTGAAAACAGCTATCAATAGAAAATAAAATTTTGAATTAATAAATTGCTATAACTCAATTTTTACTAGATAGGGAAACATATAATTATTAGAGAAAATTTGTACGGCACGTTTTTAATTATAATTACAAATAAAAACTAATTTAACAGAAACAGGGGGCTGAGAACAAATTGGCCCAAAAAAAACAGGGGGCTGAGAGTAAATTGGTAGTGAATTACAGTGTGGACGTGGAATTTAAGAGGCGAGTGCGTGTGTGACTGTGAGCGCGTGCCATAACGGAAGACCCCTTGAGTACTCCAAAGCTGTCAGATAAAACGGTCCAATTTTTGTCGTTTTATATGTTGACTGCTTCTTCACTGCGCTGCAGCCCATAGCTTGGCGTCGAAACCGTTGGTACTCAAACCGAAAAATCTTAACCCGCGCCCCCAGTTTACTCTAACCAACCACCCAACTGTGAACATTTTGCTCTGGTTAGGTCCCAAAACTTTCCGATATTTTCTTTCAAATTGCAAGTTTGCAATTGTGCCCTTATTCTTTACAGAAGAATATTTCGGACTTTGAAATAGCTTGTGTTGTCTTGGGTCCTACTAATTAGGCAACGTTTTCGTTTTAATAATTGATTTAAAATTGAATGAGGTACTTTGTATTTGAGCAGAAGCTTTTAAGGTACAAATATAATCAATTCAATTAATCGAATCCAGTGGCCAAACAAAAAATTCGTCGAATCCAAATTCATTGTTCCACATTCATTCTGGTGATCAAGCACTCACATGCATGATGCATTGTTTTAATTTCTTTTGCTTGAGCTACATGTAACCACCATTTCATATGCACCAATTCATTTAATCTTCTCCCAATTAACAAATAATTAAGAAAGGTAATGAAATAAAAATCTCAAGCATTTATGGGTACAACTTTAATTTAAATATCAACAGGCGCCAGGTGGAGTACCCACAACAGAAATAAGGAGAAATGTAAGGGTACCAAATGAAAACCCAATAAACAAATACCGTAATTGTAACGAAAATATCGCGAGAAATGAACCATCATCTCGCTGCTCATCCACTATAAATGCATAGCTCGAGTGAAGCTAAGTTTGCCGAATTGGGCAGCGAAACGCAGCTTAAGAAAAAAAAAAATACTTCTCTCTCTCTCTCTGTCGTCTTTTTCACTCTCTCGTCTTTCTTTGAATTCTCAAATACCTAAACAAAAAATGGCAGCTACTTCTAGAAGATCAACAAGCGGATGCGGACCGGTGCTCCGGTCCGGTTCACCCGGCGGAAGGTTCTACGGCTCTCAGTCGTCATCCTCAGCCTTCGCTTCCTCCACTTCCAGCTTCTCTTCCCGATCCACCGGTTTCTTTCACCACGCCGACTCTCCCACCCGTCTGAACCTCGCCACCTCATCACCGCCGTCCGCCCAGTCCGTACGCTTCTCTCTGGACCAGCGTCCCACCTCCCCGAGCCGATCCATCTCCGTCTCGCCACGTGGCAACGGCAACGGAGCCGTGAAGAGGCAGCAGCTCAGTAACCAGAAGCGGACGTGTATGTGTTCCCCTACGAACCACCCCGGCTCGTTCAGGTGCAGCCTCCACAAGGGATTTGGCAGCCACGCGCCGGCCTCTGCGGCGCCGCAGAACCGCCTCAACGCGCGGAGATCGGCGATGACGAACTCGCTCGTGAGGATCGGCGGCGTCGAAGGCGATCTGGTGAGGCGCGCCTTGGCCGCTCTGATTCGTCCCTCCTCCCACAGCCAGAGGCGCCGAGCCGATTTCCGACCGAGGCCGAGCCGGCTCTCCACCATGTCCAAGTCCGACGAGTCGTAATTGGAGAACAAATGAATTTTGGAAAACAAAAAAAATTGAGTTGGATTTGTTGTTTTGAGTTTTCTGGCGAGTTTAGGCTGCCGCGCTCGGCGGCGATGACGTCAGAATCCGGCGAAAGTGTTGGTGATCTGACGGATTTGTGCGATTCGGAACGGACTTGTTTTTTGGTGTCCTCCGGTGACCGAAGTGCTACACAGAGGACTATATGATATGATTTCTCTACCACTATTCTGTATATATAAAATACACGTATATGAATCAGTACTGGCGCGCCATTTTTGGCGACTCCAAGCTTTGCTTTCTGGGACCTTAACTCCTTATAAGCATCAATTTAGCCCCAAATTAAATTCAAAGCCACCGAACAGATTCAATTCATTCACTCAAATTTGGTTTAACATAATCAAATGGTTGATTTGGTTTTGGCTCTGGCATTCGAGTTTCAGTTCATTTCTCCACCATCTCCGACTGTGAAGTCCGTTAATTTTGACGTCTGTGTCCCATTTTCCGTTATGTTAAGTGGTTCAAGGGGTATTTATGTCGTCTGCCACGCCGTCAGCTTCACCGTACGTTTCTCCCGTTTACCTCGTATCCGTTCGTATACCATGCTCTGGATTCATAGTCCATAGAGGTGAATTATTATTATTATTATTATTATTATTTTTTGGTGGATTAATTATTTATTTTGGATATTATCTTATATAGTCTATAGATGATGGTATTTCTTGTTTTTCACTTTGCAGGTATATATGTTTCGATCTCCATTGAAGTTGCACCAAACTGGAGTGCAATTTGTTGAGAAATTGAAGGGGCATGGAAATGACGCTAAGACCCCCTGCCAGGAAAATTGGACTGAGACGAATCTTATTAAGGCAATTAATTTAATTGATTGGAATTTAATAAAATATCTGAACAGTTACTATAATGAAATGATAATTTAAACTAATGACATTGAGGTGAGTATAGGTGCTGAGCTGGTGAACAACCGAACAAAACATTAATAAAATTGTTAATGACGGATGAGTCTCTTATCTTTGATGAAAGATTAATGGAGGAAATTATTATTGGGCAATCGACGTCTGGTCGAGCCAAGAATTGAATTAGTTGCAAGTTGCAACAACATTTTGAAAGACAAAAAGGTGTCGTCGTGGAGTTGTCCGTAGGACCCTATCCTTCCAAAATGATGAAGGTCCCATAAATGGGTCATGGGCAATTGGGCAGGGTTCTCTTTCAGCCTAGAAACCGACTTTGGCCCCATGAATTAAGATAAGGTTATGAAAAGGAAAGTTGTGGGTGCGCATTGAACAGGATCGATGTACCAGGCAGCTGCTTTTTCTACTGTCTTCAAACACTCTCAGAAAATGTTTAAATCCTTTCGATGAAATTTCTCGATCCAGGCCCTTAGGTTTCTTATCCGATCCGTCATATCCACTCCTGATGGCATTGCTTTGTTTATTTTTAGGTGTGGCCTGGTCATTACGTGTGAGATTCCAACCCCATCCTATTTTTAGAGAACAAATCAAGTTGTAAAATTTGTGAAATCAGCAATGGTGAGTGCTGAGTCAGAGAGTGGTGTTTGAATAGGAAATCAACCCAAATGGAAAATGCATTATGCAGATGCAAATCATGCAAGTAGTCCTTGGATGGACGTGGGGAAGGCTCTATATGTGTTTATGTCCATACCGAAAGTGGATCAATTGGATCATATATATCATGTGGGTCCACTTGGGCCCAGGTTTATAGTTCAGGTTCGGGTAGTGACAAGGCCCATGTGCTGATGTGCATGTACCTGCCACGTGGGGGTGTTGGAGGGTCACCATGATTCCTCTGTAATTTCTTACTTTGTTCAAAGTGGGAAAGAGGAGATAAGGATAAAGATAAGGTGATACATCATACATGGTAATAGCTCATAGAGGGTCTTGACCGGCTTCTTGGGTTTTATAGCATTGTAGCAATTAGCATAGTTTAATGTATGAGCTGGCACTGAGACTCAAAAAAAGTGGATATCTTTTATGCATGCTTTGTCCCTTTGTGGGGTAAGCCAATTTATTAACGTTTTGATTTGATTTGAATCTTATTGCTTGTTTGTTCACTGGTCATGTATATCTTCTGGTGACAGAATTAATGAATGTTAGTCAGAAACAAGTTGGGTGTGCAAGAGTCATGATGTCCTAAACAAAAACAACCATGTCCTAATTCACTCACACAGCTGTAGTGCTTTGTTTGCTTTCATTTATGCTTTATATTCTTCTGCGGGCCTCTTCAGAAAATATCTTAGGTCCTTGTAACGTTCTTGTCTCGATAGGTATGTATCATATTTGATGATATCATTGGATAAGCTTGATGAGACTAATGCCACTATGCAATGTCCTTTTGCAAATGGTTATTTTTCTATAGTCAGGACTCAAGACTCGGGCCACAGCCCAATCTCCTTCACTCCTTCAGCGGCTGGGCCTTTCTTAACGGATTGAAATTTGAGATCAAAACTACTCTGTTATGGATCTGACTAAAAAGGTGTATTTTAAAAGAAGCACATTCCGGCCACCATCACATTAGCACCCAAAGAAGAAGAAAGGAAAAGAGCACAAAGCCCATATGCCTAATATGTTTGTCCATCTTTGGAGCCTGCATTAAGCATAGGACTATAGGAGTTCAAGATTCAAACAAATGGTAACATCCCAATCACATTGATCGAATTAGTTAGAATTAGGTTAAGTGAAAGGTTTAATTTCATTCGATGTAATAATAAATGGGGACTTATAGTGTAAGTTCGGAGTAGACCTCAAAACGTGTTGTGTTTATTGGGTTCGTGTTGTGTGTGAAATTATATTAAATCCAAATTCGTGTTGTGTTATTGTGTAGTGTAGTAGATGATTTTGTCAAGTCTAATTTAGAGGAAATTGCTAAAAATGATGGATAAGAAAAATAAAAAATGCAGGGAGTTGGGGAATTAAAAACGGAGGGGATCCCTCTTGTCATCTTCTTTGGAGAAAAGAACGGATCAAATAGATATGGAAATATATGATATAAATTGAAAAGGGAACGTGAGCTGAAAGCATGCATATGCTACACTCTTTTCCACTTTTAATTTGAAAAGGAAGAAGAAGAAAAACATAATGATTAATGGGCCAGTGACATCTGTGTACTACTTCTGGGCTACTAGTTTCTTTATTTCTTTTAGCAATAATGAGGCCTCCCAAGCCACCAAGGCTTTTTTATTCCAATGTTCAAAAAACAATGACAAAATAGAGAATAGAGCTTCAACAACAAGAATGTTTCATTAACAAGCAGCCCAAAAAAAATTGTTTAAGAGGCCAATCACCATTGCTGGTTGCACTTCTTGTTTACTTTATACGTTTTAAATTGAGTATTTTTTAACTTTATACACCCAATTACCCAAAAGAATAATAAAATATTTTAAAGGAATATACTTAGGTCCTCAATTTTGAGGATCTTCTCATCTTCAGTACCAATAATCTTATAACATGTGTTATTTCTTTTAAAAAACTATAACTGCTAATAGCTCTGACTTCATGAGAAAAATATTTCTTTTCGTCAAATACATAACCCTATAACAATCATATCAAACTCATAATATTATACTGCATCAAATACTTCAAATTTATTATAGCATTTTACTATTCTCTCACCTAATATGTATATATTAATGAACAGGCGTTTGAAACTAAAATGAAAATCTCAGCTTCTAGCACACGTGGGTTCTTAGGAGCACAACATAGCCACACTTTTTTCCGAGAACTGGCCCAGTTTGTTTACTTTTGGGTTTCGAAGCCAACCAAGTGGGCCCACAAAAGGCCCAAGGTCATCCTCCTTACACGTCAGCTACGTCACGTGCGGAGACATGTTCCTCTCCAACGTCAGAGACTGAGAGGAACTCTTTGTTTGGGTTTTGTTTTGTAGTCAAATTTTCTACTACCCACTTGTCCTTAAAATACACAGTCCCAGTCACACGCGCAATGGAAATGAAATTTTGCATAAATGTAGTTTGCGAAAACAATAAAAAAAAAAAAAGAAAAAAAAAATTTCAAAGGAAGAGAGACGAAACCGCCGAGGAGTCCAGATGGCAAAGCCCAAGTCATTGGTTGTTGTATGTGTGTGTTTGTACGTACTGTTCTGTACAAACAGATATTACACAGAGATTCAGACAAGTTTCCAGAATTCTCTCCTCTCTGTTTACTCCAAACTCTCACAACAACAAGAACATCATAATCGTCATTATTAGCATCTTCTTTTTGTTGTTGCTGAGCTCAAATCAAATATTAGCACCCCATCAATGGCGATGAACCTCAAAGCAGGGACCAGGCCGCCATGGGTGGGACTAGGAGCTGCAGTTTGGGTGCAAATAGCAGCTGGGAATGCCTACAACTTCCCACTTTACTCCCACACACTGAAATCGGTTCTGGGTTTCAACCAGCACCAGCTCACCATGCTTGGTGTGGCCAATGATATTGGGGAAAATGTGGGTCTTCTTCCTGGTATTGCCTCCAACAAGTTCCCACCTTGGGTCATTCTTTTGATTGGTTCCTTTGCTTGCTTCTCTGGTTATGGCGTCCTCTGGCTTGCTGTTAGCCGCACTGTTCAGTCCTTGCCCTACTGGCTGGTATGTCTTTTTCTTTTCTTGCCCTTGGTTTTGGGTTGGATGCTCTAATTCTATCATTCTTGCCCTTTAGAATGAATGTCTCTGCTTTTTCAGAGAATTGAAACATAAATCTAATTTCTTGGAGAATTGACTTAGTGGGTTTGTTTTAATAATTTATTTTATGCGATTAGTGATGCTTGAATGTAAATTGGAACTAGTTCTGAAGATTGTTAGACTTCTCTAGGGCATTGAGGATGTTTGATGTTAACTTGTTAGTTCATTGTAAAGTTCTGGATGAATTGATTGATAAAAATTGGCATGCTTGAATTTGATCTGTCCTTGCTTGTTGCTTGCTTAAGCAGCTTTCTTTTGGCCATTCATTTTGTTTTTAGAGATTTGATTATCCAATTAAATGATTATGCGTGGATATGGTTTATCTACAAATCCAGAAATTTTCTATTAAATAAGATAATGATTCCGTTGTTTTTTTTTCGCAGTTATGGATTGCCCTTTGTGTTGCCACTAATAGTACTGCTTGGTTTACCACAGCTGTGCTTGTAACCAATATGAGAAACTTCCCTTTTAGTCGTGGCACCGTTGCAGGTATTCTAAAAGGTTACGGGGGTCTCAGCGCAGCTGTATTTACAGAGATCTATAGTGTACTGCTTCATAATTCTTCTTCTAAGCTTCTTCTCTTCCTTGCACTTGGGGTTCCTATTCTATGTTTCATTATGATGTATTTCATTAGGCCTTGTACTCCAGCTACTAGTGAAGACTCCGCAGAGCGTGGCCACTTTCGTTTTACCCAATTTGCAAGCGTTGTACTTGGCTTATATGTGCTCACAACTACAATATTGGATGATTCTCTTTCCTTAAGTGCTCCAATTACCAACACTTTTGTTGTCATAATGGTTCTACTTCTCATGGCACCACTTGCAATCCCTATAAAAATGACATTGTATCCCACAAGAGCCAGCACATCAGGGATACTTGATCAAACAGTTGGGTCTGCTGGTAGTTTGAACCATGGAGAAGGCAATGCTGCCAATGCAGACGTAACAGAACCACTTCTGAAGCCATCTCCATCGACAGGAAGCCTTGGAAGTTTTCGTGAAAGTGATGATTCATCCGACATAGATATGCTTCTTGCAGAGGGTGAGGGGGCAGTGAAGAGAAAGAGAAGGCCAAAAAGAGGGGAAGATTTCAAATTTAGTGAAGCTGTGGTCAAGGCTGACTTCTGGCTTCTATTCTTGGTTTATTTTGTAGGGGTTGGTTCTGGGGTAACTGTTCTCAATAATCTAGCCCAAATAGGGGTTGCGCAAGGAGTTCATGATACCACCATCTTGTTGTCTCTCTTCAGCTTTGGCAATTTTGTGGGCCGTCTTGGTGGAGGAGTTGTTTCTGAACATTTTGTAAGGTTGGTAACATTTATCCTCATGGCTAATCCGACTCAGCTAATTGTCCTCTCCATGAAATTAGTTCTGCAAATGAATATACTGATTTAGAGAAACTTCTTTTCTTTGCAGGTCCAAAACAATCCCTCGGACAGTTTGGATGACATGCACTCAAATTATAATGATCTTTATATATCTGGTTTTTGCTTTTGCTATCAGTGGAACCCTTTTTGCTGCAACCGCATTACTTGGAGTCTGCTATGGTGTCCAATTTTCTGTCATGATCCCGACTGTCTCTGAACTCTTTGGCTTGAAGCATTTTGGCGTATTTTACAATTTCATGCAATTAGGGAATCCTCTAGGTGCATTTCTATTTTCAGGTCTCCTAGCAGGGTACATATATGATAATGAGGCAGCAAAGCAGCATGGGCTTCATCTTCACAAGACAAATGCCTCCTGCTTGGGTCCAGATTGCTTTAGGCTGACCTTCTTAGTTTTGGCTGTTGTCTGTGGTGTGGGTACCATGTTGAGCATTGTCCTGAGTACAAGGATAAAGCCTGTTTACCAAATGCTTTATGCCGGGGGTTCCTTCAGGCTGCCTCCAAATACAAATCATTAAGATCAATGAGCGGGAGTGGAACTTCAACTGTCTAGAGAACTACCTGAGCTCTAGTAAGTTTTTATATCTCAAACTCTCAACAATGCGGTCCATGTTTGAGTGCCAAAAGAACCAATACATTATCAAGGCTCTAGTTTATGTCTATCTTTTTGGTTACAATACCAAACTGCACTTTTCCGTAGTATTCATATACAAATGCTGCAGTTTGAACGAGGTACAAAATTTGGTTATAGCTTTCAATTCTAAAAAAGAGTGGGTTCCAATAATGATTTGGATTGAATGAGTGTTGCAGCTGGTTGGAAGTAGTGGTGATTAATATTTGTTGGGTGGCAATAATTCTCATTGAAGTCGGCTAGTGAATGTAAAAATATAGAGCTCGTGGATGAAAGCAAGAGTCTGAATCATGAAACTGTGCTGTAAAGCCACTGCCCTGAGCATTTGTCATTGAACTAAATTATGCTGTCTCTGTTTGTAACTTTAGACCTGAATCTGGATGTAATTGAAAACAATTTTTTACTTTCAGAAGTGATTATTCTGTTTCTAACAATCAAATGCCATTAAGCTGTTAGTTGCATGAACTAACGCATTGATAGATGATAGTAACTCTACCCGAAATTTGAAGTGTAGACTGTATAGTGTAACAACTAACAAGAGCAACATGTTGCCTCAATGAATTCATACATGGATGGATGAACAAATTACAAATAAATCATGGACAAATCAACCAGGAAATATATTTAGGGCACTTTTTTCCCATGTAAAGATAAATGGGGATGCCTAATACAGTAACACTGAGGGAAAAGTAAACAAACTTCTAAGAACACACCAAAAATTCATATATCACATGAAGAAAAATTGTTAAAGATAGAGTTGTACAAATTTCAGGTGGGTTTCATATCCTGAAATAGTGCAGTCCAGAGTGAATGATCATCATAATCAACCTCTACCTTTTCCTTCTCATATGGAGCGCAGAACTTTGGGCTCACAGCAACTCTTCCATCCAAAGGTCCAGACAGTCTTGGGCTTCTATTTGTGACCATGAGCCTCTCATGTGTTCTTCCATCCAAAGGTCCAGACAACTTAGGGCTCCTAGTGGCCACCAACAACTTCTCTGGAGCCTTTCCATCAAAAGCACCAGTAAGTCTGGGGCTCCTATTTGTGTACACCAACCTCTCATGGGCCTTCCCATCCAGAGGCCCAGATAGTTTCAAGCACCTATTGTTATTTGCCATCAACCTCTCATGGACCCTCCCATCCAGAGGCCCAGATAGTGCTATGCTCCTAGTTTTGACCATAATTGGTGGCCTCTCTTCCTTGACCTGGTCCTCATGACTCTTGTGCTTCCTCAACAAAGCTCCTCTCCAGTGCTCTTGATACTTTCCTGACTCTGCAGCCACATCTTGAAGAGACATCTCCTCCTGAAAAACCCACTTTCTAAAATACTTGCTGAAGCACTTCTTGGTTCTGATGAGTGCCAAATTGAGCCTTGAAAGTGACCTTGGGTGCCCTCCATTTTCCTTCTTGGCAAGCTTGAGAATCTCTAGCCTGTGTTTGGCCACAGAGATTCCCATGCTCTGCAGAAACTCATGGTCAAAGTAAGCTGCATCCTCCAATTGTAGCTCATTGCGAGAAAAGGCTAGACCGTACTCGTAGATGAGTGAGGGTTCAAGCCCTGTTTTTGATAGCCATGAAAACCAGTCCATGGCTATAGCTAAGCTAATGCCTCATATGGTATGGTAAATATATATGTGAGGTGGTCCTAGACTCTTAGCTAGCTTGGAGATATATAACAAGAAGAAGATGATAAATAAATATAAATTAATGTGGTGGGTAAGTTTCTATTCATTTGGACTTTAATGGAGCCCCATCTAAATTTCCCTTTGTGAAAATTTGGATGGTAGTTGGCTTTGAATGTGACATTAGCAATATCCTGGAGGTTGAGCATGAGGAAATTGTACATGAAAAGTGAAATGTGTACTATTAGTTACAGTTACAGTGAGGTCCCAAAGGCAGGTAAGTACTAAATGATAAGGAGATCAGGGGGCAAAAATTATGGGAGCAGTTAGGATATTAAATTGGATAACCTACTGCAAACTTTATCAAAATCATTAAGACAAACTTCAAAGACCAGAATTTAGGGGGACCCTGTGACTTTTAGCCCCATTTTTTTTACTGTTTAATTGATAATTACCTGCTCATTTATGAATCTTGTAATGTTTATGTTTCTCCCAAAAAACGTAAAAGAAATGACTGAACAACCTACTGCAATAATATTGGTCTTTTAATTGCACATTTAATTTTATCAACCTTCTGTTACATCATGCGTGCCTATATATAGTCATAATTATACCCAACCCATTCAAGGACATTAACAATATATAGCTCATAATTAAAAAGAATTTATGGCTCATTACCTATGGAAAGTATGAATTTAATGGGTCAATGTTAAATAGAAAGTTTTGGCGGAGCAAGGACTCCTCTTAACCGTAGGATTGTGTTTTTTGTTCTTTGTATACGTAGTATAATACGTACATAGAATTCTTGTACTCTAAGTAATCTATTCCTTATGTTTGTTGGTTTAGTTTGGTATAAATAAGGGTTACATGCTACTAATAAACTCATTAAGTTCATATTTTCTACATGATATCAAAGATTTTTAGGAAAGTGTGATTGTAACGTAAGTTTTTATTTTTTAGAGCATAATATAATAATAGTTGTAGTGTTGTAGAGTAAGAATATAAGTTGAATTCTTACATTGATTGAAGTATTCTATTACTAAAGTTATAAGCTCCCGGATCTTCCGCTTGAATAATTAATTTCACGCCGTCCGATCGATCCAAGTGTAGAAATTCACTTAAACCCAAGAAAACATGACAACCACCAACTAACTTTTGAAAAAACCGTTACAAAGCGATTCAGTCAAAGGCTTAGCACCCGTTTTCCCGCTCCAAACTCTCTCACTCGCTCTATTTCCATCTCTCGTTATTAGTATTATTATAACCTCCACTCTTTCCCTTTGAAGCGAATCTCTCACCAATTTGTGTGTGTTTTTAGAACTCGGAACTGATCGATCAGAAGCATAGCCATTGATAGATTCATAGTATGTTTTCTTGGGCATCTTCAAGAAAACCCTCACGGTCTATCCACCGGGTTCTTTCGGGTGTCCAACGCCTCAGCTCTCGCCCTTTCTTCAACAAATCACAACCCTCTTCCTCCTCCGTCTCATCATCGTCACCATATTCATCTTCATCTTCATCTTCATCTTCATCTTCTTCAGTCAGTTCATCAGTTGGTGGGTTTGGTTACAATGACTATAATAATAGTAATTTCAATTTCTTTCTGAGATCAATTTCTTCAGGGGTTCTGATACTTGGGTCCAGCTTAGGCTTTTCTTATTGGTCCTCTTCTTCTTTGGATCCATATCCCTTTAATCTGTCTTTTGCTGATAATTGCCCAAAAGAGACCACCACATGGGCAATGACCAATGATCAAAATAAAGCTCCAACTTCTCTCTTTGAAGGTTGGTAGTAGCTACCCTGTTAATTTCATTGATTTTCTTCAACTTCAATCAAGCTGATTTCTTTTTCATGGTTAATTCTTCTTGCATATATATATATATATATATATATCTTTTTGTTGTTTACATTAATTAGGAAGGCTTTTCAATTTTCATACTAATGAATAGATTGATCTCTTGTACATTTCAGATGCATATAGGAAAAGAGTTTTCTTCAAGTATGAAAAAAGGATCAGAGAGCAAAGTCCTACTGAGAAGGTATATAAATTGATTTACTTTTTTTGGTGTAGAAATTGATTTAATTTTTGTTGCAACATGTAGTGTGTATTGTGTTGTGTTAACTGTGTTTCAGGTTTTTGAGTACTTTGCATCGGTTAAAAAAGACAGAGAGGCTTATATGACTCCGGCAGACTTGTTGCGAGCAGTGGTTCAGGTATTTCCACCCTCCGAATCAAGCCGTGTTAGAGAAGGCTGCTTAAGAGGAGAGCAGGTTCCTGGACAGTTGCAATGTGCTCCTTCCAAATTCTTCATGCTTTTTGACACCGATGGCGATGGACTCATTTCTTTTTCGGAGTTCATCTTTTTCCTCACTCTCCTCCGCATCCCTGAATCGAGCTTTACGGTGGCATTTAAAATGTTTGATCATGACAACAGCGGGTGGGTTTTTTCACATTATTATCATCCACCTTTCCTCATCATTCTTGGTTCCCAAGAAACTTTGACATATATAGAAAGCTAACTTGTTACGTGTTTTACTGATTAACAGAGACATTGATAGGGAAGAATTTAATAAAGTGATGGCTGTGATGCGATCTCAAAGCAAACAAAGCAAGGATGGCCACAGGATCAAAGTTTCTGTCGAAGAAGGAGGCCTGCTCGAGTACTTCTTTGGCAAAGACGGCAAAGCAAGTCTTAAAGTTGAAAGATTTGTTCAGTTTTTCAGAGATTTACACGATGAGGTATACAATTCTCTATCTCTCTCTTCATGAATTTCATACCATATATATTTCAGTCAGTTGATCATTTATTCTTGTTTTCTTCATCAATCTTTGAATGTGAAAGATCTTGCGCTTGGAGTTTTCCCATTACGACTACAAATCACGAGGAACCATATCAGCTAAAGATTTCGCCTTGTCCCTTGTTGCATCTGCTGATATCAGTGATGTAAACAAGTTGCTTGATCGGGTAGACGAAATTGACGAGTCATATCTTAAAGACATACAGATTACATTCAAGGAATTTAAAGATTTTGCAGAGCTGCGTAAAAATCTGCAGTTCTTCTCTATCGCCATTTTCAGTTACGGAGAAGTTAATGGGGTCTTGAGAAAGCAAGATTTCCAGAGAGCGGCTTCCCAAGTAAATACACCAACCTATCAACCTATTGATAACTGATGTTTGATTAACAAGTACAGTAGTAGCTTTACTTATACTAATTGATGATCGACTAATTTATATTTATACATGCAGGTGTGTGGCATCTCTGTTACCAACAATGTGATTGACATAATATTCCATGTATTCGATGTGGATGGCGATGGAGATTTAAGTGCAAATGAGTTCGTAAGAGCTTTGAAAAATAGGGGAGGTGAAATTTCACAGACAGGCCTCGGGGGACTCTTATCTTGCTGGTTTAATTGTACTTTTCGTCAGCAAAGCTGCAACTTCAATTTCTAAGCCCATACCTCATTGATTCAATTTTGGATTTGACCATTACAACTTCAAACCAATTTTGAATTTTTTTTTTTTACTTGGAGATTTATTTTGTTTCAAAGGCGATTGTACTGGTTTAAGCCAAATTAGTCGAATATGCCAGATCATCTTTGTTAATTGTGTACAAATATTTACTGCTAATATAATTAATAGTCCGGTATAGTTCTTTATAAATGCAACTCCCTTCACATTATCCATCTAGTTCATATGGTGTTCATAGTATGTAACAATTATGCACCTCCAATTCCAAACACTAATGTTTCCTAGTGGGTTATGCTGCATGAAGATGTAGTTTCTTAGACATGAAACCCTATGTCTTTCACTACTTCTTTTAAAGTTGGGAGTAGTTGTGATTGAATGATTCATTCATCAATGCAACAGTGGGCTCAAAGGCACCCCATCTGCCATAGGAAGCATTCCTTAATGGCATTCAATAATAAATGAAAGTCAAGCATTAACAATTTTGAGGACGTTGCAACTTATTATCCTTCTTAGCACTCTTCCTTACATTGCACATCTGGGTTCACTCTAAAATCAAGCGAAAAACACCAAAGGCAGGGATCACAACAAGAGAGCCAATCTTAGTCCTATAATTTGATAGTACTTAGTAGAGTAGGTTTTGACACAAATGACAACATTGTGTCATTTGTAGAACCAATCATTTATCAACTTTTCAGTTTATTTATACTTCATCATAGATCCAAAAATGGGTTGCCCGACTAATAGGCAGAGATCATCACAGATACTGTGCATCACAAACAAGATAAGAATGCCATCAGCATACCATGGAAAGACATTGAATTGGACAAGCACATCCAGTTGCGAAATGAAACCCTTCTTGAAACCTTGACATTAATGGTCTTCATTGTCTATGTACTTACAAAATTGCATACGCATGTTCACATGCCATATACACACATTACATATATGAAGTTGAAGCAGACCATATCAAGACTCCAAGTGATCCGAAAATTCTCTACAAATCTAAAATGACTGCAAATTGATTATAGCAACTAAGGGCAACTACAAGCGCAATGAAGAAATTCATCTTCTAAGGCTTACCCGACTCAAGTGCGTGGCAAGCGCATTCCTAATCTTCTCACCACTCTCATTCACCTCTCCATCAAAAACCGGAAGCTCTTCCTCCGTTGAGCACCCCACATTGTCATCCGGCATCGGCTCTTGACACTTGATCAGAAAATTATGCAGCAGACACCCTGTAACAACCACAAATGGCAAAAACTCAATACACTCTTCCTTCCACTGCCTAGACAGGAGCTGCCACCGAGCCCGAACTCTCCCAAATGCCGTGCCAACCAACCCCATTGCACGATTATGTGCAGAATTAAAGGCCCTTTCTAATGAACCGAAACTATCCTCCTCGTTCGATCTTGTGTAAGGGGTTAAAAGCCATGGTAACAGAGGGAAGCACGAGTCCCCCAATATGTATTGAGGAATGGAAATGCCATTACCAAGCTCACAAACAGGACCATTGAGCAAGTCCCTAGATTCTTCAACACCCAAATAGAGCTTAGTCTGACGGAAAATGGATTCGGGTTTCATGGTGCTGGGCCACCCAGCTGAGACATCCAGGAACCTCCCTTCAGAGTCCACCAATGCCTGAACCAACAAAGACCCATTTGGCCCCAACATCTCTCCACCAACCCCAAACCTCCCAAACCCCAAAACCCCACAACAATTCGGCAGCGAAATCCACCCGAAAGCCCCCACAATCCGCCCTATATCGGACTGAAACTCGAACAAGTTCCCTAATTTATCATTCACCGCCTTACAGACGGCGTAAAAGGCCCGGCAGGCCTCCACCGAGTCCAGCCCGAAGCGCCTTCCCACCGCCTTATAGCTCGCGCCGTGGGCCAAACGAAAAATTGCAGCGGCGAGAGCGAAATTGGGCGGAATTGATTGGATCGTGGAGCTGAGAAATGGGGCGAGCATGGAGAGGAGGATGGAGAAGGAGTGTTCTGACATGCGGAAGGTGTGTGACCACCGCGAGTCGGAGCTTCTGTCGGAGGCGGTGTCGGAGAGGAAGCGGTTGAACCAGCATTCTTGTGGTCGTGGCTGCGGTAGTGGTGGTTGTGGTGGTGGGTTTTGGAGGGTGGAGAGGGAGGTGGCGGTGGAGGAGAGGAGGGTTTCTAGGGTTAGGGTTTGGGAGGGGAGGAGGAGGAGGTCGTTTTGCGAGAGGAAGGAGTGGGCGAGTGAGGTGGCGGTGGTGATGAGAGTGGTGAGGTTTTGTTGATTGTCGTCGTCGTTGGTGGTGTTGTGGGTTTGCTGTCGTTTCTTTGCTTTGGCCTTGCGTCTGGTGGCGCTCTTGGCTGCGCCGCCGCAACCGGCAGCCATCGCTGGTGGAGTTGGTTTTTTCTGTTTGGTCGGCGGCTAATGGAGTTTGATTAGTAGGAGTCAGATGCTGTGGCAGTGAGTGTGACAGGTTTGGTTAAGTATAGTAGTGTACTATGATGTTTTTTCCTTCTGTTTTTCTTAGGTTAAAACTTATAACTTTGGGAAATTATTTCCCTTTTATATATGAGAACACAAATATGAGTAGTAATTCTCTTTTTCGGTTCAAAAAAGAATTTTAGGCAACCTTCATCGTAAAAATCAAATGATTCCAACTAAATCAAAATTTAAAAATGATTTGACTATGTGAAGACCGTCATGCAACCTATTGGCACACTATCGTTAACCGACCATCATATAATTGATAGTTCTTCTCGATCATTGTAGTAACTGCGCAGACCGTCGATGTTAATGGTGACCAACCGACTTCAGACTCGGAAGTGTCACTAAAATAATAGGGTTAAATATGAAAATGGTTCACGAACTTTAATCTTAATTTAGTTCATTATCTATAATAAGTGTTAATTTGTTTTACGAACTTTATAAGTTGTATCAAAGCAGTACAAACGTTAACTTTTATCGAAAAATTTAACGAAAACTGGTTATGTGCACAGCAAGTAACTACATTTTCAAAGGTATTTTTGTCTGTTCATCACATTTTAATGTGACTAATTTCGTTAATTTTTTAATAAAAGTTAGCATTTGTACTTTGGTACAACTTGGAAAGTTTGTGGACCAAATTAACACTTTTTATAGTCAGTGAATTAAATTGAAACTCATTGTAAAGTTTGTGTACCATTTTTGTATTTAGCCCAAAACAATATTTCTCATACCACCAATAAGCCACTAGTTAAACCAATTAGATGACGACAACTCGAAGGGAAATAGGGTTGTTGCCCAAGTGTCTTGCCCAGGTAAGTCCATCTATCAAGACGAAAAACCTCATAATAGAATCTTATAAACGAGTCCATCACATGTTCACATAAGGTAAATTATCATCATCACTCTCATTAATTGTTGACCACTTTACATATTAGTACTTAGGCAACCCGTTGCAGTTTGTTCATTGTTTGCAGGGTGATCAACGAGTGTACCAACCAGAATATTCGAGAACCTCAGACAAAGATGATTCCACCATCGAGCCGTTTTCATGTAAAAACAACCAATATTGAAAACACCAAAATAAACAACCTAAATCATCGTGAATCTCATTTATGTTGGTAGATGATCAACTTCCACCCTACCAAAGGAGTAAAGTAGCATCATAGTGGTTTTAGCAATCACACTAGAGTCACCAATGAATAGTGTATTTTTTTCAAAAAGCTTAAGGAAGATATGAAAGAAAAGTCTCATTTCACTTGAATGTTGTGAAAATCATGATTTGCCGAAGCGGCCTTCTTTGAGGGAGTTTCCATTAATATTCACGATCGAGTCATTGAGAAGTTTTTGAGCTTTTGCAGAAAGAAAAATACTATTAACATATATGATAGTAAAAGTAATAGCTGTATAGAATAAAGTTTAACTTAACCATCAAAATTAAAAATCACAAACTCCTCATTAGAAAGAAGTCAAGAACCAACTGCATAATAATCATTAGGAGCTATTGACCACATTGCAGGAAAAAAAAAAAAATAAAGGTAGAAAATCCATCAAAATGAATAATTATACAATAATAGGGTGAAGTTATGGGAAAAAAAAAACATAATGTCAAGCATGCCAAAACTACTAGCAAAGACAACACTTTTTTTTAGTGGATGATGCATTTCCAAAGAAGAAAAGAACTCAACAAGGCAAAAAGGACCTAACTAAGGAAATCATTTTTTTATTTTTTTATTTTTTTATTTTACCACATGATGACTTTTCATTAAAACAGGCCAGAAAATCCAAAACAATAATGTCCAAAACAACCCAACATAATTACAAATCAAACAACTAACAGAGAACGTACCATATGTTAACTCTAATTTAAAATGCTACTTAATTTTACAATCCTAATCTAAAATGCTACTTAAGTTTGATACCTAAACTAAAAAGTTATTGAAATTTAATAATTAAAATCAATGAACCTTATTTTAAAGTTGGAAGGATTACAATAAGGATAAGATTATAATCGGATCAATTCGTGATTTGCGATTTGGGTCAAAATCTCAAATTCATATTTCAAATTCTATCTCGATCCGATTTTCACTAAGACACAATTTTGATAAAGTACAAAACTTATTAGCTTTTTTTTTTTTTTTTCCTTCTTAAATAAAAACTTTCCCCTCCAATATATAAATCCAAGTAATATTTATAATTTTATTTAGAGTCCTATCACAGTGTGCCCTCTGACACAAAAGTAGAAAGTTTAAGCCTTGATGAACAAGTTGGCCAAAAAAAAAAAAAAAAGCCTTGATGAACAAGAAATTCTCTATATAAACCCATTCCCGTCTTCTTCGAAAACCCCACATTGTCCTCAGCCCTCTCTGTCTCTCTCATGGCGAAGCTAAAGATTGCAGGGGCATGGGCTGGTCTGTTACAGGTTGAATTGGAGGATTGGACCATACCCATGTTGCGAGAAGAGGTTGCGAAGCGATCGAACAGCGAGCCCAACTCAATCAATTTGATATTCGCAGGCAGAGTCTTGAAAGACGGCGATGGAAGCGAGAAGTTGACCCAATTGGGTATCAAGAACAACGCCAAGATTCTTGCTAGTCGGGTATGTGCTGAGGAGGGCAAGTCCTTGAAGGAGGAGTTGATGGCTGAAGAGGAACGCTCTCGCAGACTGGCTCGAGTCAAGTGAGTCTTGCACTTATTTTTCTTGTTTTTATATATGCTTTAATTTATTGATCACTCGTTGTTTAGTTTTGATGAAAGCATTGACCTTTGACGAAAAACGTGCTTTAATTTGATGATAGAATCATTTTGCTTTCATTTTTTAGTTGTTATATGTCTGATTGTTTGTTTGGCCGTTGGTTTAGTACAATAGATGAGGAATTGATGCTAAAAACTGAACCGAAATTTGAGTGAACTTCTGAAGTTTGCTGGTGTCTTGGTGTTTTCATCTTGTCTTTATTTGGTTGTTGAGGATTCTGTCACAAAGAAAATTGAATCTTAGGTTTGTGCCTTTGTGGTGTTTTGGCAGTCAAAAAGTATAAATTTTATCCAAAGAAGCGTTTGGTCTTCTTCTTCTGTTATCTGCCAGTGATAATGTAATTTTGTCTAATTTAATTCTGTTAAGATACCAGAAAGGAGAAAAAGCATATATATATATATATATGTATCCAATATTTTATAGATTTGTATATGTCTGTGTTTCGATTTTAAAGTTTTAACTTGGTTGTGCATCTATTAACATGATAGGGCAGCTGCCACTGCACTGGCCAAGAGACATGCAGATGGTTCATTGCCAATCGAGGACTTCAATATAGTACTTGAAGATCAAAGCGGACAGAAAGTAGAGTTGGGATCCGAGACTGATCAGCGGTATGATACATAATTAGGTTTCAATAGTTTTCTTACTCCAGTTAGATGTGAGCACTTAATTCCTTTTATGAGAAGTTTAAGGGTATTCAGTCCCATTTTAAGTTTGAAGTAAGATTTGAACTGTTATTTGGCAGGGCAATAATGATGGGCCTGATGCTTCATACAAATGCAAAGCAACTAATTCAAAGACAAAATTACAAAGATGCATTAGAAGTGCTTGCCATGGGAGAGGTCAGTTACTGCCTACTGGTGCCTGTAGCTATTGATAATTTCATTTATATGTGCCGCAAGCCTGGAACAATAGGTTTATTTTGATTTGATGGCTGTGAGGGAAATATCACAGATATGGCTTGTCCATGCTTCCTATATCAGTTTGAACATACTTTCTATAGTAATTTATTACATAGTGAACTATTTAGTCAGAAAATTTCCTGTGACTAGGATGTTGCTTAATCCATGTGGGATTCTTTCATTCTTGTAGGAGGCTTTCTCTCTTTGCAACCCAAAGGTTATTGAGGTGAGTGAACAGTTCTTTGTTTTGGATTCAGAATGTTGATTGTCAATTTGTCAGAGTCACTTTACTGAAGATATCGCTCCAAGCCATATTATTGGGAAGATCCATGTGGGCTCCATGTAACTTTGATTTAAACTATATCAAGCTTATCTCTCTTTCCATATCACTGTATAATATCCTTTGCTGTTTGGCCATTGTTTGCTTCAAGCTTGTTGACAATCCTCCTATACTGCAAATCGACATGGTTTGGTGTTATTTCATGCTCCGAGACATCAACTGGCTCTCAGTGGCAGGAATTCGACTTGAGAAAGCCAGAGAAGGAATCGAGCGAGCTCATGGAAAGGACTCTTCTCGTGTCAGACTCCTTCAGGCAGGTCGCTATCCAGAGCTTGCATTGTGAGTACTTCAACTACAAGGCATATTCGATCTGAATGTTCCTCGGCACTATTCAGGAGAATTTTGGTCTAATTGATTTTTCATTTTTCTCTATAGATATTTGAGACTGGAGCTGCTGGAAGGGGTGGTGGCGTATCACAGTGGTCAGTTTGATAAATCAAGGAAGGTGCTGACTTCTGCACAAGAAAAATTCACCAAGGTTTGTTGAATTACATTAGACATGTCCTGAGAAGTGCTCGGAGGAAAGTGGCTAGAGTCTACACCAAACATATTATGCACAAAAGAGTTAGCTTTGCTTGGCTAGGGTTTTTTGGAGTTCCGAAATTGTAAATTGCACCAAAATTTTCAGTCAATTCTTCCTGAATGGCCACTATGTTTAAAATTATATATGCAAAATGCTCGATTCTAAAAAGAAAAGATTTATTTTTTTTCTAATTTCCACAGAAATGTGGTATGCTATAGTCCAGATCTCACTTTTCTGGGTGAAGCCAGTAGTTTCAACCAAAATCCAAGTAACCTACCATCTCTACATCTATGTTTTACCTCATGACAATTTCGGTTGTTGCTTCCAGCTACAGGTGCCAGATGATGCCCTATCACTTGTTATGAGCATGGGATTCAAAGAACGAGATGCGAAAAGGGCATTGCGGATAAGCAATCAAGATGTTGGTAGTGCAGTTGATTTTCTTGTTGAACAGAAGGAGAAGAAAGCCCAAAAACGGGAAGAAGATATTCGGCGACGGAATGAAATTATGTGGGTGTCTTACTAGAATTGAATTTTCTTTGAATTTCTCTGTCTGTACTGTTAATTAAACCAACAAATTGGCAGGGAGCAAAAGAAGTATGGAACAACGCCCTTGAAGAAAGCTGTGGATCTCCAGAATTTGGGTCAATTGGTCTCCATTGGGTAAGCAAGCCAGAACAATATAGTTGTTCAACACAGCCTTCAATTTGAAGGGTGTGTTTATTTCAAAACGGTGATTCACTGGCAGATATGTCATGATAATATATGTTCTTAACAAGAGCCCCTGTATTTTCAGTAGTCATTCTAAAAGTTGCTGGACTTTGCAGGTTTGAGAAGGAGCTTGCTGCTGAAGCACTTCGAAGAAATGAGAATGACACTGAGAAGGCATTGGATGATTTGACAAATCCAGAAACTAATTCTTCCATACAGGTATTTATATGATATTATGATGTATTTATTCTGAATTATTGACTTTTAACATTACTAACTTTGTTTGACCTGCAGGTTGATATTGAATCAAGGAAAAGGAAACGACAGCGCCAAGCAATACATGCTTCAGTTGAAACGTTAGTAGGCATGGGCTTCGAAAGATCAAGAGGTACTTGTCAAAGGGATACATATAGCAGAACCACTATGTTTTTAGCATCTTTTACTAAAGTTTCTGATGTTTATGTTTCCCGATTAGATTCCATAGAGCTAATATTGGCCAAATCACCCTCATCAATCTTATTTTTATCTAACTTTTTCCTACACTGTTTCCATCATAATATCCATTTCCTTCCCCCAAAAAGTTGCATTGTTTCAAAGAATTGGCGTGACAAGATCATTGTTTGCTATTACATTAATATAGGAATCTGCAGTTTTATAGATATTGGAAAGTCTCTACCAGGAGGTTCATAAGTAGCAAGTTTGGGAGGCACCTAGCTAGGCTCTGATATTAAACTTGGTATGCAGTGGTTGCCGCTCTTCAAGCTGGGGGGACAATGCAGGAAGCACTGCATCGATTGCTCGCAGAAGGTGCACCAAACCCCACAGTTGCTGCTCACGACGGTAGCCAATCTGGGGCAATTGCTGCTGCTGCTGACATTATGCATCAAAATAACGAAGTTGGAGGTC
Organism: Dryas octopetala; assembly: GCF_963921425.1. Lineage (NCBI taxonomy): Eukaryota > Viridiplantae > Streptophyta > Magnoliopsida > Rosales > Rosaceae > Dryas > Dryas octopetala. The sequence continues at coordinate 21,405,378 of NC_141370.1, read as the reverse complement.
CATCAAATGCTAGTGAAGCAGGAGAGCGTGATGCAGAAATGGAAGGTGAACTTGCTGATGAATTAGCAAAAGGGGATGCTTTATCGGATTATGACCTTGAAGTTACCAAAGAAGGTGAAGCCATAAGCGAGTACTTGGCTCTGCTAGACTCAGCAGGCAAACAGTGAAAGAGCTTCGTCTTCCTAATGAGAAGTGCACAACTCTAACAATGTGTAAATAAGTATAATATAATGGTATATGAAAACGGAGTAGGTGATAGACCTAGTTGTGGTGAATCTGGTGATGGCATTCCAGTTGCCATCACAGTTCCAGATGATCAATGTATATTCCTTTGGTTTAACCCACTCCTCGTTGATGCAAAGGACTAGTTTTATCTAACCATTTCCTATAGAGTTGTTTTTCCTAGATCGAGTGAAATCATAAAGGCCTTTTTTCTATTTTTAGAAAGTAACATCATCATATAGAAAACTGAAAACCTATTAAGAATGTGATATCAATCTTAAAAAAAATAATAGTAGCTTAATAAAAACTTATTTTGAAATAGACTATAATACGAGATTAGTGTAATTTTTGAAATTAAAGATTAATTAGTTGTCGGTTTCTGACAAACTTGTTTTCTTTGACAGTTGACATTCATCATTTCATCCACAAGTTATTTTCCATCTCTATCGTGTTAGAAACCATCCCATTTGGTCCAAAAGTGAGTTTCAGATTCGGTTTTAGTTAGGCATGTATAGAAATGGAGAACACAACACATGTAGAACATGCATAATGTTTTTTATTTGGTCCCAGCAACTTCAACTTCTTAGAAATCTTTCTGAGTAAACAGAGACGAAAGAAACACCCATCTACCAAAAGGACAACATCGTTATAGAGGAAATGGATTAAGATTCTAAAAACCAAAATGTTTCTATCCTGTGAATGTGTAAAAAGAAAAAATCAGGGTGATACAAGAGTACATTAGGTTGACTATCACTGGTATTCACAAAGATTCTGTGAATGAGTAAATATGTTACTCATCCGAAACATCATTAGATGGAAATTCACTGTCTGTGTTTTCAACCGTAACTATCTGCTTAAGTTTAGATTCTTCCTCCACTTTGGTTTCCTTGTAATCCTTGGGAAGCACATTACAATTAATGGTCTGCCATACTGGTCTCTCTGCTTGGAATAATCTGCTGGTTCAAAGCAAGTCATTAGAACTAGTAGTAAGATATAGATCACAAAAAACAACATGGGCATAACATAAGAGGCAAGACTCACGGATGCTTGCAGAGCGTGGGGCATTGAATTGTAACTGCATACTTGCAAGTAGATATCTCTGTGATTGAACTAATCATGGCTCTGGGCTCTGAGCATACAAATCTCACCTGCAGATGAATAAAAGTAATGACAATTGATGAGAGATGGGAAAAGAAATTGAAAGCAACACAAATTTAATAACTTTGTACCTCAGTCTCCCGTGGCTGGTTCGTAAGATCACAAGTCGTCCCATTTGTATATTGATGGGCATGATACCTACATGAACCATACAATTTCATAAATTATTCAATCTCTTCTTTCTGATCTATAGCAAGTTTATGCTCAAACTTGTATTATACATTTCATAAAGATGAAATCATACCTTTGGTATGCATCTTTTGAACGTGGATCTTTTAGTGTAGATATGTCGGAGAGATTCTGGTTGAAAGCAGCAGTGGCCTCTGCATCATATACACCCAAAATAAATTCCTGAACCACCTGTAATAAGAGAAGTAACCAATTACATGATTGTTATTATGTTCGGGTTTTAATTGATCTGAAGGAGTTCCAATAAGAAATGAGTATATCTAAACGGATGATGCTCGTAATTCTAATGCTACTGATCTTTATTCCCTAAATAATTGGAAAACAAAAGGTCGCCAAAGTGAGAAATTGACTTCGCCACCTGTACCAAAGAAACTACATGTGCCGCTATAACCAGTTAACCACAAGGATGGAGGAATAGCATCATATTGAATAGGCAGGAAAATCCAACCCGATTCAGTAAAAAATCAATTGCAGGAATGCATCAATTAGTGTGTGCCAACACTACATTAAATCCCAAGACCATCTAAATAAATGTGGTACTTATTAACACACTTGATGCCTATTACACCATTTCCTCTCATATATGTAGTTCTATTGCTGATAACATATTACAAAGGAAGTATAAGAAATAAGAACTAACAACAGAAGGATAGCATATTTAAAAGTGAGCATTTGAAAGGCACATAAGAGGATACCTTCTCATCTTCTAGATGAATTTGTCGTAATCTCTTCTGATAGCAAAATTCATATGACCACCAACCCTCTTGCTGCATAAAGGAGATGGTTATGCTAAAGTAATTTACAGTAGATGCATAGTCACTTAATGGTGCACTATATACAGGTAACTAGTATAGTCTTTTAGGTTACTTAACTATGAGCAAAAGAAAAGGAATTTGCTCCTAGGCGCCATTCAAAAAATTACTTTTATCTATATAATAATAATAAAAAAAAGGAATGTGCTCTTTTTAAAGTAATTTTAAGGGGAAAAAATATTTGAGTACTACTCAACCATGGGACACATTCAAGACAGTTTTTGGGTCACAGAGCTTACTCTGATAAAGCATTGGTCCTTGAGTACTTCAAGCAGCTCATCTGGTGTCTTCATCTTAACCCGTTTCTCAGTTTCCACAATCATGCTGCTAGTGTTCTGCTGGGGAACTTGCTTCCCACTCTTGGTTTCCTCCACCTTAGGCAAGTAACATAAAAAAATCTGTCCATTGTTATTGGGCATAACCACAGACTCCTGATCATCATCCTGCAATATTCGTAGGACATATTATTAGATCAACATCTATACTCCATATTTTGTGAGAAATTATAAATTTCACAGATTAATCAGGGAGTGCACAGATCGTATCCACAATAATGAGCATAAGGAGCAAACGCGAATGTGTATTGTTTATCCTAAATTAAAATTATAGAAATACATAAGGTGAAAAATTTGGGGGTAAAAAGTGTCCATAGCAAGGGAAGTAGAGAATCGAGATATAATGACTGCATTCACACATGAATAAATTTGAGTATTTTCACTGTCAATTGAAGATAAACTTAAAAATCAAGTAGAAGGAAGTAATTTTAACAGGCATACTCTGATCCCATAGTGGCAATAAATATTATTTCATTTTTACCTAGAATCAAAGCTTATTATTGACAAGTGGGGCTACTCATAAATGTGACAGGTAGGAACAAATGAATACAAGTAAAAAAAAAATAGTACTTTACAGGATTAAAAGGTGAGTCTTCGGGATGGAATTCAATCTTGTATTTTGGCTCACGAGAGCTGCGACTAAATGTGCCTCCTGTTGATCAATAAATAGAGAAGAAAAAAAAAAGAATTTAAATTTGCAGCACATGATATCTAAATAAACAAACAAATTAGATAATGAAATAAATCTACAAATTATAGCTAAAATTCTCATGTAAAGATCTTGATTGCATCATCATAGGTCCTAAAATCACAGGAATTGTTATTCGCGCTACAATCCACAGTCAGTATCTACACTGACCTTACTACAGCTGAATCACTCCATCATCTTTCAAAACTTTTGCCAACTCATACTTTTTCCACAGATACTTTGTTCCACTTTTTAGTACTTCCCAACCATTTTTCTCCCCTTCAAATTTCCCCTTTCTATGGTTTCTAAACAACCATCACTCCTTTAATCACCCCTTTTCCTTCTCATAACATCACTCTTTTGGCTGCTTAATAATACGTGTAGCATCAGCAGTCATATATCACTTCATATTAACACAACAACCAGTGAATATATTAACTATACAAGGCAAATCCTCTACGAAATAAGCTCAACCTAAAGCAATTCAATGTGGTTTAATTTGAAAGATCACCATGAATAGCCACTAGCCAGTAGAAACCTCTGTGCTGTCCTATAACCCTACAAATTGATCATCCCATCAACAATCACAGCTGAAGCTTCATCATACTTATCTTATAAGGACAAAAAGCACATCACCAAAGACATTACTCAAAAACACAAAAATCTATGAAGCATTCAGCCTCTGAACCAAGGCTCAAGTGCAAACTGCAAAGCACTTCCAAATTCCACCAATACATTCAAGCTCAGCATCTGAGAGAGCAATGATTGATGGAAAACCAATAACCCAACTAAAAGATAAGAATTTTGTTCACAGTTCACTCACGCATGCTATGTCTAGTTGAAAAATTTACTAAAATTTGGTGAGAAACACATGATTTTTTTAACCAGAGAAAGAAGTGTCACTAAAACAGAGATGGGTTTTCGAATTTTCAGCATAAATAGTAAAATTATGCAAATATAAGAGCAAAATAGATTGATTTGAGAAGTGGGTAATTACCTAGGTGAGCTGGGAAGATCTGATCGGCCAAGACAAGGTGGCAGAAAACGTACGAAAGCAGAGTGAAAAACACTACCACCTTCATCTTTTTACTTTTGAGATGGAAGAAAAAAAAAATCTCAAACCTCAGGGAGAAGGCGAAGGTATTAAACCTTTGCTATGGCTACGTCAATGGAGAAGACGAAGAAGAAGTGATGCACCTGGCTGACACCTCCGCGCAACCAATAAACGGACGACACGTCATACATGACACTGTATCGTGACCGAGTTGACGCGGTCACGCGGCCACGCGGCCACGTCTTTATGTGGGCTTCAAAAGCCCAACCTTTTGTTTGGTTTGGAAAGATTGTATTGGGCTGGGCTTAAATTAGAAAACTTTAATCTAAATTTAATTTGGGTTGGGTTGGGCTTGAATTGGAGTTGGTCACTCTCGCTCCATAAGAAGCTTACTCATACATCACAGCGAAAGAAATGTTGTTGTTGACTGCCTTGCCAGTTGCCAGTTATTGTTTGGATTTTGATCACTTGAGATGAGAGGCTTTACTTTTGATTTCCCTCCAAGTCATGTTATTGGTTTTCTAAAGATGATCTTGTATGAATTTGTTTTTCACTAAGTATAAAAAAACTTATGTGTTAGTCAATGCATCTGACACATCCAAATCTAATGATGAAAAACTATACTCTAATAGAAAAAATATGAGCCATGTCAATATCAAAGGTTTAAAAGTGTTATCTCTATCACATGTACTGCATGTATGCAAGGCCTGGGGTGGCATGGCCCCCAAGCTTTTCTCAACTCCTTTAACATATATGTTATATAGTTCATTCATATGCAATACAAACTTTCATAATTAAGCTTGACCCCCAATCAAAGAAAACTTGTCTGAACTCCCAAATATAAAATTCTAGTTCCACCACTGCATTATAAAATTCTCGATATAACAAATCTATAGTTTGAAGGAACTTTGTCACAATCGGTGTTTAATATCTTGAAGCAATCAGAGAATTTTTATTTTATTATACAATATGTTCGAAGAAGACTTTGTAATAGCCCTCAACTATAATAATCCTTTGACTCTAGCTTTACAGCAAAGATTCAACCAAACCTAACAAGGCAACAACAATCCTCAACCTCAAATATGTAACAAAATAACATTTAGGCGGTGGCTTAGAAATTAGAATACATGATGTTCAGCATTGCAAAAAGTGTAGAAATGTTAGGCTTCGAGGCTTTGAGCTTCGTCAACAGGCTGTCAAGATAACCCACACGCCTACACACCTTAACTCGTCTGTGAACTATGCCAACTGCTTCTGCTTTCTGATTGGCGGTTCAATGGGTCCCGCCATAGTTCGTTACTTTTGCTTCTTCACATGCTCAATGGGCCACGTGGGGAACAATCCTTTTTCTTTTCCTTTTTTTATTTTTTTTTATTATCAGTCATTAGTTAATTGCAGTCAATTTTTAATCCATCCATTCTTTCATTTTTCGGATGTTTACTGTTGAAAACACATAAAATTACAACTTAAAATAACAATATTAAATAAAAAATTGATGTTGGTTAAATTATTACTAGTCTATTGGCACACTCTACGCGGGTATCAATTTGCATTTTTACTTTTTTTATTTTATTTTGTTTTTAGTATTTTATAATTTCTCATTATTTATTCTATATTTTAAGGTGGTAGGGTGTCTTTTTTTTATTTTTTAAATATTCTTATTTATTAAGTTATTTTTACGTGACTTATTTTGTTGAATGAATGATATACTGAATAATCTCATTCTCAGCGAATCCTATAACACTAAATCATTCTTCTGATTTTATAATAGTAAATATTATCTCTAAATTTTACTTAATTTAATTGTCAATTGGATTACGTCCTCCTTTGAAACTAACTAACAGAAGCCAACTCCAAAGAGGTAAACAGCTCACAGACGGATCCAATGCCTGATCCAACGGCCCCAAGAAACTTGGAAATCACGGAAACGCGGGACCCAGCATGTTAAACATTAATTTTCTTTCCTTTAATAATAATTTATGTTATTTGATGAATAAAAAAAAGAAAATTAAATTATCACGTTCTTCTCTGCTTTTGTGGCGTTTACGTTAAGCAGTGAAAATGTTGTTCCTCCAACACATTATAAAAGCGCCAGCGGACATTGGATTGCTTTTTCCTTCCATTTCTGGCATCCCATTATCCCACACATTTTCTCGTCCGAGTTTTCCTGTAACATCTGAAGCTTCTTCACCAGAATTCAATTCCCAGATAAGTTTTTCTGTTCTGAGCTGAATTGGGGGTTGGTTGTTTCTCTCTGAATTGGGATTTGTTTGTTCTTGGATAGCCAGTAACAAATCCTGATTTAGAGGGAAGGAAATTCTTGTTTTTGCTTGTGTTTTAAGTCCGGTGTCTTGAATTTATGCTGTTATGGTTGAGGAAAGAAAGCCCACTTGAGCTAGAAGGGAGTAGCTCAACCTTTTGAACTTCTTTCATAGCAATTGAGCCCACAAAAGGAGGTCCTTGTTGGAATTGGCTTCTGGGAAAAGTGCTTTGGTTTTGGTTTGCTGGTCCTTTTCTGATTTTTTGTATTAATATTGGATTGAATTGTAAGGATCTTGTTTCTGGTTTTGGAATTGGTTTGTTATGTGTAAGTATCCCTGTTTACTTAATTGGATCAGCTAGTGAGTTCTTAGCATCCAGGTCTGTAGCAAGATTAAGTATTAGTTTTGTTTTGTTTCTGGCTTAAATTTTTTGTATGAATTGTTGAATGCATGATGGGGAAGCAAAGTGAAAAAAAGAAGAAAAATGCAGGAGAAAAATCAGGTGATAGTCCACATCAAAGCAAAATTGGGGATAACAGCCCAAAAGCCTATGATAAGGACACAGCAGTTTTCATTTCAATGTCTCAAGAACTGAAGGACGAGGGGAACAAATTGTTTCAGAAGAGGGACCATGAAGGGGCTATGTTGAAGTATGAGAAAGCCCTCAAATTGCTTCCAAGAAATCATATCGATGTATCCTATCTTCGGAGTAACATGGCAACCTGCTATATGCAGATAGGGCTGAGCGAGTACCCCAGGGCTATCAATGAGTGTAATTTGGCTCTTGAAGTCACACCCAAGTATAGCAAGGCACTGTTGAAGAGGGCAAAGTGTTATGAGGCTTTGAATAGGTTGGATTTGGCTTTGAGAGATGTTACTACCGTCTTGAACATGGAGCCAAACAATGTCACGGCAATAGAGGTTGCAGAAAGAGTGAAAAAGGTACTCGAGACGAAGGGACTGAGGGTGAATGACACAGTAATTGAGTTGCCTCCAGATTATGTTGAACCAACTTATGCTATGCAGCCAAAGAAAGTGATGAAATTGAAGAGTCGGAAGAAGAAGGGCAACAAAAATGAAGAGAAGAAGGCTGAGGAAAATATTGAGGAGAAGCCTGAGGACAATATTGAGGAAAAGAGGCCTGTGGAAATAGCTGAGGAAACGAAGGCTGTAAATTTAGCTGAGGAAAAGAAGGCAGAGGTCAAGCTAGTTGTGGAGGAGAAAATCTGTAGTACAAAGGAAGAAGTGCCTAAAAGAAGTGTGAAATTGGTGTTTGGAGAGGATATAAGATGGGCTCAGTTGCCAGTAAATTGCACCCTCCTGCAACTAAGAGAGGTCATCCGTGATCGGTTTCCAAGCTCAAGAGCAGTTCTTATCAAATATAGAGACCCAGAAGGTGATTTGGTCACAATCACCACTAATGAAGAACTGAGATGGGCTGAAGGATCAGTAGAATCACAAGGCTCTGTCAGGCTGTACATAGTAGAAGTTAGGCCTGAGCAGGATCCATTCTTTGAGGAACTGAAAATTGAAGCGTACATGCCTGTGCAGCAAAATGATGTATCTGAGAATGGTAGCATGGTAAAGCACAAGGATATGAAGGGGCCATCTTGCATTGAGGATTGGATAATCCATTTTGCTCAGCTGTTCAAGAACTATGCTGGGTTGGAATCTGATACATACTTAGATCTTCATGAACTTGGAATCAAGCTTTACTCGGAGGCTATGGAAGAGACAGTTACAAGTGAAGAAGCCCAAGACCTTTTTGGCATAGCTGGAGGGAAGTTCCAAGAAATGGCAGCTTTAGCCCTGTTCAACTGGGGAAATGTTCACATGGCCAGGGCAAGGAAGAAGGTGTATTTCACAGAAGATTCTTTAAAAGAATCTATCATTTCAAATATCAAAACTGCATATGATTGGGCACAAAAAGAATACATAGAAGCAGGAAGGAGATATGAAGAAGCGCTGCAGATCAAACCAGACTTCTATGAAGGCTATCTGGCCCTTGGGCAACAGCAGTTTGAACAGGCAAAACTTTCTTGGTATTATGCAATTAGCAGCAATGTTGATTTGGAGACGTGGCCATCTACAGAGGTTCTACGACTTTATAACTATGCTGAAGACAGTATGGAAAAAGGCATGCAGCTGTGGGAGGAAATGGAAGAGCAACGCCTGAGTGAACTCTCCAGGCCAAGTACTGTTAAAACCCAGTTGCAGAAAATGGGTTTGGATGGGATGTTCAAAGACATATCAGCAAATGAAGCCGCAGAACAGGCTACAACCATGAGGTCTCAGATAAACCTCCTATGGGGCACCATGCTCTATGAGCGATCTATTGTGGAATTCAAATTGGGGCTCCCTGTATGGAACGAATGTTTAGAAGTTGCAGTTGAGAAATTTGGACTTGCTGGGGCTTCTCCAACAGATATAGCTGTTATGGTTAAAAACCACCCTTCAAATGATAATGCATTGGAAGGTGACACAATTCAGTCTTTTGCACTTGAAACTAATTATCTGCTACCTTTAAGTAGCTTAGACATCTAGTTGCTCATTTTTCTATTATTGCAGGTCTGGGGTTCAAAATTGATGAGATAGTACAGGCATGGAACGAGATGTACGAAGCTAAAAAGTGGCAGAGTGGAATTCCATCATTCCGGTTGGAACCATTACTTCGAAGACGAGTTTTGAAACTTTATTCTGCCTTGGAGCATGCTTAAAATGATAGCATTGAATACACACACTTTTACTGCCCCATTCCATGGAGCATATAGTCGTGCATATTGAGGTAGGCATGAGCTTATAACTCTCTTGTGTGGCATATACCTTGAATTGTTCATTTTTCCCCTTTTCTTTTGGTCATGTCGTGGTTACAATTTCATGTGGATTGTCTCTTCTGACTTCTGCAGGTTTTCTTGCTACTGCCCTGTAAAGTTTCAGGCTTTCAGCTATGGCCTCGTAGTTTCTATAAACAGTGGATAGTTGTGGATCCAAATTTTTATTCCTAGTAGTTGTTCGGAGAAAACAATTTTCCATTCTCATTTTACATTAGGAGGTTCGAGGTGAAGTTGCAGGTCTTCATTTTAGTTAGCTTCTGCCCTTCATCCACATCGCTTTACAGTTTCTGTCAGAATATTGTTTTATGTAATTGAAGCATCTATGGTGGCATGTTCTTGATTTTTTATTTTATTTATTTATAGTTTGATACTAGTGTGGGGTGTAAGTATAACTTGAATTATTTTGTGTCTGTAGTGTTTTTTAGGGGAAAAACTTGTATTGGAGTAATGAGGCTCTGTCATTTTTTAATAGCTCTCTCTCTCTCTCTCTCTCTCTCTCTCTTTATGCTTGCTTATCCATGTATGTAAGAAAACATGTAAACACGCTCATACATTTTCGCCAAAACTCAAGAACAAAATTGTCCATCAAATCATCGATGTTTGGCCAACCTGCATTTGTGCTTCACAAATTATGAATCCAGCATTTCATAGTCACAGGCACCCTGATGCCCGAAATACATACCCACATTTTTTATTTTAATATTTTTTTTATAGTAAATGTAAAAAAGATGAAGTGGACTTCGGTGATCACATTATAAATCTACCCCTAAAGCCTATGATAATTGATAACTGAACTCAAACACCCCTTGACCCACTTCCATGCATAAACGTATCTCAATTCTCATCAAGATTTACTTAAAGATCAATATAACCTCAACCCCAAGTTTTGGGGTTCAGTTGCAGCACAATATGTTTTCATTAACATAAATATTTATATATACACTTCTATGTCAAAGAGATTTAAAGTTGGAAGCTAACAAAACGTACATCCAGATATAGGCCATCTGTACATTTATGAAAATGGTTATTCCATCCAGAAATTTTGGCCCCTTTCTCTTTCTATATGGAATTATTATTAACCTGTACACAAAGCTATCCACGCAGATAGCAGGCTATTTACATCATATCTGACAAAGCTTCCAATCTATTCTGGCCGAAAGCTTACTAGATTGGGGAGTGCAGCTGACTGAAGCTTCCTGATTTCAGGAGCAGTCACCTTGCAAGATTCCAAGGTCAGTGAACGTAAATTCTTCAAAGGCTTTAAATACTGCAATCCCTCATTGGTAATGCGAGAATTTGAAATATTTAACGACACCAATGCAGTCAATCCTGCATTTAACAACATCATTCAGTTCAATAAATGCAGTGCAATGTGTCAAAACTAAGTGCAACTTATAATAAAGATAATCCTTAGTGGGAACCAAACACTTGACAGTCCAAACTATTTGTGCTCCATCCATCACACAAATATAATTCTTGTATGACAACAAGCCCTAGTACAAGAAAAATCAGAAAAGAGAAACCAAAAATACCAGAAATAAATTCCAAGGATTTATCTGTCAGGTTGCAGTTCTGCGACAAATTTAGCCATGTCAGACAGACAAGATCTTTGATATTCTTCACCCCAGAATCAGTCAATCCTCCTCCGCATATTTCAAGAGATTGAAGGTTCTTGAAGTCTGTTTGCACAAAAACATATAGGAATATGAAGTATGAACTTTCAAATGAGAGGATTCCTTGCTATTGCATTTGGTTACTTTCTCGTACATGTAATCCCCCCACATAGGGAGATCAGGATTCGGACCAGAAGCCCTCAGCGGATGGAGAGAACACCACAGGAAAGTTACATAGAACAAGGAATGAGGATTCATTATATAAATAAATGAAGATCATACTGCAAATCTTATACCATACATTTTAAACTGTTTGCTCCAGAATCCGAAATGCGAGCGCCAAAAAGATCCAGGTGTGTCAAGCCAGTAAGACCTGCATCAGCAAGAGTGTAAATACTATGACTGGCACAAAAGGCTTCAAGCTTCAACCAAACACAAGGGAAGTGGGGGAAGCTACAATTCGTCATTAAGAATATAGAAATTTTGATGCGAAATATTTCTATAAAGTTTGCTCTTTAGAAGAATATGATCACTTTTCTGACAGCCAAAAAAAAAGAAGAACATGGATCAATTTGAGTACACCTCCATGCTTCAATCATAAGTCACCTGCCTAGAAGCATAAGCCTATCTTACATGCACACAAAGTTGACTTATGACATGGACTACCTCAGTCTCCACTTAAACTGAAACCCATATTATCTACAGATCCACCCATCTTGGCCTAAAATAGGGGTTGCAAGCCCAGGCAAGGGAAATATACACCTCCAAAGTCCATATTAGTGGTTAGCAGTCAGCACAAAAATCGGGACGCATAATTCATCATAACTACATCAACATAAAGCATATAATTTAATGAAAGATACATCTAGACTACCTTAAATTCTAAAGACCTCAAAGTACGAGCATACCCAGATGTTTCACCCAAACTAACTAGTTGCTTATAGAGAACTCTTGCATTCAAAGGAGCAGTACAACTTAAAATACACGAAAATCCTTACTTGTAATAACAGCAAGTCCAGCATCAGTAATTTGGCGAGCATCCAGATTAAGTGATTTGAGAGATGTCAGTCCAGATAACTTTTTTAAACCAGTGTCAGTTACTAGAGTGAACGACAGGTTCAAATTCTCTAGATTGGTCAAACCTGGAAGCAATGACAACCCAAATCAACTAATGTTTAAAAAACAATATATGTTAGAATCCCTGAGGGGATAATGGATTATTAATATAAAATTTTCATATGCTCAATAGATCAAAAAACAAAAATGGTTACTTGTAAGATTTTTATAATTTTCAAATTTTAAGGTACATTTAATCTTTGAAAATTAATAGGAACTTGGTGTAAAAATATTTCAAAAATTCAAATTACAAAATACCAATGTAGCGTGAAACCATAGCTGCAGCATATTCAATATTTACACTGAACGAAGAAACATTCAAATCATGAACACAGCCAACTTTATGCAGGAATACAACCCTCACCTGAGATATGGCGAAGCCCATTGCTTCCAACTTCAGTATCAGACAGCTCCAGGTTCTTCAAGAGTGTAAGGCCTGAATAGAAAAAGACCAACATAAACTCAGATAGGTCGGCATGTTCTGTTACAAGGTGATACCATCTAGTCAAAAGAATGCCAGAGTATGCACAAAATTCCCAGCAAAATCAGTATTCCAAATCCAGATTATTACTTCCTACATTTTCAGCTACTGAGGAAACCCTACAGTTACTAAAAAGGACAAAGTATCCCCACAAATTATCAAATTCTTGGAAAAATAAACACTGTTACAAATTTTTTTAGTGTTTGGTTAAACATAGGGATGGGAACCTAATGAACACTATCAACATCAACTACACCTGTATATATATATCCCCCTTTACAAGCCCGAGCAGGGATTTCAGATATAAAGAACACAATCCTAAGTGAAAATGAACATGAAGTTGTCAATTTGAATTGACAAAGAAGACATGCTCAGATTAGTCAAATGCATGCAGTTGAAACTTGAAGGCAACTATCTTTCATTCTTAAGCATCTAACCTTTGTAAAACAAGATATGCTAGTGTTAGGATTGAAGCACCAACGCCACACTTCCATCCCAATTGAAAATATTTGAAAAAAAACCCAGCCCATTTAAACAATATCACTGTCATCCAAAATGAAAAAGGGTAGAACCAGAATAGTAAACCTGCCAAATTAGCAAGACCCTCGTCACCTATCTTACAGGAATCCAGATTCAAGCTCTCCAGATTCGTTAAACCTGCTAGAAGCGACACCAAATACAAATTAAATTTATGACCACTATCAAAAAGTTGAGAGCAATTTATCTCATGCATTTTGGTCAGCTGGGACTGAAAAACATATTATACCGAATATTCCTTCGGTAAATATGCACAAGAGCAAGATCATCTTAGATAGAAGAATTTGCAACTATTTATTTACTCCACATAAACTATAGCACAAGCTGGTGGTCCCACAGTCAATTAATATTTCTACATTAAGTAGCTAAAACAGATCAAATGTGAAATCAGAGAAGGATGGAAGAAGGGAGGGAGGGGGGAAAGAGAGAACCTTTTAGATGCACCAAACATGCATCTGTGATATTGTTGAATCCCAAGCTCAAAACCCTCAATTTTGTAAGTCCTGTAGAAATATGGTTAGTATGCAAAATCAAGATTACCAATTATTCAGCCAGTTAAAAAAAAAAGGGGCAAATCTGTTAAACAAATAACCAGATCCATTGTCCTATTGTCACTCACCAGAAAACTTATCGCATCCTTCATCAGATAGACCACATCTGTTGAGATTTAAGTATGCCAGGGCAACAAGAACTGCACCAGAATCAATTAGTTTTAACATATCATAGGACACACAAATTCTATATCAACTAAATTAACAGTGCAATAGATACCTTTAAGAAGTTTGTTGAAAGATATGCAATTTAAGCACATTTTCTAGGAATATTAAAGTGAATCTTTCACTTCAAAGCTTGTAGCAGTCTTTAGAATAATTATCAATGCTATTAACAGAATCATTAGAAAGCATAAAACAGCAAAGAGAAAGAAAACCTGAAATAGATTCCAGACATGCAGCAGTAACATTGCATCCCTCTAAATTCAGCATATTAAGCTTGTGCAAGCCTGCCATGCACAAATGAAAGCTGAGCAATTGAGTCTTAGAGAGGTAAAGATAAACAAAAATTATGAGGGATAAACCGAAATGATCCAGCAAATTGATACCCTAAAGAAAACAGTATGATAATTTCAAATAGGATGCTGGATTTTCCTTGCTCTCCCCTAGAAAAATTCCTGTATATGGCTTTTTCCTTTTATTTTATCTTAGTACCGTCAATGATAATAATAATAATAAATAATAATAAAGAAGAAGAAATACTCCTAAAAATAGGGGCATCAGCAGTTGTTGCTCCTCTACAGCTTGAGCTAAGATGGTAGTGCATCAAAGTTGGATTCTCTCTCTATCATAGTCACTGTTTAAGTAGTGTCACCATCCTACTCTTCTAATTGCATATATAAAGTGTCTATGCTTGTGTTTGAACTTTGAATGTGTGTGTGTGTGTGTGTGTACACAAACAAATAAGAAAAAAACAGAAATTGAGAGAAGCAGAAACTATTGATGCATTGACAACTAGAAAAACTATGGAATACCTTTCAAATAAGAAACTCCAGAATCAGTAATGTTACAGTTGGATATCTGTAACTCACTCAGGTTAGTAAGCCCTGAGAAATACAAAAATAAGAGTGTCAAGAAGAGTTTATCCAAAATGATATTTGTGCAATTAAGCAAGAAATAAAATCAATGCCGAACAAATTTCAGTCTAGGAAAATCATTGAAGGTGAAACTTTCTTGCAGCTTCCTCTTTCTGAACAATAAATCTGATCCCTAATAGGGACAATTTGAAAAAAAACAAAAAAAAAAAAAACAATTGGATGTAGCAGGACATTATAACTTAGGTGCTCTCAAAATGTAGGTCAAACTTTAGGTGTCCAGAATACTCTGAGGAGACTCTAGAATACTGCATTTCTGACACTAAAATCATAGCATAATTATTAATCATAAAAGAATGCAATGAATTATAACAAAAATTACCTGATATGGCCTTCAAATCTGAATCTGTGATGCATTTACAACATCTAACATTAAGAGACTTTAGCTTCATTAAGCCTGCAAAAATATAACTATAACAAGTTAAACCCAAAATCAATGAGTAGCTACTCACCAAATTCACCAAGTTCAATCTAATGCCATATGTTATACATTAGTTTTTCCTTGCTGGACATAAGTTGAAATTCTTTTGATGTAATTCAAGGCCCACACTTCAACCTTATATTCGTACAAATAATGCATGCAAAATGTCTTAAGGAACACCTAGAACACAAAAGTCGACGATTGAGACTAGGATGAGAAGTTTCATTTAGTAAGCCATGGTATAATTTTTAAGCAGGACAAACCTTTAAGATGAACAAACACAATCTTTAAACAGGCAGGACCCCAAGAAAAAAGAATTCAAGATCCACATCATTTTTTAGCTTTTCCTTGCATGACATAAGCTCATGTTCTTTTGATATACTGTTCAAGGTTCACATTTCAACCATACATTCTCACAAATAAGAAATGCAAAATGTCTTAATGAACACCTCTTTAGGTGCAAGTTCATGTAAGTTGATGATTGAGACTAAGATGAGAACTTCTGTTTACTTAAACAGACATAATTCACTTTTTAAACAGGATAAACCTTTAAGATGAACAAATCCACCATGAATTTCTGAACACCTCTCGAGGTCCAACTTTTCCAAGTTAACCAAGCTGGAGAAAGCACGCATCCCTTCAGCACTTATTGCATTGCTCCTTTTAAAGCTCAAAGATGTCAAGTTTGAAAGACCTACAGAACAAGGCCAAAATAAGTATTCACATCACCCAACAAAAATTAGCCACTATAAAGAATTTAACTGATACAAAAGACTATCCAAGTGATATTAGTTGTTGGAAATATAGAAGCGAAGGCACGGCCTATGTGATTCCAGTATAAACTAAAAGCCAATTGGATTAACAATCAGCACATAGAAGAGTTAATGCACCAATCCTTTGCAATAGCACTTAGATGGCCAATTTCCCATGATATGGATTAACAAGCAAATGAGGTTCTTTGCAACTTCCCAAATGTCTCCAAACAATTATAATCATCAAAATGTTAGTTGGTGATCTTGTGCTTAAGATTTGTTTGTGGTTGGATTTTCTAGATACTACATCATTCTTTTCAGGTAACAAGGACATTTTTTATTCCAATTAAGTTTCTACATGCTACATTTTAACAAAGATGAACAGCCAGACTTTATTTCAGGACAGAGGTGTAGGAAGGACTTCACTGATAAAACCTACTCAGATAAAGGATCAAATTATATAACTAATGAGATCAATGAGCAAAAGTTTTAGTGCTAAAATAGCCTAAATACAATCCATAAAACATTAAAGAAAAAAAATAGAGATGTTACCACTTATGTGTTTAAGTCCATGTTCTGAAACATGGTCACAGTAATTATAAGTTAACGCTTGGAGGTTTGAGCAGTCTTTCAGAAGTGCCAATCCAGAATCTGTCACCTCAGAACCAGAAAGATCAACTGAAAGCAAAGATGAACCTTGTGAAGAGATGACATCCATCCAACTATCTTTCACAGCAGGGAATTCACCCAAACAAACATCCTGCAGTTGCAAAATAGAAACCTAATAAAAGACAAGCCTTTCAAAATTTTAAGATTTTTTTTAACCATCCCCAAGCCCATTACCTCGAGAGCGCAATCTCTAAAAGCTTCGAGAGAAACATCGGTAAGAGACTGGGAACAGACCAATTCGTTAAAGATCTGCTGGCTAACATCCCTTGGCAGCATTGAAAACGAACTATATTTGTCAATGTCCTGTAACAGAGATACATATATAAGACCAGGAATCACCACCATCTGAAAATGACTCATGTATAATCCCACAGACACAGGCACAAGCTCACATGCCACAGAAAGCAAGTACCTGGCATATTTTACAAATGCATAATTCCAAGAGAGATGGGCAAATGCCTGCACCTCCTGGAGGCCGTTCTACAGTGGGTCGAACAGATGAAGTTCCCAGCCATTTTGAACTGCTACTTTTAAAATATCTTCCAGATGCTACTCTACGAACGCCATCTTCTATGACCGGTTGGTCTCTCTTCCTTGAACAAATTCCCCCCATCATCTAACTTTGTGGTAAATTATCAACTAATCTCATGAAATGCGCAGAAAATAATATTATTGCAGCCCATTCCAGAACAGCCGATCAGGGGCATGAACTCTCCTTCACCCTGGAAGGCAAAGAAACAAACATTATGGTATTTACATCACAAAACAAACAAACAAAACACATACCCTGAACATAAAATGTGGTGAAAGCACTAAAGCACGTCATGACAATTGACATGGTCACATAGCTGTACAGTAGAACTAAGAACTGCCAAACCAGTGGTAACGGAAATACTTTCTCAACAACAAATGAACAAAGAAAAATTACCCAAATCTTAAATCACCTTAAATACACGAATCATAATAACATACATCAATACTGATCGAAATTAAAATATACATGTATATATACATAAATACCATGTACCGAGCATATATAAGATATGTAAAGCTAAATAGCATGGAATTTTCACTTTTCACGAACAAAAAGAATAAAGCAAATATGATGATTCAAAATTTTACTCTTTTTTTTTTTTTCGGTTTCTAACATATAGTGATTCTCGGTTAACAAACAGAAACAGAGTGTACAGTATCAGCTAAACAACAGCGTTTAATTATGAATTATCAATACAATAAAAACAAACACAAGCAGAGGTCTCACCGATCATTTAAACATCAAAAAGAGAGAGCGACAGAGACTGAAACTGAAACAGCAATGAATCGGGGGGTGTTAGGAGTTAGGACTCGGCAAGAGGAAGAAGAGAGAACAAAGACTAAGAAGGAGAGAGAAAGAGTGAGGTGAGAAACGAACACGAACCCCCACCCGATCTTCGCCACGTGGCCATTCGCGCGGTTTCGTCAGTCTACTCTACTCGTGATTAGCTTTATCTCCTGAAAGAGAGAAAATGAGATAAGAGAGAGACACGCCATGCCTCTTCTGTGGGTCCCACCCACTGACTGTCGTTTTCTGCTTTTCTTCCGGCGGGAAGAGCAGGGCAATGGCATTGCCGCATGGAATAGTATCTAGACTAACTAATGGGCCTACTTGACCCAACAAAAAATATAATAATGGGCCTATTACTTGGAAGGGAACTTTGGAACGGTGTCGTTTTAATCCCTTTTTATACTCTCTTTCTTTTGTCCTTTCCTTTCTATTGATTAGGAAGGGAGGAAAAAGCTTTTTTATAAGATTGATACTAATTTCTTTGGCATTACACTAATATTTACAAAGCGTTTTTACGAGGTTTTATTTTGTGCATAAATTAAATCATAAGCAGGATAAATGAGGTCATCAATTATGATTAAAATGGGTTTAGAGTTTGATTCTTTTACTTCAGTTTCATCCACTCCTAAGTCCTACCGCTCTCACCTTTATTTCTTTTTATTGATTCTACTTATCCTTATTCTAAAGTGATTGATTATTTTTTTATTCTTATTTTTAAAAAATAAACTAAAAGTAAAACTGGCCGGCATGAATCGTATGATGCATATATAATAGATGTTGGTGCTTAAATATTACCATTGTCTTTAGCAATGACAGGAGGAAAGTGCATAAGCGACTCAACATAAATGATGTTGAAGAAAAGAAGAATTATGTTGCAAGCAATGCTTTTCCTGTTTGACCACAATTTGCAGAAGACTATTGGGATAATCATACAATCATACAAAGATAATGATAATTAACAATGATGGTAACAATAAAGAAACTTGCAAGAAACAAGTTGCGCAATTGTATAATAACTTAAATGACTAGATTGGCGATGTCATTTTCAACCCCAAGCTAGTGTTTGGTGGAATAGAGAAGGGAAATTTGCAGTTGGATACATTTCAGTGGGTTAGCGAAAGCCCCATGTTTTCATAATACTACCTTACCTTCAGGTCTCAGCCAAGGGTCAGGTCAGGTGGCAAGTTGATAGAACTTAGGTCAAGGTGTCAAAATCATGACCCTATACATAATTGTAAGAGTCATCAACGTCATGAACATAATTAAAAATAGAATTAACATCTTTCAGGTGGAATTTGATTCATTTACAAAAGAAAAGATGTTGTAAACTATTGAACATCTTTCAGAAGAATAGGATAGAAGAGAAGAAAAAATGTTTTTTACAAATGGCATATGCTCAACACATATTCTATAAACATACATTGATTTTTTTCTTTCAAAAGTTCACAGGGGCCATGCTCCTCCTAGTCCTTTCTATGTTCCACCCCTGATTATGAAGCTACAAAAGATCGGGAAGTGTTCCGTCCAAGGCCAAGACCCAAGCCTAATGGAACATTTTCAGTTTTTGTTTTCCCATGGTTATTATTATGGTTGCAATGAGCAGAATGAACATGACCATGATGTGCTGTTGTGTTGGAATTTACATTGATTGCAATATGACCATTGCCATTCGTGTGATGAGAATAGGCATCCCCCCCATTTTGCAAGTTTGAATTCTGCCGCATATGCCTCATTCCAATCCCCTCATCATGAGCTGATTCTTCAACATATTCCACATCTTCGTTGTAGCCTTTGATCAAGAAATCAGAACAGTTCTTCCTGATCCCATGATCATATGGGTTTCTGAACCGACCACCTGGGCCTCTAAGGTAGTTATAACGCATCGCATTTGCCATTTCATTAGTTGTAATATTTTGTGATATCTGTGACAAAAAAAAAGATTATGGATCAACAAAAAAAATGCCAATGTTGCATAATAAATTGTTACAAACCCCTTACAGATGAAGATATGCACTATGCAGCATCTTAAATTGCATGTTTGCATTGGTTGCAACCAGGTAATTCAAAGATTATCACAGATACAAATAATCTAGACTTATTTTTTTCAAGAACAAAAAAAGGACTTACCTGAGAAGCTTGTACAACAGTCAAAACTGCCACGCCAAAGAAGAGGAAGATATCCACAATCAAAAACGAAATAGCACCCACATGATGAGTAGCAGCATAATTAATCCATGATCCAAAAGAAGATGGGCTCATTGGATCACTCCAAACTCCTGCAAAATGAAATTAATTTCTTTTAGCAGATTACACACATACGCACACAGACAATTTTATGCCAAAAGAAATTAAGGAAAAAAAAAAAACAGAGTCAGCCAATTAGAACATACTTGTAAGTGTAACCCCTCCAGTAATCAACATTGCCATAACTTCCAGAACAAGGAAAATAAAGAAATCCTTTTTGTTTTTCTGTATAACAAGTAGAGAAGAAAAAATAAAGAGTAAATTAATCATAACATGAAAATGAAATTATATTATTATGAGCTATGCATGTCAGGCATAAAATAGTAATGTTTCCCATGCTGAAACCAACCCATTATCTGCACCATTAGACATGATATCCTTGACCACTTACAAGAGAGCAATTGACAGATCAACCACACGGTCAAGGAGGTGATGAAAAGGATTTTAAAATCATTATATAGCTAAATTGACTACAAGAATCATTAAAGACCTCATAAAATATACATCATGCTGACAAAGATTCTACTTTATTCATGGGAACAGATATTCCACTTGATACCTAAACAACAAATCATATGTTTTCTTCATTAATAAAATTGGGTAACATTGGAAAACTATGTATGGAACAGAACTTATTAATGTCAATGCACCTTGCCAATGCAATTGGATACCCAAGGGCAATGGTGGTCAAATTGTTCAACACAACGATCGCAAGTGGAACAGTGCTTTGCACGAAGAGGCCTGACAATCTGATGACAATGCAATGCAAATCAAGTTAGACAACAGTCTGAAGACAACTACGTAAGATGGTTACAAGCTGAAAAGGTCAGCAGTCGGTGGCACCTTGCATGTTGCACAGAGCTGAGACCAATTACCAGCTAGCAAGGCAGGATTATTTATCTCAATCTTCAAAAGTGGTTCCTAAAAAAAGATAAAAATTCAACATATTAACATAACTTTTTAGAGGGTGTAAATGAAGAGCACATTATATTCTCATTTGCTATATGAGAATTATGATATTAAGTCTTACCTATAAGAAAATCAAGAGGAACCAGCAAAAGATGCATGAATTAAATCATTATTAAATATGTTATATATGGAAAGAGGGTGTGGAAAAAAGAAAAGAATGGTACGCACATCATCCTTCATATTTTGTGAATCATGGACATTCATTCGGATGTAACCTGGATCCTTGCTGCAATAAAAGAATTTTAAAAAATCAACAAAATTTTTATTAAGAGACAATGCCCCAGTGCTGCACCATAATATCTATGCATGCATGAAACATAAATGTTAATGTGTGCACACAATACATGACTTCTTCTATAAAACAAGACTTTATTTTTCCATCATTGCAGTAGGCTATATCCAATTCAATAGGTGTAGGTTAGTCTACAACCAGCTTAAGTATCATAGACATTGTTACCGAAAAAAAAAAGTATCATAGACACAAAATTTCCAGCAGTCTGATTATCCAAGAGTGAATGCTTATCAATTCTAGTATGTTAAGCCAATAGCAAGCAGGAAGCCAAAATTTGCAATGATATTGGATCACATGCCAATCTGATTTAGGCATCTTTACCACAATGAAATATATCAATGTTAGCAGAACTAACCCTTAAAATGAAAGCATCGTGATAGGAGGAGCAAAAAAATAAAAAAAGGAACTTGCAGCCCACCAAGAACAGGATTTGAACAAATCATGGCAATAATTCTATACAAGAACGATACTGGTCACATATTCAAATAAGCACTCTAATAATAATAAAAGTTCACTACCATATAGTCTTAATATATGTGAACCCCGGTTGTCCTTGTAAGAAACCTAATTATGTCCAACATGATAGCCAGGCCAGCTGATCAAGTCTGCAATTGAAGTCAAAGAATTCACAACTACTCTATATGTCATACCTGCTACACCTATAGAACATGACCAGACCAGCAGTTGCCAGGAAAACTCCTAGCCATGCTATAAAAAGAGATCCGGCTGTTAACTTTGGCAGATTTGGTGCTGCAAGCGAGTTGGACAGGGGGAGACATTGTAAGTATTATATAATCATGACAACAAGGGCACATATTTAAGTTTCATATAAAGCTCAGGGAGATACCCATGATGACAGAATGAGTATAGGTCACCAGGAGCACAAAGATTATACACCAGAGTAAGGGTGCAAGTCCTAGTTTTGAAAGTTGCCCGAGACGACTGCTCCCATCACAACGTTTGTCAAGAAGCCTTCTAGCATTACCCTGAAAAATCATATTTATTAGATCATGTAAGTACTTTCCATTCTTTCATTTATAAGTTCCAGTTCCTTGGCAGAACATAAGCATGTAAGAAGCAAAAATCCAAACACCACAACACCCCTCTCTCTCTCTCTCTCTCTAGGGAAACAACAACCACATGTCCTAAAGTTTTTAGATATTTACCAGGAATTCTTTCTAAACATAAAAGGAGCGGGAAAAAAATCAAAAATACAATTCATCACATCATTACAAAGCACGAAAAATGAACGTCCTCAAAGTGGGAAAGGTATTGAAACATAATGCAATGAACAAACAAGTAACATTACTAACCAATTTAAAAGTGTTTTGGTTATGGAACACCTACAAGGAAAAAAGCAACTTGTCTGTGATTCTTATCAGCAGCAAGTTGTGCTGGTGTAAGGCCAGTGTTATCTGTAACCATTAAGTCCTCCTTCTTTCCAGCCTGTACCAACACTGTGCATGCCTCCAAGTTACCCCTGATAGCAGCCCAATGCAAAGGAGTGCAACCTGCAGTTGCACAGACGCAACCAGAAATTGATTATTATGCATAATAAGTTAATTATACAAACATATTTTGGCATCCTTGCCCTAGTGGTAAAATAATGAAACGCAGGTGGTACTTACCCTCTTTATCTTGGCGTCCTTTATATGCATCCAGAAATAAAAGAAGACGTATACAATCAGCAAAACCTTTATAAGCAGCCCTAAACCCAACAAAAGAAAAGAAATTAAATTTACATGTTAAGCATTGTGCAAATTTTCCATCTGAAAATTAAACATATAATTTGGAAAATACTAGGAAAGTAGGTGAAACTGGCCGAGCAAGCTTTTGCCAACCAGAGGAAAGCAAACAGAACAAGTCTTTGACTATATTATCATAAGAAATGCACATGGGAAAAAAGTTTCACATTCAAACATTGCCAAGCGTATAATCTATCTACTATCCAGGAACTGCCTAATGAAACATGATGCATGCCCATAACAAAGTGCACATATAAATAAAAAAAAATGCTACAAATTGTACTGGACATGGAGGGCTCCATAATAGAAAGCAGCTTGTTGCCAGTCAAGAAATTTCCCAATAATATGACCAAATAGAGAACAAACATAGAATAAAATATGTGATTGGTTTCAACAAAAGTTTACCTTCACACAAGGAAAACGTAAAAAATTCTTTCATAAGCATGGGAAAGAATTTTGCAACATAAAAGAATACTCCTACCCAAGAACAATAAACTAAGATGTAGTTAATAACTTAATATTCTCACATACCAGTGTAAAGGGCTTCTTCCATCATTATCGGGAGCATCAGGGTCAGCATTCCATTTTGAAACAATATGGTATAGGAAGGCAGTCTGACCATATTGAGCCGCAACATGTGTATTCTGTGGTGAAATCAAACTTGATCAGTAAAATTAATATGTTTCAGCCAATTTATCAGTCAAAAAGGGGGAAAATGTTTTCAGTTACTAAACTGAGAACCTAAAATATAAATTTAAAACAATTAGTGCAAGATAACACCAAACTGGCTTATCCAATTTCAATTAAATAGTAAACTCGTAGCTGTATCAGTGGATGCCTTTGCGGCAACCATACTTGCAGAAAATAATTAAATGCTGTTTGCAAAAGCTCGCATTAAATTATGAGATTCAAAATCATGTGAACCTGAAATTGAACTTCTGAACTTGCTCAACATCGATATACATTATCAAGATCACTTATTTTATACTAACTTTCACTTTGACATGGTTATGCGCCCCTAGATAGCTGAATTGCAGGTTCTGATGGATCGTATATTTCCTTGAAACTTCTATTTACCAATGCACATATTGTACTTAGAATAGCTAATACAAACACAGCACATACTATGCTTGTTCACAAATTCTGCATCAAATTTCACTCCCAAGATCCAAAACCAACAAAATCATACTATTCTCTAAAGCACAGACAATTAGGATTGTGAAGGGGAACAGAAGGTAAAAACTAACCTGATAGCCATACATATCAGCTGCATTCACCCGAGCACCCTCTTGGAGTAATAGCTCTGCAACCTGGATTGCACCCCGCACTGCACACCAGTGTAATGCTGTCTGCCCCGTGTGATCTGTTGCATTCACATCTCCTCCGTGCTGGCATTTAAGAAACCCAATAACAAACTGGTTATGCAAATACACTTATTCTGTATTTCAATTTTTAAAAAGCAACAACAACGATCATAACAATAAATAAATAAATAACATGAAGAAAACCCAACACCAAAATGGTCAACACAAATACACCTTTACTAAACGTCAACAAATCACCGTTCTAAACCCAAAATGGTTAAAGAATTACCGTTTCCCATTTCATTTTCAATTATCAGATAGAAGAGACGAAGTCTGAGCAAAAGTTGACATTTACATTGAACTAAGTAACACAAAATTTAATCTTTAATGCCTTATGCCTCCAATCAATAGCATAACTGAAATTTTGATAAACTTAAGCGCATTACATAAACCCATCAAAGAAAGCAAACCCAATTCATTAAACTCCAAAAAACGAAATAGGGTGAATAACAACCTCAATAATATACTGGGCAGCGGCAGTGCGGTTGTTGAGAGCGGCCCACTGGAGGGCATAGTAGCCGAGGCCATCGGTCTCGGAAACAGAGCAACCCTCGCACTCCACCAATCTCTGAAGCTTCTCCAAATCCCCGTACGCAGCCGCCGTGTAGACGTCGTTTCGCAGACTCTCTTCCCCAATCCCATTGGCGTCGCCGTTGTTCGTCGAATTGGCCGACGCACCCGCCGATTCGCGATCGCGAGTTTGGACCTCGTCCTCGACGACCTCGATCTCCGACGACATTTATACGTGGACCCAAAAAAAAAACCGAAAGTTCGAGCAACGCGACTGGCGGAGTTGGCGTTGTTCTTTTTTGTGTACGCGATCAATGCATTGAGTTTTTGGGTCTCGATTCGTTGACTATGTAAATTTGTAATAAAGAAATTGAGGATTGGAAATTAATTTGGGGTTGTAGGGTTTTTCTGCGAAGCCAGCCGCGTTGACTGGGGTGGTGGGGGCCTGGGGGGAGAGAGGGATAGAAGAAGCCAAAGGATTCGCGTATGCATTGTCAGTAGGTAAATACCGTAATTCCAACATTTCTTAAGGCTCTGTTTGGCATTTCTTCTTTTCTTTTACTTTTTTGTTTTTTTGGGGAATTTTTCTTGTTTTTTCAAACAAAACCCTTTTTTCTTTTTTCTTTATAAAATTAATATTATCCGCGAACGCATTGAGCAATAGAGAAGAACTTGCATGTTCCTGTTATAGGGACAGGTGTTATCCCCAATAGAGAGAGAGAGAGAGGAAGAGAGTAACAGAGAGAGAGAAGTGAGAGAAAAGGAATGAGAGAGATAGAGAGAGAGATGGGGGGTGTGATAACAGCTGGCATACCTGCTGTTGCAGGTAAGTTCTTCTCTGAGCAATATAATAGAGAAGTAAAGGTTTTAAATACTGGTATTGTACTTCAAGTAGGTGATGGCATTGCTCGTATTTATGGTCTTGAAAAGACTTTCAATCAAACAAAAATTTCAATTAATTTATTTATGTGTTCGTATGATCTGTATCTGTCTTAATTATGCTCTTTATTCAAGTAGTTTTTTCGTTGTTAAATTGCCCGAGGCCTACACTTTTTGAATCTAATTGTAGATGTTACGCCAGTAATATTCCTTTTTTTTTTTCTTTTAGCCTTTGTTTGGCAAGCTGCTGTAAGTTTTTGATGATAAGGGAAATGCACCTAGTGCCGTAGCTAATCGAGTAGCTCTAGAAGAATGTGTACAAGCTCGTAATGAAGGATCCTCATATAAAATTATTGACTCTAGAGATATAATAATATGGAGAAGACAAAATTGTTTCAAGCACCTACAGAACTAGAAGCGCCCCTTGAATGTGTTTGAAGAAGAAGAGCAGAGCAAACGAAGCATGCCCAAAAGTAAACCAACCCCTTGGACTGCTACGAAAAACACCATCGGATTTCAAAGTAGAACGATCTAATTCAAAAATTTCACCCAATTGAGCACGTCTAGCATATTTTTTCACAATAGCAGGATCACTATAATTGACTCCGTTGACTGGAAAGAAATGAACGGTTTGGATCTGTATTAACGGCCAATTTATATTAGAAGAGAAGGTTCCATGGGAACAATTATTTATTTATATTTTCAAGGTACTTCATATCTTTTTTTTCTTTGAAAATAAAAAGAGAGAAGAAAAACAGTGTGGGAAGAAATGACAAGAAGATGAGTTGAAAATAAGCGTAGATCCAGAGATTCCTGAATAGGTCAACATTTCGAATTGCTGCTTAATCCATAGGCAGGCAAAAGACACTCAGTATTCTTAAAAAAAAAAAAAAAAATCAGAACCAAATCAAGAGGATACAGATCAACTCTTTCTTCCAAAAATAAATTATATGGAAAAAGAGAGCTCCGTTGATGAGATTGTGATTTTTTTTTTCTTGTTTCAAAAGATTTTATTTTAGGCAAATAACTAAAAACGCACATCCCTATGTGCTCTATCTACAAAACCAAATCAAGGTTCATATTGTCGAACCAATGCTGCCATAATCCCAAGTGTTGAAACCATGGTGAAGTAACACTTCCTATTTTTTGTAGTAGATGAATGAATTGTGGGCAAGTTTGGGTTACTATCAGCGAGCAAAATTTCTTTGAGGTGCTTTATGTAAATATGCTAAAAACCTCACAGTTTTTTTTTTCTTAAACTTCCTCTGAAAGATGGGGTAATAATGGCACCACTTGAATAAGTTTAATTCGTTATTTATATGCATGTGTGATGGTCCGATGGATGAAGAGTTTTATTGTTTAACCATATAATTAGTTTGCAGTTGATGAACAGTCCATTTTGAAGCGTCATAGAGTATGCCCTTTTACATCTAAATTTGATTTTCTCTCCTCCTAAATAGTTATTTTTACAGTCCATTTTAAAGGGTTATAGAGTTTGCCCTTTTGCACCTAAATTTGATTTTCTCTCCTCCTAAATAATTAAAAAAACAGTACTGCTAGATATACCACATTTTTATACCATAATTTCATACCATCTTATGTGGCAACTTACATGGCATTCATACATTGGATACTAAAAAATAAAAATAAAAACCCAAAAAGAAAAAGAAAAACTCTGTTCAATAAAGTAATGACACGTGAGATGGTATAAGAATGTGGTATAAGAAATGTGGTAAGTATAGCATTATTCTTAAAAAAATAACCATATAATTAGTTTTGTAAGATATTCACATGAATAAAACATATATATCATTTGACCGATAATTATGTAACTTGAGCATATCAGCTTGATATCTCATACTGAAACATCAATTCATATCTACGAAAACATCAATTGATATCTCATGTCCGCCAGGCTTTTTTGGCCGTTGGGTCAAAATTGATGTTTCAGTATGAGATATCAATTAAGTTGATATTCTTCAAGTGGATGAAATGTGTGAACTTTTAAGTGCACCATTACTATTGATTATTAGAAACTGTATCGATCAATATGTAAGTATAAATGATACATCGAATTAATCTCGCAACTATAAATGAATTAATATATAGTTGTCACTTCAACAAATTTCAAAACTGTATGGACTTCAATTTAAGACACCCGTACGTAATACATAGATGTCATAGAAATTATAGAATGGCTAGTACCTAGAAGGCTAGAATTCCAATAATTTTTAGAATTGTAAAGTTACCAATCAGATTTACCCCAATTAAGGAATCAAACTAGCTATATATAGCTCCATTTCAACGACAAAACTCTTTGATTTTTTTTTTTTATAATTTCCTTTTATCTTTGGAAAATCACTTTCGTATCCCACGAAGAAAGTAGGATTCATTTATCATCTCAAAATCATTTTTCAAGTCATCCCACCAAGAAAGTTGGATTAATGGAGGCAATCATGGTAGATTGTGTAGTGAACTGCTAGTTAGGGAGGCGTACAAGAAATTAAATGAATGTATAAATTGGTTCAGTAGTTGTGAAGCAGTATATGTCACATTCTATATAAACAAGCAACATATACAATGGATTAATATTGGAATTCGCTACTGCCTACTGGTGCACGAAGCGTAAATTAAGGAAGTGAGAAAAGTGAGTTAGCTAGCTAGGTTTATATTTATCGTGGGATTTTGATGGTTGAATGTATATACGAGCTGAGTGATTAATACTTTATTTAAAAAGTTATTTTAATCTGCAAAAATGAATTAGCTACGTACATTTTATTGTTTGTCATAATTAAGTTGGGTGCATGCATAACAATTAACATCGAACTTAATTGTGCATGTAGGTACTACGTAGGTAGCTTAATTAATTAGTACGGCCTCGCCCTTGCAAAGTAATAATCTCCTGGAGGATAATAAAAACAGATACCCAAACCGGTCTGCTCCTTGGCGCAGGTGGCCAGTGCACACCCCAAGTCCGAAGTCTTGTTCCGCACCAGCTGCGTGTAGGCCCCGCAATCGCGATCCCGCCAGCACGAGTTGTCGGTGTGGTTGTAGTACTTGTTCTCCGCCACCCAGTAGTCCACCGCCACGCGCGGTGTCATTGCCGCCGTGTCCACACCCCCCAAGTACACCTGGTTGATTCCATACTTGTCAAGGCTCAGGGATGCACTCTGGCAACCCATGTAGTCTCTTTGCTTGCTCACCACTTGGCTTGCCAGATTGGCCAGGGACTCGCTCCACTTGAGAGGCCCAACCCCCACTGCACCTCTCGCTTCGTTGTGAGCTTCCAAGAATTTTTGGGCTGACAGATCTGCACCATAGGCTGATGATGATGAGCTGATCATGGCTAGAGCAGCAGCCACTACAACCAACGCATAATAATGCTCCATATATCTTGTATTTAATTAATTTCTAATTATGTGTGCTTATGAGCCTCTGATCAATCTATAAGACTAGGTAATCACCTGGTCAATTTCTGTATATTCATTCAACTATATATAAATTACAGTATATATAGCCATGCATGTTTATAATTAAGACTCTTATACAAAATATAAAAACTTGAGAGATGGCAGATCGATGACTTATCCTAATTTAGCTAATAATTAACTGATCAGATTACCTTGAGTTATCCTTTGATGGGCATGATCAGTTTGTTATCAAACAAAATCAGTTTTTAAAATTTAATAAAGAAAATTCAAGTTTTGAAAATCTGTCGCGAATCAATCATGATACAATCGATCCAAACTTTTAAAGAGCTCTATCCTACTTTTTTGAAATTATTTTTTAATTCCAAATCTAATATTAGATTTTAAAATTGTTTTTTAATTCCAAATCATTAATGAATCCTTAATTCATTTTTCCCCGAGATTCAATTGTCTTGACCTTGCAAATAATATATATGATTATATGCATATATATAGCTATATCAAAAAAGATAACTGCTTTTCAAGCTTCAAAAGCAATTAGCTAGGTTGTCTCCCACCTCATATTTTGTAGCTTCGTATTTTATTAACTATGCAGCGATTGATATATATATATATATATATATATATATATATATATAATATGTTGTTGCAGCCTGGTGACTTCAAAAGCAATGCTATAATGTACCTGGTGACTGCAACAACATTATTGCTAATTTGCTACGTACATAGATTAATGGAGCCTTCTTAACTTGCTTTAAATTTATTAAAGAATTGTGATGCTTTTTTGTATATATATATGATTAAATGTTTGGAAGTTGGTTAAGTGGTATAGATATATAATTCATGCGTAGCTGCTTGTGTATAAATTTTCAAAGAACACAACCTATTAATTTGTTGAGAGGAAAGGCAACATAATATTGGTTAGTCGTTGTGAAGCAGTGTTATAAACTAAAAAATAAAATCTTACTTTATCAAAATACCAACCAAGACATGATAGCTAGATAGCTTAAATGTTAAATGATAGCTATTTTATCTTTTTATTTATTTATAAAATAACCTACTTTACTGTTAATTTAACTATTTGCTCAAATAATAACTACTATAAAAAAACAAAAAGAGTCCAATCAATGATCAATTAAAACACGAATATTTTATGAAGTAATTATTAATGGACAATATTTGAGTCACTCCCAGGGAGTATTCCAAGGTCACCTCATCCGCCCAAATTTTGATTTCGGCAATGCCGGTACATGATCGAAACCATTCACTTTTTAGATAACCAATAAAAGATCTGTAAAAAATCAAATCAATCGGAAATCGTTATATAACTGTTGTCAATTAAGTAAAAAAAATTGATGGTTTTCAATTAAATAGTAATTTTTTGATCAAACCGTTATTTAATCAGTAAAAAAGTGAACGATTCTGATCATGCACCCACATTATACTAAAATTACAATTTTGAAAAAAAAAGGTGACATTGGGGTATCCCTATAGGGTAGGGTGACCCAAGTAGTGTCCATTATTAATTGCATGAACAAAAACACCACGTACATGTTTGCTTTAAAAGTTACAAAGTTAAAAAAATAAAAATAAAAATAAAAATATATAAAATGATAAGTAACTGCATATTCGATCGACTCTCCACAGCTGGCTTTAGTTACCACTGATCAATTAAGAAATCATCAATTAATTAAAACCCCCTCTTGAACAAATTTAAAGTTTATTATCTTCAAACACCAACAAATTTATTGTTTTGATGAACAGTATATTAATGATTTAGAGTACTGCTTGTCTAATCTGATGACATTAGTTAACCCAGTATTATAGTATATTAGATATATGTTATTAAATATATATATATATATATATGCGCGCAAATGCAGGGTCATCTGACTAAGATAGACCACGTACAAAATTAAATATTGCTATGCAGATGCAGCCATGCAGGGTCATCTGACTAAGATGGACCACGTACATATATGTATGGCAACATGGGACACATTATTGCTAGGCATATATTAGAAAATGTTCGAAATTAAGGAGATATAAACATATTATAAATAAAAGTATTTATTAGAAGAGTAATGAAGGTACATCGATCAATCTTATTCCAATTAAATAAGGAGACAAAGTCGATCAGTCTCCCACTGACGTTTATATATATATATATATATATTATCCCGAAAAGCAGAAACTATTGTTTGCTGGATGACAATCTGTATGGACCGTTCGATAGGGTTTACGGACTGGGCCAGAACAGTCCGCGCCATTAACCACTCGTGTAATGCAACACATTCCACGAATTGCAGCTGCTTGATTTTCGATAACCGGAGGATAGCAATCACTATGACCTTCACTGCTAGTTGGTGGTGGTCCTGGTGGAGGTGAGTTTGGAGGAGTACCACTAGGAGGAGGAGCTGGGCTGGGCTGGGCCTCCACAGGAGGTGGGCTATTGGGCTGGGCCTCCACAGGAGATGGGCTGTATTGGGCCTCCACAGGAGATGGGCTGGGCTGGGCCTCCACAGGTGGGACTGGTACACCATCGACAGTGCATTGTGTTTTGGTTGTGCGAGTCATGTTGTTGGGGGAAGAACACTCCTTGCCAATGTATGTAGTATGAGTGCAGCAACGAATGCTCCTTTGGAATGCATTTTCTGATTTTTGATTGTGAACCTCACATTTAGTAGATGTGATGCGTTGTTCAAAACACATTGTAGGATCAGGAGTGAAAATTGCAGATGGATCTGATGATGAGTTTTTGGGGCAAGGGGTTTCATGAAGCACAGGAGCTGGAAGTTGTGGGCTTGGGGCTGGTGTGGTTTGGTCGATTGTACCACAACATTTGGCAGAAATAAGGCCATGCTCAAGACGCAATGTATTGCATGGCAAGCGCGGCATGTACTTGCACCACCATGGTGCTTTGAAATCATCTGCATCAGGAGATGGTGCTAGTGCTGCTGGGCTTTGAATATGGGCTTCAAAAGCAGGAGCTACTGCAGGAGGAGGTGGAGTAGTTACTGATGATGAAACACAGCATCGGAGATAAGTAGGGGACCAACAAGGCAATGAACATGCATTAGAAGGACACCACGATTTAGGTTGAGAACAACATTTGCGATAAACATAGAAGCTAGGATGGATCAATGCACATGGAGTTCCTCTACACCACCTTGGAGGTTCAGCACCTACTAATGAACAACACATACAAAGTAATAAAATGAAAACGAAAACCCTCATTTTTTTATCTTGGCTTAGTTTAATTATCACCTTTTTCTCTCTCACTTTTCTTTCACAAAACAAATGATGGGGTCGATCTTCGTTTTCTGGTCTTTAATGGTTGTTATATATGTAGTGATCGAGGCCAGGATACCCATAAAGATAGTGTTATCATATCAATCTCTTTGGCCTTTCAAATTTTCAAATTGCATTTATCGTTAATCGCGCGATCATTTAAATTTAGATAACATGTAAATACATTATTTTAAAACAATCTCTATCTTGAAAACACATGTTGATTTACCATTTTAATTTTGTGCGAACTAAAGATATAATAATATATACACAACTATAAATAAAAACTAATCAAGCCGATTATTATACATATGATAAATTTGAAAAGCGCGCAATTGTAGATTAGGATATAAGTAAGCTTTCATGCCATTTTCCCCTTAATCTCTCAATCTCTCTCTCTCTCTCTATATATATATATATATCTTCATGGCAGATTTTGATTTCCCAATTCCCATTTCAATTTTTTGAATATCCAATATTAAAACAACAATATAATCGATACTTCGATAGTATCATTCTAGTCGGAATATATATATATATATATATATATAACATATTATACATGCACAAGTTAAACTTATAAAGAAATTTCTAAATATGAAGTTTTCGTGATTACACAAGTTAAACTAACTAAACTATGTTTACCAAAAAAAAAAAAAAAACTAATTAAACTAGGTGATTTGTTTATTGGTGAGCTTGCAATTAATCTCAATTCCATTTTAAAAATAAATAAATCTAGACAAGTCGATCCAAATCAAACTGTAGCTAGAGATAGAAGAGAGGCTGGAGTTTATCCACAACATTCCAAACGAAGTTCGTAGCAACACTAGAATCTATTTCCATGCACCTACAATTCTCTGATCGATCAAACTTGCAAGCCGTACATATAGCAGACCAAAAACAAAAACAGCCTCATCTAATTAAGGATATCAATTGAAATATAATATATGGACATTTTATGCTTTAATTTGGTGGTGCTGGGGATATGCTAGTTAATTAATAAATGTTGCTGGGGCTATATATGCGTCTAGTACTGTATGTCGTGAAGTTTGGTAGATGTATATATATAGGTACAGATCGATTAAAATTAAATATAAAAGTAAATTCATTCTTTTTGGAGAAATAAGATTAAAATATTTGCATGTAAGCATATAGTTGGATCGAGTT
Organism: Dryas octopetala; assembly: GCF_963921425.1. Lineage (NCBI taxonomy): Eukaryota > Viridiplantae > Streptophyta > Magnoliopsida > Rosales > Rosaceae > Dryas > Dryas octopetala. The sequence continues at coordinate 21,371,378 of NC_141370.1, read as the reverse complement.
TATTGAATTCTTTGTAATTATATGCGGTGTAAAGCACATATTATATTTTAATCTTTTGTGCGATTATTATTATCACTATCAGAAACATTGTAATTAAGGATATCTTTAATTAAGCACCAGTGAATAATTAAAAATTGAATTATATTCCCAATCACATACCCATGAGTGGATCAGGGTTTTCAATTGTAAATGATCGAATGACATGGATGAAAAATGTTTATTAGAAGAAGTAGAATATATAAATACATATATCGATATATGGTCACCAATTAATCAAAGTACGTAGTGTGAGCAGAATGAGTAGAAAATTAAGGAATTAACATACTACGTACATAATGAATCTTATTAATTCCAATTAAAGAAAGGAGACAGAGTGAGTCACCGGCTAGCTGTACTAAACCCGGCCAATTAAGAACAAATTGATTAAAGCAACTGAGAAGGATCATTTAATTATATCGATTCGATCATTTTGTTCCAATAGTGTAGCATTCATCATGTTTATGTGAATAGGGCCTAGGGACTCCAGTAGAACAGTCAACACCATAATCCTCAGTGCGCACGCAGCAACGTCCTTTACTATCACATTTTTTTTCATATGCGTAATGTTGAGAGCAATCGGTGATAGGCGACAGTGCAGGTGCAAGGGATGGGCTTTGAGAAGGCGGCGGCAGGTGGCTGCCGCTGCCAAAGGTACCAGGTGGTGGCGGCGGGCTTGGTATCTCATAGACCGTGCACTTGTTTGTGGTCATGTGACTCTTGTTGGGTATTGGGACAGCACAATCCGCAGTGATGACTGTAGTAACGTTGCAGCAGCGTTTTGATCTCCCAATATGTTTCACATCAATAACTCCAAGTGTTTTTATGAATCCCACCACAGGCGTGCATGTGATGTTTGAAATGCGTTCTTCCCAACAGGTTCTGGGACCGAGAGTGAACGATGGAGCTGGCTTCTGCTGCTGGCATTGTGGTGGAGTACTTGTTGGGGTTGGCGCTGGGGCTGAAGAAGATGGGCTACTTTGATATGCTGAAGCATCATGATCAGATGGTGCTGTTGCAGGTGGGCTTTCGATATCGAGTTGCAGTACTACTGCAGGCTGAGAAGCAGGTGGAGTTGCTTTTTGATCATGACAACATTGTTTATAAACATCGCTATCAGCAGGTTCTTGACATGCCAAAACCGCGTCCTTACACAAACCAATAGGAACACAACATTTCATATATTCACGGGAATCAGGATCCCTTGCACATGGATTCTCCACCCGCCAACACCACCGCGGTAGAACGTTGAGTACTTGAGTGGTAGGAGGAGGTGGTGGTGGTGATGGTGGCGGCGGTGACTGATCATTAAATCGATATCGCCAGACTGAACTTAATGAAAATGTAGAAGCCTCGGCAGCAGCTAGTATTGAACAACACATACAAAGCCATAAAATGAAAATGGAAAGCCTCATTTTTGGTGATGGAATATCCTTAATTTCTCTCTCACACAATGATGATGATAAATTGATAATGCAATGTTAGTTTCAACTTCTTAATGGGTCTTATATAGGGTACCCATAAAGATTTGCATACATCCATCTCGATCTTTAGCCTTTTCAATTTTTAAATTCTGTTTTAAGATTATTATCTAAATTCGCATAAGTATTGACCTCAATCCATTATAAGTATTGACCTCTTGACCAGATTATCTCCAATTCAGAAAATGATAAATAATTTAACAATTTGAAAAAAAAAAAAAAAAAAAAAAAGACCGCAGGTTTGGAGTTAATATAAATTATCTATTAATACCAATAAAAAAATGATTCAGTTAAAACATTACTATGATCAAAAAATGGACCCAACATAAAAATGATGAAAATTAGCCATCATACTGATCGAAACGGTCAAAATTGGGGAATGTATACGGTCACATTGTGAAAATGTCATTTACATATATAGGTAATCGTAATCTCTATGCATTAATTGGACCGTGAATCATTTTATTTAAATATATTTATACTAAGATTACATCTTAATTCGGGCTGACATATTGACATTATATGTGTAGGTAAAGGGAAGGTCAAGTAATTGGTATTTCCTCAGCTTTTACTTTTGCATGCCCTTACTATTTTTAATGGGTGAACTCTTTATTAATTAATTACTATTTACTTGGAAGATATATATCTTCAAGATGTATCATGTAACAAAAAATAGATTTATCATTTGCTTTTTGCATGCCCCAAAAATAAATTTATTTTTAAAATTCTAAACGAAAAAAAAACTGTACAAACATTATACCGCAAAAGCTTAAGTTGTAAAAAATTAGCCCAATAACATATATCAAACTAAGAACCACAATCATATATGCCCGTGATACTCATCACATAAGTATACGAGTACTGTACTCCTTTAAAGTGAGCGCCATGTATATATTCATGATAATCAGCATGAGATCTCAACTTCGTTCATGGAAGTTCTAAATGTCAGTTAGTAATTAATTTCGATAATTTTGAGATTGAAAAACATTTAAACAGAGAAGACAACAGCGTAGCAAATTAAATGTGTATACAGAGAGCCTCAGTGTTTGCATGAACATATATATATATATATATTAATTAAGAGGCACACATTTTTTTTTTTTTACACACTTTTCTCGTTTCACACTCAAACTTTTTTTAATTTATTAAATTTCTTATTACACACCCTTAGTTTTATTAAAATACCCTCATTATAAAAAATCACAAATCACAACCCAGCCACCCAGTCCCGACTCCGATCACATGGACGTGGAGGGGAAACCAAGCTGCTCCGACCACTCAGTCCTTCCACCGCCGGCGGGTTGGCTGCTGGCCTCCCTTTCTCATTCTCTCTCCTCTGTATCTTTGCCTCTCTCTCTCTCTCACTCCTCTCTCCATTTTTCTCCCTTCTCTCCCCTGTCCCCCTCTTCTTGGTGTTCCGCCCCTTTTCATTCTTTTTTCTTGTTTGATGCAGAGGATCTAATAACATGTTTCAATTTTTTACAACCCACCATTTCGGAAATGCAATAAGCAATTCATTTTTTTTTTTGTGTTCTGGGTGATAAGAAATTTCACATTTTTATTATAGATTAGAGGTGCTGCTCTGCAAATTTTCTGCTTCATGGACTTGGCCAATTCTTGCTTTTCTTGTGCAATCTCAACAATTTTACTTTTGGGAATTCTTCTGTTTTGAGGTTTTGAGGCTTTATATTTTTAAATTATCTCAAAGTATTTCTGTGGGGGTTGAAGGGATTGAAATTGTTTTGATGTCTTAGATCTGTGAAGCCATGCTCATTTCTGTGAGGTTGGGGTGAGGACAGAGAGGGACATAAGAGAGAGAAAGGGAGAGAGGAGAGAGAGGGAAAGAGTCAGACGGAGGGAGAAAGAGAAAGGGAGGCTAGAGGGATGGACCGCCGGCGACAACAGCGGCGGGGAGCCGGCGATCGGGACTTGGGGTGGCTGGGTTTGTGTGCTTGTTCTTTATGGCCATTTTAGATTAGGTTAAAATTGTAATTTACTAAAATAAAAGAGAAGAGTGTGCAAAAAAAAAATAAAGGGGGTGTAAATAGCAACACTCTTAATTAATCGGATCGATATTCCTTCTCTTAATGATTACTTTAATTTGGACTTTTTTGCATAAGAAGATTGCTCTTTTGCATCTGTACGTTCATTGGGGAATTAAGAAATTAGTAGCAAAATCAACATATTTAAAATGTATAAAAAATAAAAAACCGGATGTATATATTATTTGCAATCTGATATGATTAAGCTAGCAAACATCCAATATATATTTGCAACACGCACTTAAAATCGAAACAAAACCCTAAAAACATAAAAGGAAAGCTAGAGATGGATTAATATATAACTGATCGATCTTAAGGTATTAAGACTAAACAAATGATAAATGAAGTAATTAAGTAATTGATTAATCACGCTTTAAAAGACAGGTTCGGGAAAACTCTGTAAAGGGGCGATCTGACAAAGGGCAACGTTGTTTGAGCCCAGGGAGTTTGGCCTGAGCGTCATATTCATAATGACCATACATTTTGCCAAAACAATTGTTAAAGAAAGGGCAGCATTCTAGGTCAACATTGCTATAATCAAAGCTGTTAAATGCGCGATAACCTTTCATAGTAAACAAACACGCGCGCATGTATGTCCAACATTTTCGAAGGTCTTCTTTAGAGAGTGGTTGACTAGGCCTCCCCTGCTCTTTTGGGGTACTTGGTGTTGCCGAAGCTGCTGGTGTTGCCGACTCAACCTCCTGTGACCACCATGGAAATTCAGAACAAACACAAAATTGAGAAGCTGCTAATTTTGGTTTTCCATGTCCTTGTGATATTTCATTGATAACATTATGGAACCGAACAAACCCGAATAATGTTGATGAGCACAACAAAAGAAACACAGTACAAATGGCAATCCTCACATTCATCATGGATGTATGATGATTATTACTCTTCTTAATTCTTAGTTTAATCACTACTACGTATGTTGCTTTTGGGAGGAATACTAACAATAACATAATTTAACCACAAGGACTAGTAACCGAACTCCTAAAGCTGTGGGAGGAATCCATATTGGATAAAGTTTCTCTAACAAAAACTTTTCATTTTTAAATTAAGATTACAATCGTATGAGATTGAGCCATCCCGACAAGATCTTCAAATAACAACTTACACGATTTTGGGAGGAGGATCATCATATATTTCAGAAAAAAAAAAAAAAAACATAAATCCTAATCTATCACTTAACACTTATCTTGTTAGTTAAATTAAATTATGGAAAACAGAAAATATGTACTCCCGCGCGCACTCTTCTTCTAATATTTATTTTTATTTATCTAACTCTCAAAACTACCCTCAGACCACAGTCGCATTTTGGGAAGTAGACAATATATAGCCACCGTCTTCTTCTATATATTGTTGGACTTATTGGTAATATATATAACGACAAACCATGTCTGATACTGGTGAATATTAGGGGTGTGATTTGGATTGGAAAATCCAAATTCGACCCATTTCAATCCGAAAATTTCAAATTTTGAAACATTCCAATCAAATCTGAAATCCGAAAAATATCGAATTCTGAAAATTCTGAAAAAAAATTGGATTGGAATTGGAATGTATCTGTAAAATTTCGATTCAAAAAATTCTGAAATTTTCCAACGGCATTCCGATTTGATATTTCCAAAATTATGTCAATTTATTCTATATTTATATTAATATTATATCATTTATTTAGTTTTTTACTATATGTTTCATTAATTTGTTATTTGTTTCAAACATACACATACATATATATTAAAAAAATAACTAATACTATTAATATAAACATATGTACATTATAAATATATGTGTATCATAATAACATAAATGCTAACAAAAACACCCACATTTTTTGTACGTGTAATTACTAATTTTTTTTTTGTTTGTTTTTACTAATAACAAAAGGAAACATGAAGATTCTGATTTTTTATCTGAAAATTTCAAATTTTTATCCGAAAGTTCGGAAAATGTGATATTTCGAAAAAATCCAAAAATTCCGAATTGGAATGAGAGGTTGAAATTCCGATTTTTTAGAATGCAAATTGGAATCAAAATTTCATTTCGAAAATTTTTGGATTGGAATTGGAACACTCTATTTCTAATCTGATTCGTTCGAAACACACCCCTACTAGTGATATATATAGGTCCATTCAGGTGTGAGATTTCACATTTAAACTTATTTGTAGGATTTCTCATGGGGCGTGTTCCACATTGTATTTCCATCAAAATTGTTTACTTATTTAGTCTCTATTAAAAGATCGTGCTTGTAAAAAATTAGATTAATCTAAATCTATTTAATTGTTGATTAAATGAGAATACAATATGGAGCGGGTTAATAGAGGGTTCTGAAAAATAACACAACTAAAAAGTAAAAACCAGCTCCAACGCTAGGCCAACAAGACCATTAACATAACATAATTCTCTTTATGTAAACAAAGGATAGCAGCAAATTCAAGGCCTCACAGTATAATCTTTGCAAGTTTGGAAAGCCCTTATTGAGTTAGGGGCCAGTTTGGTATTGCTGTGTGAAAAAACAGCTGTGAAGTAAAACAGCTGTGAAGTAAAGTCAGCTGTAAAGTAAAACAACTGAGTGTTTGGTAAAGTATGTTTTCAAAAGTACTGTGAGTGCAAAAAACAGTATCAAAGTGTTTGGTAAATGTTAATATAAAAGTGCTGTGACTGTGTATGATTACTAAAATAGACATGATGCTAAAAGTGACTTTCACTTATTTATTTGGTAAAAATAAAATGTGTTTTACTTGTTTTTTAAATTTGTGGCTACAAATTTTTATTAGCATTAATTTTCTAAGAACAACATTATTAAATAACTATGTCTATTATTTTTTTAGGTATATTATAATTTTAATCGTGCAAATAAAATATCATAATTAATTATCACAATATAAAATATAACTAACAATAGACATATTTTTTAATTTAAAATAAACAAATTAAAAATATAGAAATCAATGAGGATATTATGGGTAAATAAAATATTATTTGTTGCTGTGATTCACTGCAGCTTTCAAAAGCACCTAGAAACCTGCTTTTTGTTTTTGTTGTGGGGAGTTGAGAATTGTGAGAAAAACAGTTTTTAATTTTTTTACCAAACACCAAAACTGCTGTAGGTGATTGAGAATTGTCATCCACAGCAGTTTTTGAGTCTTCCACCGCAATCCCAAACGGGGACTAAACCTATTAAAACAAATTTGTCTTGAAAAGAAATAAATCATATTTTATAAGACCATTTATAGCAAGATATCTTAAGCAATTCATATCAATTTATTCAATGAATTAATTTTAAAGTTAATGATTATAAAACCCAAATTTGGGCTCTTAATACCTTTAAGACCCATGTGCTTTTTTTAATTTTGAAGGAGGTCCAATAACACCTAACCTGGTCCACATTCTAACAGTCCTCTTCTTCTCCGTCTATGTCTGTTAACCTCACTCTCTCTCTAACCTCACTCTATCGTCTTCGCCATGGAGCACAGCCCGGCGGCTTCTCTGCTGGATCGGATCGACGAGCTTCGAGATCTAGCCACCATTGGATATGGGTATAGGTGCGAGATCGTTCTTGACGAACCAGAAGATCGCTTCCAGATCTATAAATAAGAAAAGAAAAATAACAAAATTGAGATCGAAAATGGTGGAATTATGAGGAAGCATACGAAGATCCTTGGTTGTAGATATCAATGGAGACAGAGACGTGCTCAGCGCCGAACTTGAGCCTGTTGAGGAAAGCCTTCCTGTGGGCGACGATGAAGGGCGAGTCTGAGCTTGATAGCGCCGAAGAGAATAGAAACAGAGATACCACCGCGAAGATCAGAGGCCTGCTCAATGGATTCGTCATTTTCATTTGGGAAGGTGTGGTGACAAAGTTTAGCAATTGTCTTGATTTGGATTCTTGGGTTTAGATAATCAACAATAGTTTTCATTTGGATTAGTTTTTTCTTGGTTTGTTCTACTATTCATCCGGATTGCTCTTAGTTTTCATTTGGATTTAGTTTTTTCTTGGTTTTCTTAGTTTTCATTTGTATTTTTCTAAGTTCGGATTGCTGCCTGCCTGTAGGGAATGCTGAAAAATGGGTCAAATATTGGTGTGCGCGCATCCATCCAGGCTGCCTCCTTTCATATATTTCATTGCAGTGAAGAATTGGAGCTGGGAATTAATTGCTAACATAAATCGATCATGCCCCATGCATCTTTGGTTGCATCTGAGTTAAGAGAGCTATCTTCCAAAGTATTCATGGCAAATACATTGATGGGTACAGTGAGAATTCTCATGAACTTATTTTCGTTGTTTATTCTTGCAGGGTCATATTTAATGTTTGGGTTGCTTAGAGTACTATTGGAATGTTGTTGTTTTGAAATTGGTGGTAATTGTGATGAGTAGTAGGCAATATGGGGTTGGTTTTCGAATTGATTTGCATGAAATTCATCATATGGGAGCAAGTAATTAGAGATTTTGAAATTGTCAGTGTTTTTGGGGTATGAATTGGGTTAGATAAGGAGAAATTATATTTTCCTCTTGTTGACTTAGATAAACCCATAATTTCTGTTTTAGTTTGTTCTTTGGTTGTTTATGCTTTCACAAGGATTGTACTAGGTTTAAATTATATTTTCTAATTTATTATTACTATCAAACAATAACAATACTTGATTGTCACTGCCGGGCAGTAACAATAGATGATTGTTACTACCGAACAGTAACAATAAGTGATTTTTTGATTTAGTTTTGATGTGTTTCTTGCATTTTTGAACTAATTTGTATGTGATTGTCACTTCCTGCCTGATAGTGACAATTGTTAAATAGTATTTTTTTGACAGTGGCAATTTTTTTGACAGTGGCTATTGTTAAAAAAAAAAAACAGAAGATACACGACAGCTTCAACAAAAAAGAAAAAAAAGAAGACACATAACAGCTTCATAAAAAAAAAGGAAGTACATGCCTGCTTCAGCAAAAAGAAAAAAGAAGAAGACAAATATTTTTGTTTTTTATGTGTTTATGTTAGAAAAATACATAAGATTTGTATATGTATGTTGTTTCTGGGTTTTTTTTAGCACATTGAGAATAGTCATTGTTCGATAGTGGTAATAAATAATAATTGACACTGTGACAATAGCAATTGGGTGATTGTTACTGTGTGATAGTAGCAAATTAGCAATCACACGATTTGTTACTGTGTGACAGTAGCAATCAGGTGATTGTTACTCTTTGAATTTTGTGATTTTCTATAGTTTGAATTTTGGTGATTGTTATTGTATGACAATAATAAGATATATTAGTTATCTTCCACATGTAATTGTTACTGTAAGACAGTATCAATAGATGATTGTTATTACCAAGTAATAACAATTTTTTATTGTTATTACCAAGTAATAACAATTTCTGATTGTTACTGCCAGACAGTAGCAATAAGTGATTGTTACTATCAAACAATGATAATATTTGATTGCCACTGCCCGGCTAGATAATTGTTACTATTCGATAGTAACAATTATATTTACTATTAAAACGTAAAAGATTATGGAAGCCTCATCTTGATTTTTTGTATTTTATATTGGTTATTATTTAACATGTTTATGACATAAAATACATAAATTATTATTTATTTATTTTGGGTAGTTTATGTATCAATTGGTACTGAAATGAAAAAAAATAAATAAAGGGAAAAAATGGTTTTAAAAAAAAAAAAACACTGTAGCGCTGTTACTGTAGCACTGATTTTTAAAAAGTGGGCCGCTACAGTAAAATGTGTGGGCCGGATGAATAGTATATTTTAAAATTTGGACTTTTAAAAAAAAAACCCTTAATTTTATTATTAAAAACATTATTCTCTTTTTTTCTATCAAATCGTTTTTTCTCTCTTTTATCGACCATGACCCTACTAGCATAAAGCCACGCCCTATTAGCATGAAGTCACACACTAACAATTTTGTTCTCTCTCTTCGAACTAATGTCAACCATGCAACAAACTTAAAAAATAAAAAATGAATTAAATTAAGATAAAAATAATAGTTTTATTTTTCTTTTAAAGCGCATTTAAAAAGCAGATTTTTGTTTAAATAGACCCCATTAAACAAAATTCAATGCAATAAGTGGATAACTTACATTATGTAGGTGGTCTGAGAAGTAGAGGATTCTGATTTTGGCTAATTATTTGGTTTCTTACACGGGTCTAAGGATTTAAAATTACTGAGAATATTAAAAGTCAATTCGAACAAAAGAAAAAAATACTATAGCCACGACAGTTTTCACTACGTCCACGACCTTCACCATACTCAATAAGTCAATACAATATGACGTACCTGGCGTGGAAGCAAAGAATCTAGCGGGGCAGTAGCAAATTCAGGGACAAAAACCCTAACCGGACCAAAGCACAGAGTTCATCCTAACTAGACCAAACCTTTTGCCCCAAACCCAGAAAACCCTTCAAACACTGTCCCCTATTTCTCTATCTCTCACCCTCTCTCTTTTTCTCACACACACACTCTTTCTTTTTCTCTGTGCAATTTTTGCTCTGATTTTTTGTGTCTATTTTTCAGTGTATTTTTGAGCTTGTTTTTTGCAGTAACGAGGATGGATTTGCATTCCTCTGAGGAAAAGAGCATGTGGGTAGGGTCTATTTTGGAAGCTATGGTGGTCAACACCGTCCTTGCTGCTCACAACTCTCTTGCTCTGATGCTCTTGGTGGTATAAAGCATCTCTCTCTATCTCTCTCTAAATATAGCCCTTATCTGTTCAGATTCTTGTTTCTGTGGCAAATTGTGACATGATTTTGATGGTTGAAGTGTTAAAATTTCATGCTTTTGTTAAGCTTTTACAGTTTGAAATATTAGTGATATGTATCTTTTATTACTGAACTTATATTTTGGAAATTGGGGCTTGTCCTAGTAATAGAATTTTCAAGTTTAAAAATTATTTTTTGATAAGTATAATTGGTATTTTGTGAATTAGGTTGTTTGGGAAGAAAATTCCTTGATTAAGTATGGGATTTTGTAGAATGTGGAGTACAATCCTTTTTCAGATAGCTATTTTGTCATTCTAAATGCTTGTGAACTAGAACTTCTTGAAAAAAATTTCGATTTCTAATTTAATTCTGTTATGCTTTGTTAATGGGGCATCCAGGATTGTTTGTAGCCTGGAAACTTGTGCTTAATTCAAAAGGGTTCTGGAGAATGTTTTCTTATGATTCTTGTTTCATACATGCAAAAGTATAGCATTGCGTTAAAATGGTTTTGGTTTCTTCTTGCTGGTTGAAAAATTTGTGCTAATATTAAAATGCTTGGATGCACTTTATAGGTCTTTCATCTAGTTTTGTTCAGCATGTAATAACTTCCTTAATCTTCGCCATATGCGCTAGTTTCTTTAAGTTCATAAAATATGCTATTGAGTAGTGATTGCATTAACACATTGAGTGGACATAATTATTTCTCCTTGTTTTATCTTAGAACTTTAGGTAACAAAAAGATTGCAGGGAAGAAATTTGCTCAGACATTGCAGATCTGGTGTTGCCATTTCTGCTTGATATCAAATGAGCATTCGCTACTCCTCCCTACCCTGTCTAAATGTAATTATGGGTGGGATGTAGCATCAGATTTTACATAGACTGCATCTTTGGTAGATTTAGTTCTTGGCATCTAGCTAAAGTTTTGTTAAGTTATCACACTATTGAGTGATGCAGTCCCTGTGTTGAGGTTTCTATTTTTATTGTCGATCAGATTTGGTATTGTTGATAAGTTATAAAACATATTTTGAGACCTTGGTTTGCATTGCTGGTCGTTGCCTGCAGCATTATTTGTTGTATCTTCACATTTATCCACACGGCTATGTATGGTATTATCTTATTGAGAGCGGTTCATGAAACTTTTAGTTTATACCTTTTATATCCCTAACTGACATGTATTTGAAAGCCTGTCTTGTTAAGATGGGGTCTCTATTGGATTATATAAGAAAATGGAAAGCATTGTGTTATTTGTTAATTTGTCTCTATGTATAAACTGTGTCACCAACATTAGTTGACATTGTTTCAGACTGGATCGCTGATGCATGATATCAATATGTCACCAGAATTGACTGCAGTCACTGGAAGGTAATGAAAATCTAACTGTGTCCATACAGTACTTGCACTTTGGTCTCTGAGGGTACATTCAACTAAGTTGGTGAGTGTTGCTTCCTTCTGCAGTTTTCCTTTTGATGAACTTCTCAAATTGAAACAACCTGGTCCAGAAAACAAAGATGCTAGTGATACAGAGGATGACAATGATGATGAAGATGACGACGTCGTGAATGATCCAGATGATGATGATGCAGGAGATGAGGACTTCTCAGGTGAAGAAGGGGAGGATGGCGGGGGGGATCCTGAGGATGATCCTGAAGCCAATGGTGATGGAGGAAGCGATGAAGAGGATGACGATGAAGATGATGATGACGACGGTGATGATGATGAAGATGAGGAGGGGGAGGAAGAAGAAGAGGAAGAAGAGGAAGACGTTCCACAGCCACCTACTAAAAAGAGGAAGTGAGAGTTAAAGTGAGAGAGAGATTTTATCCTTTGCCCTTGTTTTTCTTTCTGTTTTAGTTCAGGAGTTATGGAGTAGTGAGAGAGATTTAGCTAGTCAGTCTGGTCAGGGAAGACATTACCATCCTTGTTCTGATTGAACCTCTAATGTTATTGATTGTCTGAGATACAGTGTTCTCTTTTATGAAATTAGTGAACCTCTTTGATGTAGTCTTCAGATTCTTCTGATGTGTTAACTGGTATTGGATTTTGTTCACTGGCTGCTACAGTTTAATCTCTCTCTCTCTCTCTCTCTCTCTCTCTCTCTTATATATAATATGTATTCCATGAGCAGTTTCTTTTTTCTTTCTATATTATCTTAAATGAACATATGAGCAGACTTGTGCATATGGCTATACCAACCATAAATGCTTGGAGTAGGAGTCTTTTTCAAACAAAACCTGCCAATATCTGGTCAGATGCATCTTGTAGTTCCTCCAAACTTGTGTATCTAAATTATGACTAGCAATACACTTCCATAAAGAAAAATTAACCTGGTTCCAGAAAACTTATTGTTTCAACATTCGCTTCATGTTTCTTTAGTGGAGATAGTGCATATCAATGCCATTGCCATCAATGAACTTTTTTAACATGTGTGATTTGAACTTGCTGCATTGAAATATTTTGCAGGCCATGATGCTTCTTTCTTGTGTTAACCCTACCCTACCCCTTTCAACAATCGCTAATAGAAATTACAATGTTATCAACTGCTGCCCCTTTCGGCTGCAAACAAAGGATTCATAGATATCACTAATAGAAAGTAAAATGATATTCGAAAATAATGTTTTCTATTAATTAATTGACATAGAGTGGCACCCATCATCGATCTGTAACATTATTTGGAGAAGTTAACACGTGCTCAAACCCATATTCGTGTTCAAACACAACCATGGCATAAACCCAGTGATGAAACAAAGGAATTACCTGACAACCAACGAAAAGGAAGCTGTTGCAGAGCAGGCAAATGCTCAAGCAATAAGGCAGTATGTAAGCCAATTCATACAAGATTGAAGACCTAGGTCCCTTGTGCTAGGAGGTCAAGTATGTAAGAGACTGCTAATATATTTAACTCGACCTGTTCAATTTTTTCTTTTTTAATTTTTTTTTTTCCGTCAGTCCAGCAAACATTTTTCTTGCATATTATTACATTTGGGAAGATAGAAGGAATTAATTCTAAAATTCTTTGAGCAAGCTCAGCAGCATATCCTATGAAACTTTCGTTCACTGGCTTTCCTTGTCCAATTGCAAGAAATCCTTCAATATTGTATGGCTAGGTTTTATAGCAGCATATCCTATGAATCTCCCATCTGAGGTCAATGTTGGAAGGCTGAGGTGTCAGGGCAACTCCAGAAGAGTTGGCTTCTTTGCTGATGGTGGAGTCGACCGCACCTTCATAGTCTTTGCTTCCCTGACTATGAAGGCTTGTAAGGACTTCCACAGGCAGGCAAGCAAAGACTATGAAGGTGCGGTCGCCTCCACCATCAGCAAAGAAGCGAACTCTTCTGGAGTTGGCCCGACACCCCAGCCTTCCAAAATTGACCTCAGATCGGAAATTGTAGATCTTGGCCACCCTGTCTTGTCTGTGTCTACCTGCGAGATCGAGCTGCCAAAGATGAGGGCCCAACTAAGGTGCGGCCCAAAACCCATCGTCAACGAGCCAATCGGCCTCCAGCTAACGCGCCTCCTCACCGAGCCAGTCGGCTTCCACCTAACGCTGTTCGACGGTGCCTCTACTGTCTTGCATTGTTCCTCTATAAGGCGGGGACTACCGCGTATGAAATATTGTACAAAGTAAAAGAAGGTAATATTCCTATTCCCGTATTTGGTCTCTATTGACTAGATCTTGTGCAGTGGTTGATTTGATAGAGTAAGGTTTCTAAATTGTGAGATGATGGATTTGTTTAAACAAATAGTATTTCAACTAAATGGAACTTAATTTGCGTTTGCCTTTTGTAAATCAAAAATAATAATAGTAATAAGTAAATATTGATTTTTGTTATTTTATTTGCAGAGCATCATGGAGCCGTATCTACTATCTGATAGTATTTTCTATGATCACCTGGTGGCAGTTGTTGTTGAGTTTCATTTTAGTAGTTAAATATGAGTAAGTCTGCTAAAATTATGTGTGTTTTTCATGGTCCACTTTGCCCCAACTCTGGGGATGACCTTGCATATAGTTTAGGTCTATTCAGAACCAATTTATGGGGTTGCTTCACAGCATGGATGCCAATTTTTAACCCCCTTGGGTGTTACCCATGGATTGCTATGCCAATTTCCGTCATTTCCGTTTAATTTTTATCGAAATTTAAAAATCTTCGAAATTTTCGTCGAAATTTTTATCAAAATTTTTTCGAAATCCGAAATTTTATTCCTTGGTAGTAATTAAGGCTCATGGAAGAATCCAGTATGTACATATTCTCTGTAAAGATATAAGTGCCATAAAAAATTATATTCCCAATTAACAATTCAAGCACAAAATTACTACAATTCATTACATACAATAAAAGTGACATTTTCGGTCCTTTCTTCGCATTAAGAAATTAATACAGTTGTACGAGAATAGAATCAGATATTAAGATGCTTGGTACAGAAGGAAAAATCATGGGCCCCGAGGATTCAGACTTCCATCCTTGCTTCATCACAGCATTTCTCCCACTTTGCGAGACTCCAAATAACCTAAAAAAGAATGGGAAGGTAATAATAAGCAACTTTTTTTTTTTTTTTTTTATAAGAAAAAGATTATGAATAACCTTAAGAAAGGCTTCCAGCATTTGTAATGCAATGTTAAACTTAAAAATCTCGTTTGATACATAAGATAAATGACTAAATTCATGTGTATTCAAAAAAGAAATTTCTAACTTGACGGAATAACATGTATTAAGATGGACTAATCATAAAGGGAAACTTATTCCTTCCAATTCTCCAAAAAATAGTGGGATTAAATAATTCATCTTCTCCCCATATTCTTCTTTCAAGTTAGAAGACACCCTTCGTTTTCTTCTTTGAATACACATGAATATAGTCATTTATGGGGATAATCCACAATGTAAATTAGGGTCTTCCCAAATGATCAAAGGTCATGATGATTTCAATAACAGGTTGAAGGGTGCAAATGAAGATTTCACAGAGGATAAACTGTTAATTTATGCATGTCATACGAATACAATAAGAAACATAGATTTATAGCCCTTGCTGTTGCCTGTTTCACTTCTTGTTTGAAGAAATGGGAAAATCTTAAAAATTCAACACTAAACTTGATCATTATTGAAGTAAAACTGAGAAGCTAAAGGTGTGCTCACTTAACTGATGAGAGAAAAAGGAAAAACAAACAAGAATATGCAATCTTCTCACAAGGCCAATAGCCATAGCAGAATATTAAAGGGCTGAAAGTATACTTATTCAATCATATGGAATATGCAACTAGGAAAAAAAGCAAAGGACCTCAAAGTTCTTAATCCTAAATGCAACTCTATCAATTGTAAACCAATTTCCCAATGAAAATTACTTAATATTAATATTAATTATCATTCAATATTAATATTATAACTTTCCCAATTATCATTCAATATTAATATTTCAAATTTACTTAATATTACATTATTCATCTACCCAGACATTATTAAAAGATGTTTTGGTATCCATAATACTATATTTTTGGAAAGGCTATTTATTGTCAAGAGTAAGTAAACAATTATTAAAATAAATTTAAATTTGTTTGAAATGTCAAATCATTATGTCATGTTTTCCTTGTTAAAAAAGAACTATATCAACAATTTAATTGTTTAGACAAGTTTTAGTATCATTGTCCTATTATATGGGATAAATTATGTTATCCAAAAGATTGGAGGGGCATTACATTTTGCAGATTACACTATTTTAATAGGGGGAATTACTTGGGTCCTAAACTCTGAGGACCCAAGTATTTCCCTTGGATGAAAAATTCTTATGTAACCTACCACAAATAAAAATAAAAAGTAAAAACTGACTATTTGCAGTAATGACTAATGATAGAGGAGTAAGTGTCTAACAGAAAGAAATTTATGTGTTAAAAAAAAAAACATAAGGAAATTTAAATATGTACTGCTATATAAATTAACTTCACATCAAACGTTTCAAACGTTTGTGGCTTCAAAGTAGACTATAAATGTCTAGTGTTCCATATTAATCCTCAAGCATCCAAGCAAAGCCTCTCAAAGTCTCTAAACTTGTATTCACAATATGAGTTTCCACTTTCCTAAAAACATGGTGGCAAAATTACCAAACAAAGCATCAATGTTGTTCATTGTTGCTTGTGTGGCAATGTTGGTCTCAACAGCACCAGCCCAATTTGCTCCACAACCTGGGGTGTTCCCATTTCCAAGGATAATTCCTGGGCAGCCTGGGGAAGAAATACAGCAATGCTGGTCTTCTCTGCAAAATGTTCAAGGCTGTATTAATCAGGTAGAGGGCTCACTCATCAATGGCCAATTTGGGCTTATTGGGCCTGTTTGTTGTGAGGTCATCAATAAGATCAATGACAATTGTTGGGCCATAATGTTCCCTTTCAGCCCATTATTTCCCACATTGCTTAAGAAGGCCTGTAGTACTGGATTTGGGGGGGTTGCACCAGCAGCAACAGGCACAGAGTTATTGCCAGAACCTAAAGATGTGAGCCTATGCTGGTCATCTCTTGAAAAGGTGCAAGGGTGTGTTTCTGAAATTTTTGCTTCAATTTTCAGTGGCCAAATCAGTGGTATCGGGCCTGCTTGTTGCAAGGCCATCACTGAAATGTTGAATGACAATTGTTGGCCCAATATGTTCCCATTGAACCCAGCCTTCCCTCCATTGCTTAAGAGCTTTTGCACTGCTCTGCCACCAACAGTACCCAAGTGAACTACTTGATGGAAGCCTGCTGCTGATGTTAGATTCTTGATAGATAATAATGGTTTAGCTACCTAGTCAAATTTCATACATATATAATATAATAATTATCTCAAATGTTTTAATTTTCTTGAACAAGATTTCTCTGGTGATCAATGTGCTTAAGAAACAGTTGTGCTGCCAAAAAGGGAATTGGGCAAAATAGTTAGTAGCAATGAGAATCCTCTGTTTGGCTCAAGCTAGTAAGAGAATTTGGGCTTTCGGATTTTAGGCCTATGTTCAATAATTATTAGCTTTTATTTTTGTTTACTTTTTTCGGGATTATAAGTCTCTCTCTTTCAGCTTGCAATTTATAAGAGTTTTCTGTCTGGACTTACTGGGATATCATATTAAATCGTAATGAAGGCATCCTTATCTCTTTTGTAGACTTCTTTTACTTGTTCCTTCCTTCATTCAGACGATCAAACCAATTCGGATTAGGCTATCCCACTTTATGCCGTTTGCATGCCTTTGTAATTTTTTGATAAGGTGAAAATCCCAATTCTAAATATGAACATGCACATGCATCAAAGACAAGCATCTGGACAGATGCATGTATATAGAAGATGGTGTTGGTCATGATTAGCCAAACCAAATGATTAACCTTAAGAATGAAGTTCAATGTCTGCACTGTGAAGCATAAGAATATTTGAAGAAAGAAATAAAAGGACTTCTTTTTCCTTGTTTTTCCCATATCTTTATATGAAAATAAAAAATACCTAGAAAACTTAAAAAACACTCCTGCCTGCAATTGTCCATTCATCCATGCACGTAATTGCTTATGAAATTTCAATGCTTTTTTGTCGTTGCTCTATGTAACACTAGCTAATTAATCATGATTTCATCATGGCTAAAGAAGGTTGCGAATTTCTTGAATTGTGATTCCAAGCAAGCAAGAGAATGAACTAGGCAAACTCAGGTCAGCAGCATGCTTCCAGGTTTATAATTTCTGTTTAATGAATTGAAGATTTCCATGCATAGAAATTTAATTTTCATGGGCAATGCATATTCTTGTGCATGTCTTTCTTGGACTTGTTTCTCAGCTTTTTTCTGAAGAAAGATATGGAACCACATAATGTTGGGTTTCAGGCAACAAGGAAGGTGAAGATGCAAAACAATTGTTTGAATAATACTTTAAAATAGTCTCGGGGAAGCAAGTTCTGAGTGGTCACAAGAGTTTTTTACCAGAAGAACAAAGAAGGCTTAAACTTTGGCCAGAAAATCCAAATGATTTTGTGTACACAAACACTATTGAATGGCTAGACAATGCATTATATAATTTGTTTCTACTAAAAGCATCCAAAAGTTCATATAATATAAGGCTGGAAATTACAAACAACTGATCAACAAAACGATTACCGAAAAGAAAAGAAAGGCAACATAACAAAACACAAAAAGACAGAAATTGGTAATTCATAATTTCTCCTCCTTAGATCTCTCAGACGGCAGGGGAAATGGCAGGGGCAGGGGCAGGGGCAGGCAAATCCTCCTTCTCAGGGTAAGCGAACATCAAGGCAACACTAATGGCAAAAAGGTATTGACGGCCCCAATACAAGAACTTGGTGAAAATATGACCCGAAATCACCCCAAGGGTTGCAGCAACATCGACTAGCAGAATGACCTTTCCTGTTGGCATACCTGTCTTGGAATGGAGCAAACCGCTGGCTTCTCGGAGTAGAGAGGTAGTTAACTTCACCACAACTACCGCCACAAAAAGCATAAAAGGGGCAGCATCAACAAATCCTTGAATGACTAGTTCGTCATAGATTACCATCAGTGGGACTGTAACGATCATACATATAATGCCCGTGTCATACTTGGATAAGAATTTCTTTGCCACAAGAGCTGCCAAAAGCTCTGCTACCAACCCTCCCCACACATCATGTATATAACCCCCATATAATATTGCATCTACAATTAAATTAATGAAATAAAATCATGATTTTCATTTTATAAAAATATAATTAATGACTAATAAAATAGAAAAGGGCCATATTAGGAATTACCAGGCCTCAAGAGGAACCCCGTCGCCGCGGCTGTGAAAGCTAGCGTTGAAGAGAATAAGCACACAAATCCGCCATAGTGTAACTGAGGATCTTCTGCGGCGATCTCATAGGAGGCGAAGGAGCTTTGGTCCCGAAGCCATATGATGAGTGTTCCAAGCAAAGTTACAGCGATTGGAGCAACCCAAGCCCCCAAATCACCATGTGGTCCATCATTGGTTTTATCCGTGATGAAAGTAAACAGACCGGTGGAGACATAACTTCCTACTGCAGCGTCGGCGCTCCACCGTCCAAGTGTATAGTCGCGGAAGCTCCCCACCTCAAAGAGAGCACCAGCAGCAGCCACTAGAGGAGAAGAGAGCATGATCTGTGTGACTGCATGTGCCGCTGGCATTACCCCCTCAAACAACACCTTAGCCTCATCCTTGTTAAGAATACGCCTTATCGGTTGCACTGTTTTGTCCATCAAATTATTTAGGACCGAGATGCACAGAAAGACCGCTACCAGACAATTAAGCCGAAGGAAGACATCGATCAGACCCATCCTCGCCAGAAACATTAGGGTTTGGGGGAAACGAGTTCGAAAATATCAGCTCGAGGCAGAATACTACTGTTTAATTTTATATATAGGAGGGGGCCGTGTCTAGGTTTTCTTTGAGATGGGAACCTTCCAGAATCCCACCAACGATTATTAATACTTTAATACAATAACTGTCTCATTTGAGCACATGTGCATTTTGGTTTTTTTTTTTTTTTTTTTTTGGCTTTAAAACACCAGTGAGAATCCCCACAACTTCTCATTGGGGTAATACCTCCATGCCGTAGTGCTTTGAACTCCACTACAACTAAAGTTATCAGCAAATTGCGCTGCAATGCAAGTCACAAAGATTGAAGCCAATGGAGCAAGGATAGAGACCTGAAACAAATATAAAAACCCTTGCCATATATAATACAACTGAATATTTAATGCACCTTCAGACATAGAAAGGTATATGTTTTTCCTAAATTGACAATATCTTTTGCATAAACATAACGCTGACGATGTATATACACATGATTGCCATTCCCAATTTCTTTTTCTTTCTTTTTTTCTAATAATTGCATTTTTCGTGATTGTTTCTACTTTGCAACAGTGCATAGAATTTGCAAGTTACCATGCTGGACCAGACACCCAAGTGAATAAAACATGGAAATTGTGCTTGCTATTAGATTGAGCTGACACTTCTCACAAGTTAAAAAGACCTTTATGACACAATACGGGAGGCACATTCTTAGGAAAATAATAATTCTGTCATCTGAATGTAATATGACACCACAGATCATGATATTCAGGCATGAATAACTAATTCCTTCTTCAATTGCTAAGAAAAAACAAGTGAATAGCACTTTTAGACTTACCCACGCAGCTTCTGTCAAATACAGGTCAACCTCCTGACTGCACAGCACATTAATTGAAATTTTAGCGTTGTTAAGATTACATGTATGCATAACATTGTTTTTTTCTCGCAAACTAAACTGTCATATACACAAGGTATTTACATCAATGACCATGTTACATGTTCAACAAAAAAACAACATGCACATCAACATTTATAAAATAGTTGTACAGAACTTTTAGGACCAGGTAATTAAACAAGTCTGTTAGTCTATTCATATTGGGTATTGCCACCAAGCCCTAGTCTAAATGACCTCAAGTTATTCGATTATATTATCTTTTATTATTTTCACTTTCCCTCTGTGTTAGGTTGGTGAATAATAAAAATTAGGTGCACTTGATGGCTTTAGTCTAGAAAAAGAGTATGCTTGAAAATTCCATCCAAAAAGTTAAACGACTGAGCTAGAATCAAACATGTTATTGGCTAATCCTTTCCTTAAAGCAAATATAACACCCTACGTATCTATAGACATCAATTTACTTGTACATATTAATATAGAATATAAAACTTTTTTCTTTCTTTACGATATAAGTTATATAACTTATGATGAACATATACAGTCTATAGAAAACTTAAATAACTTGCACACTAAGTCTCAGATCACCATTAATGATGGCAAGTGCCTCTATAACTCACAATAGCCAAAATTGAAACTGGAAAAAGAAAAATAATAGACAATAGTTAAGACTTAAGAGTTAGATTGATGAAAAAGGAAAATCATACCTCCCTATCATTATGTGAACCAAGTCAAGGGTAAGAACTGCATAAATTACCTAAAATAGGTAGGAAGCCACGCTAGGCAAGTATGCTTCCACGAAAATGAGCATATATCATTGCCCATACAGCTTGATTTTGGAAAAATGCCTTACACGGTACATCCTATCAAATGAAAGCAAAGTAAGAAACCAAGACCCTATATAATAATAGTTATATGTTAGCAGTAAGATATAATCTATAATAATGAGACTTAAAAGCAATAATATTATTTAAAGATTTCTGTTATTTTCTGAATACGCCTATCAATGACGACTTGTACAATTTAAAATTCATCACTTTATGCTTTTTTATTTTCATCAGAGGCATTAATAACAAGACTGACCTAGCATTCCACTAATGCAAGCAAGGATCGGCCATTGGTAATATGTTCATTTCAATTTGCAAAACAACCAAAGCCAAGCACACAGGGTCAAGATCATACAGCTGATGAATGTTGCCCCAGCTGGAATGACATTTTAAGACAACAGAACTCTGATTTTCTATGTTGAAAAAGTTAAATATGAACAGTGTTAGTGATAGTTCCAGCCAAAACCTGGCTCTTAAATGGAGTCACGGACAGGATCTGCAGAACTAGGCATTCAAAACACTGAGTGATATTCAGCTTAAATCAATCTATATTTGACTAAATTTTCATATTCTGAACCTTGTCCGGCTAACTGGGTGCCTAGGGAGATGTTGATGTCCACCTACACCTTAAAGTTTGAGGGCTTATTTTAAATATGTCAAATATGCTACATCATAATCGGTTTGTTGTCATACACTAGCAGTGGCCCAAGTCACACATACGACACAAAAATAATCATACCTTCAACAAGTCACCCAACTCTTTCGGAGAAGTATTTTATGTTTTCTTCTGGGACCCTACCAAGTGAATTTTACTACTTTAGAAGAAAAAAGAGTCATCACTATGCAAGAGATTTAATAAGTGAAGGCTTGTAAGGGCTCCACAGACAGGCTGGTCATCTCTTGAAAAGGTGCAAGGGTGGTCATCATATTCACGTAACTTAATTAAACAGCTTCTATCTTCATGGCGAATTTTGATTTCCCGTTTTAATTTTTAATTCCTTAATCCATTATAAGTATTGACCTATTGACCAAACTATCTCCAATTCAAAAAATGATAAATAATTTAAGGCATAAATTCAATTTAGACACATAACTATATATGCTATTTCAACAGGGTCCGCGAACTTTCAAATATTTCAAATATACACCTGATTTATTATGTAAATTGAAAAATGAAATTTCGTCCATCAATTTATTGAGAGATCAGTTAAATATCAGCTTGGCTTTTGCTAACGGGGATTAATTGGCAACGTGGCACCAACTCAGCATACATTTCTCGCCAAATGAGCAACACATGTCCACTTGACATGAGCCCACACACCCATCACCTCTTTCCCGCTCATTGAACGCTCTCCTGATCATTTAGTCTCCAAAAAACATTACGTGTTCCTCCAAATTCGAATATAAATCCCTCACTTGTGTTCAACGAGCGAGAAATAGATGATGAGTTTGTGGACCCGTGTCAGGGGTTAGGTGAACCCGTATCGCTCATTTGGCGGGAAATGAGCGACACGGGTCCACCTAACACTTGATACGAGCCCACAAACTCTCTCTCTCTCTATTATTATTAAATTGTGGGCATATGTCGCTCATTTGGCGGGAAATGTTTGCTAAGATAGCCGTTTAAAGAATTGCGCCACGTGTTTAAAGAATTTATTTTATTTAATTTATCTCCGACAGCATGCCTGCCACTGCCCTCACCCTCCTATTTTCATCTCTTATCCGCCCTCTTCCCTTCATCTCCTTTCTCAAATTTGACATCTGTGGGCTCACCATTGGTTTGATGAGCAAACCCAAGGCTTATACCGCAAGCCCCTTCAATCTCATCATCATCGTTGAAACCAATCCCTTCAATTCCAAGACCCTTTCCACACAGTCAGAGCTTGAACAATCACTCTTAGTCGGAGCTGGAAGGCGTGGGTTTGAGATTTATTCCAATTATGCAAAACTGGTTTCTTTTTATTAGATCTGAAGTTTTTGGTATCAGTGAGGTTTGTCTGTTTGCTTTTTCCTGGGTAATCAAGATTGAAGAAAAAATTTGTGGGTTTTCAATGCTAATTGTTGTTTTGAATTACTGGTTCTGGACAATGAATTAGAGTTTTATGAATTAAAGTCTCAATTAATTCCTGTTTTCTTCTGGTGCTGCTATCTTTGATATAATTCTCCTGTTAAACTGTGTTCATGCTTGGGGATAGACACTATGTTGTTTCTGGTAAGGAGAGGCGGAGGGGAAAAAAAATGGATATCTTAACATGTGGCACAATCCCGTCTCTTAGAGTATTTTAATCGGTTATGATTAAAAGCCTCCTACAGTCTGGTAGGAATAAACCTAGTCTCGTAGAAAATACTATGCACGTAAAATTTTAATAGTGTGAATTCCCATGCAAAACCTTTTGTTTTGAAAAATGGGGTCCTGGTGGAATATTGGAGATCCCATAAAGTGAGGTAGTAATTAAGGTTCATGGGAGAATCCAGTATGTACATGTTCTCTGTATGCCATAAAAAATTATATTCCCAATTAACAATTCAAGCACAAAATTACTGCAATTCATTACAAACAATAAAAGTGACATTTTCGGTCCTTTCTTCGCATTAAGAAATTAATACAGTTGTACGAGAATAGAATCAGATATTAAGATGCTTGGTACAGAAGGAAAAATCATGGGTCCCGAGGATTCAGACTTCCATCCTTGCTTCATCACAGCATTTCTCCCACTTTGCGAGACTCCAAATAACCTAACCTAAAAAAGAATGGTAAGTAATAATAAGCAACTTTTTTTTTTAAAAAGAAAAAGATTATGAATAACCATAAGAAAGGCTTCCAGCATTTGTAATGCAATGTTAAACTTAAAAATCTCGTTTGATACATAAGATAAATGACTAAATTTATGTGTATTCAAGAAAGAAATTTCTAACTTGAAGGAATAACATGTATTAAGATGGACTAATCATAAAGGGAAACTTATTCCTTCCAATCCCCCAAAAAATAGTGAGATTAAATAATTCATCTTCTCCCCATATTCTTCTTTCAAGTTAGAAGACACCCTTCGTTTTCTTCTTTGAATACTCATGAATTTAGTCATTTATGGGGATAATCTACAATGTAAATTAGGGTCTTCCCCAATGATCAAAGGTCATGATGATTTCAATAACAGTTTTAGAATCAAAAACAGGTTGAAGGGTGCAAATGAAGATTTCACAGAGGATATACTGTTAATTTATGCATGTCATACGAATACAATAAGAAACATTGATTTATAGCCCTTGCTGTTGCAAGAAATGGGAAAATCTTAAAAATTCAACACTAAACTTGATCATTCTTGAAGTAAAACTGAGAAGCTAAAGGTGTGCTCACTTAACTGATGAGAGAAAAAGGAAAAACAAACAAGAATATGCAATCTTCACACAAGGCCAATAGCCATAGCAGAATATTAAAGAGCTGAAATTATACTTATTCAATCATATGGAATATGCAACTAGGAAAAAAAGCAAAGGACCTCAAAGTTCTTAATCCTAAATGCAACTCTATCAATTGTAAACCAATTTCCCAATGAAAAGCGTAAACCGCAACTACCTAATCCAGGAAACAGAAAACACATTGCAACCAAATCCACAAAAACAGATATCATCAATTGACAATCCCTTCCGACAAAATCACAATTATCCCACATCCTAACAATCACTTCAAAACACATGGAACCCAAAATTCACCAAATTAACAAAGTTCACTCAAAAAGAATTTAATCAAACTCAATGTAATCCAATTTCTCTCATACCCACATGCTAGAATCACTAAAAAAAGCATTCCGTCAGAACAAAAAATTTCCAAGCACATGAGTATAAAACTACACATAATTCTCCACCAAATTCACAAAGCTCAATCAAAATGCTAAAACAAAAATTTAATGCAATTAAATTCTCAGAGTCCATATGGTAGAATCACTTCAAAAGCATTCAATCAAGAAAAAACAGAATTTACCACATTCACTTGCTAAGGTATCTTCCCAGCTCGAAAAATCGCGAACTTTGACGCTTCTGAGTACGAATACTGCACTTCATTTTCTTTCAAGAAGTCCT
Organism: Dryas octopetala; assembly: GCF_963921425.1. Taxonomy (NCBI): domain Eukaryota; kingdom Viridiplantae; phylum Streptophyta; class Magnoliopsida; order Rosales; family Rosaceae; genus Dryas; species Dryas octopetala. The sequence continues at coordinate 21,346,012 of NC_141370.1, read as the reverse complement.
CAAGCACCTCCTTGACCCCTTGAGGGTCAGCACTCTCACACTCAATCTCAAAGCAAGTACCAAACTCATACTTAGTCTCATCCACCTCCAATTTTAAGCCTTTCCACTCATACACATCCCTCACATTCCCAAACCCTCCCAACCCCACAAACCCCAAAACCCCAAATTCCTCTCTTACCCTCCTCAAAACCCTAGACTCCGCCGACATCAGCTTATCCGGCTCGGCCGCGCAGGCTCGCCCGATCGACGGGTCCAGCTCCGCCTCGTCTTCCTCAACTCGGCTGACGCCGTCGACCAGCACGGCTCGCGCCTTGAGGGTCACGGCGCAGAGAGGGATTCTGTCGGAGAATCGGAGCCGGAGGACGGCTCGGCGCGCCGAGAGCTCCGCTTTGGAGCCGTCGAAGAAAAGATTCTCTTGGCGGTGGGTGGTGACGTGGAATGGCGCGAGGAGGGTGGTGACGTGGCGGTGGGCGGCGGCGTCTGGGAGCCTGAGCTTGACCTCGACCTCCATCAGAGCTTTGGAGATGTGAGACATGAGTGGGTGGGCGGGTGTGTGCAGTAATTATGTGTGGGTTTTGGGGTGGAAATTTAATTAGGAGGGAGACCTATGCGGTGCGTTTTGGAGGAGGGGTCTTTGGAGCGGTCGAGGTGGTGGAGGAGAGCAGTGGCGGCGGTGGTTGTAGTGGTGGCGGTGGTGGCGCGTTTACGAGCTTCTTCGAGTTCTTCTTTGTCTTCGATTTTGAGTTCGATCTTGGTTGGCTTTCGTCTCAGCATTTTCTGCTTTGCTTTCTCTCAGCAGTTCATCACTTGGTCTCCTGCGTACGTCTTACGTTGTGACTACCGCTTATTCCTTATTATGACTCGTGAATCAGGATTTGGGTTGGGTTATTTGATACTGGGCTTGGGCTCCATGATCCAAATGCAAAAGTTGAAAGAAGAAAAAGGAAAAAAATAAAAAATCCTTCATTTAATTGCGACAAATGCCAAAACATTTGACTGGTAACGTAATTACTAAATATAACACAAATAATTTTGTTAGTTAATTATCTAAACTCACAAAAAAAAGAAAAAAGGTAACCTAAACATTGATAAGTAGTGATCTAATTGCAAGTTCGTAACTAGCATGGTTTGGTGGTGCAGCAGCAAAGGACCACAAGGGTTTTGCTATTGGTGTGAAGGTTGTTGTAGCTGGGCAATGCCATAGTATGATAGTAATCATAACCACCTCCCAATTATAACTTTCCCAATTATCATTCAATATTAATATTTCAAATTTACTTAATATTACATTATTCCTCATCTACTCAGACATTATTAAAAGATGTTTTGGTATCCATAATACTATATTTTTGGAAAGGCTATTTATTGTCAAGAGTAAGTAAACAATTATTAAAATAAATTTAAATTTGTTTGAAATGTCAAATCATTATGTCATATTTTCCTTGTTAAAAAAGAACTATGTCAACAATTTAATCGTCTAGACAAGTTTTAGTATCATTGTCCTATTCTATGGGACAAATTATGTTATCCAAAAGATTGGAGGGACATTACATTTTACAGATTACACTAATTTAATAGGGGGAATTACTTGGGTCCTAAACCCTGAGGACCCAAGTATTTCCCTTGGATAAAAAATTCTTATGTAACCTACCACAAATAAAAATAAAAAGTAAAAACTGACTATTTGCAGTAATGATAGAGGAGTAAATGTCTAACAGAAATAAATTTATGTGTTAAAAAAAAAACAGAAGGAAATTTAAATATGTACTGTTATATAAATTAACTTCACATCAAACGTTTCAAACGTTTGTGGCTTCAAAGTAGACTATAAATGTCTAGTGTTCCATATTAATCCTCAAGCATCCAAGCAAAGCCTCTCAAAGTCTCTAAACTTGTATTCACAATATGAGTTTCCACTTTCCTAAAAACATGGTGGCAAAATCACCAAACAAAGCATCAATGTTGTTCATTGTTGCTTGTGTGGCAATGTTGGTCTCAACAGCACCAGCCCAATTTGCTCCACAACCTGGGGTGTTCCCATTTCCAAGGATAATTCCTGGGCAGCCTGGGGAAGAAATACAGCAATGCTGGTCTTCTCTGCAAAATGTTCACGGCTGTATTAATCAGGTAGAGGGTTCACTCATCAATGGCCAATTTGGGCTTATTGGGCCTGCTTGTTGTGAGGTCATCAATAAGATCAATGACAATTGTTGGGCCATAATGTTCCCTTTCAGCCCATTATTTCCCACATTGCTTAAGAAGGCCTGTAGTACTGGATTTGGGGGGGTTGCACCAGCAGCAACAGGCACAGAGTTATTGCCAGAACCTAAAGATGTGAGCCTATGCTGGTCATCTCTTGAAAAGGTGCAAGGGTGTGTGTCTGAAATTTTTGCTTCAATTTTCAGTGGCCAAATCAGTGGTATCGGGCCTGCTTGTTGCAAGGCGATCACTGAAATATTGAATGACAATTGTTGGCCCAATATGTTCCCATTGAACCCAGCCTTCCCTCCATTGCTTAAGAGCTTTTGCACTGCTCTGCCACCAACAGTACCCAAGTGAACTCCTTGATGGAAGCCTGCTGCTGATGTTAGGTTCTTGATAGATAATAATGGTTTAACTACCTAGTCAAATTTCATACATATATAATATAATAATTATCTCAAATGTTTTAATTTTCTTGAACAAGATTTCTCTGGTGATCAATGTGCTTAAGAAACAGTTGTGCTGCCAAAAAGGGAATTGGGCAAAATAGTTAGTAGCAATGAGAATCCTCTGTTTGGCTCAAGCTAGTAAGAGAATTTGGGCTTTCGGATTTTAGGCCTATGTTCGATAATTATTAGCTTTTATTTTGTTTACTTTTTTTGGGATTATAACTCTCTCTCTCTCCTTCAGCTTGCAATTTATAAGAGTTTTCTGTTTGGACTTACTGGGATATCATATTAAATCGTAATGAAGGCATCCTTATCTCTTTTCTAGACTTCTTTTGCTTGTTCTTTCCTTTATTCAGACGATCGAACCAATTCGAATTAGGCTATCCCACTTTATGCTGTTTGCATGCCTTTGTAATTTACCTTAATTATGTCTTTGATAGGGTATAAATCCCAATTCTAAAAAAAAGACAAGCATCTGGACAGATGCATGTATATAGAAGATGGTGTTGATCATGATCAACCAAATCACATGTTTGATTGTTTTTTTCGAAAACCTAATCACATGTTAAAATAACCCATGTATTTCCCTTTTATTTGTTTTGACCCTATATATTTATGTCTTTTTTGTTTTTCTCAATTTGAACCCCCATTTTGTCTTTCCCCTTAATTGTTTTCGGTGGGACAGTTTGTGATGAGGACCTTTCATGAATGATGCTTTTTGATGTCCTCTTTATTCTTTAATGAGTTCAAGTAAAGAAACCTTCATGACTAGCACTAGCAGTTGTGAAAGGGACTGATATCCAGATAACTTCAATGATGGCCCTCAAGATATTAGATACAAAGTTTCATGAAAAACTTTTCTGTCAAGTAAATAATAATTTTCTGAACTAAGTTTGGAAAATATTATGATCTGTGATTGCTCAGTAGATTAATCTAAATTAATCCCAATTTGTTAGTGAGGGTGTAGTGGTTGTGAGAGCTGTTAAGAGATTCAATTCCAAATGAGAAGGCTTTGGCTTTTGAATAATATTGATTGATCAAAAGTCCACAAAACATATATAGCAATATATATCTTATCTGACATCCACCAATGGATTAGGTTTTGGTTGTTCATTTTTGGGTGAAAACCCACCTGATCCCATTGAATATCAAGGTGAGGAAGATTAATGCTTAACATCTCAAACTAATACATGCAATGCAGCAAATTATAATAACTGCCATTTTGACCCAATTTGAAGGTAGGTAGGTGAGGTATGATGGGTTGTTTGTGTGGGACAGAGAGTGTGTGACTTGGGGGAGTCTTATATTATACTCAATGAACAAATGCAGGGTTGGACCATTTGTGCATCGACTCAACAAGCTTTTGGTACTAGGTAGGCTGTAACATCATATTTTCTGATGTCGTGCTTACCCAAGAAAATGCATTTATTTTTTCTAAGAAAATATATATACCTCATATATATGCGTATTATATGATATTAGGTAGTAGTATATTTTTGTATTCTCGTAATTTAATGCTTCGGACGTCTTGGTAATTGGTTCCTCTAATTAAATTACCAGATCAGGAAAATCAGGTATTTTATTCAAAAAACAAAGAGGGAACAAAAAATGATGTATTGCAAGAGAGTCTCCAATGAAAGTTTGAGGTGTGAGAAATTAAAATACTCATTAATTTGGTAAAATGCATTGACATTAATTGTATTATTAGGACTGAGTCATGAATATGCCTACCATGTCAACTAAAATTATTTCACGACAGTTGATAAACATGTTTTCGCTTTCTACTCAAAATCATTTCAATTCCGAACGAAGTGCACGTTGGATTTCCAAAACCAAGACCGAGTGGGTGGCTAGGCCCCGCTCTCACACACTAAAACCAGGCTTTCTACCATATTTTCATTTGTCTACAGGGCAGGCACGAGGCACCAATCTTTCTAGTTTATAGTTTCTAGTTTCTTAAATGGAAAGTACTATTAACTTATTAAGCATACAAAGAAAGCATATTGGCCCACTTTTACATTCACAACCAGCTGCAACTTGCAAAACCCACCTCACATATTCCAACCTTTTTACAAAGTTCCATTGCCTATATCTCTATTTGAGTTCTAAACACGACAATAATATATTATAATAACCCCAATTTTCAAAGAGGGATTAAGGACCTTAATTGGGACCTTTGTCCTTGAGTTTTCCCACGTCCCAAGTATCACATGTTTTGTTAATTGTTTATTTGTATGTATATGCCTTTTCTATCTGTATAACTGGCTACTGGTCTCATTCACTTATTGCACCACCCCTTTTGCCTCCAAAGGCAAACTCTGCAGTAACGTCTTCACTTTTCATGGGTTGGTTCCTCAACCATATGTAGAGAGAGAAGAGGAAGTAAGAGAGAGAGAGAGAGAGAGAGAGAGAGAGAGTGTGAGATCTTGAGCATTTGTGTATAGATTCTGGAAATGGGTTGTGGTATCTGGCCGGTGGGGTTGTGTTTCTGGGTGTGTTTCTTTGGTATCGGCTTCGTTTCTGTAAATTCACAGTCACAGGGCATAGGGGGAGGGATTATTGAAGGGACTGTTCGCATTAATGGTAAGGAAGCCATTGGGAAGATTGATGATGATTTTGTTTGTGCAACTTTGGATTGGTGGCCTCCAGAGAAGTGTGACTATGGGACATGCAGCTGGGGTCGTGCTTCTCTCCTTAATCTGGTATATATAAATGTTTCTTCCACATACATTTCTTCTTTCCATTTTCTTTTTCCACTTATATTATGTGATAATATATATGTATGTATTTGTAATTAGCACGTTTCCTAGTTGCAAGATATGAAAATTAGTAATCATATATGGGTTTGGAGTTTCATAATTGTATTCTCTGTTTCCTTGAGGGTCTTCCACTCTTTCTTATTTTCTCTTTGTTATGCTTTTTTTTTTTCAGTAACAAAGAAGAAACTTTTTGGGCATACTGTTTTATTGAAATAGATTCTTCTATCGGTTTCCCTTTCTTGTTCGAATTTGCTCATTCATTATTACGAAATCTTATAAATGTAATTAGTTTTAAGCCGTTGGACAACTAAATAAATCTAAAATCTGCTCTTTCGTAGTCTCCTTTTTCTTCTCAAGCAAACTTAAAGGTGCTCTTGTTTAACTTTTGAACATTTGTAATGTTTTCTGATATTTAATTGATCATTCTTGTGCAGGATCTAAACAACAATATCTTCTTAAATGCCATAAAGGGTAAGAATTCCTTGATATCTGATTGTTTCATTACAGAGTGTTTTATTCTCTCTATGCAATTCCATTCACAAAACTTAGTTTATAATCATTTATGAGGAGCCTAAAATCTACTAACTTCTGCTAATTGTGCAGCTTTCTCACCATTGAAGCTTAGATTGGGTGGTACCTTGCAAGATAAGGTCATCTATGATACAGAAGACAATAAGCAACCCTGTGGTACACCTTTTCAAAAGAAAACCTCAGAGTTGTTTGGTTTTACTAAGGGGTGCTTACCAATGAAAAGATGGGATGAATTAAATTCCTTTTTCCAGAAAGCTGGGTAAAAAATAATATCTTCCTTTTGCTTCATTAAAATTTAGATTTCTAAAATCCACAGCACTTAACATTATTCCATGGTTTACTGCAGGGCTAAGATTGTCTTTGGATTAAATGCTCTCCCTGGACGAACTCTGCAGTTTAATGGTACTGCAACTGGAGCTTGGAACTACACCAATTCTGAGTCTTTCATCCGTTATACTGTCAAGAAGAACTACACAATACATGGTTGGGAGCTTGGTAAGATCACTGTTTGTTAATGCTGAACAAAAATATGGGGTACGGGGAATCTTGTAAGTCTAGTGGAAGGGTTCATTTGTAAAATGATGAACCAAAATGTGCTTAAACATCGCAAATAATGTTACCTTGCCTTCCATGAATTGCAGCTACCAAGTTTCCTACTAAAGTTTGTCTGAAAGTTTTATTCTTGTTACATGGTTCTCACTGTACTTATCTAGAAAAACTGAAGGTAAATATTTCAACGCTGGTCAGGGAACGAATTATCCGGACATGGAATTGGAACAACAATTTCAGCAATTCAGTATGCCCATGACACGGCTGCTCTGCAAAATATACTACAGAATACATATAAGGGTATTGACCCAAAGCCATTTGTCATAGCACCTGGAGGATTCTTTGAAGCAACATGGTTAAAAGATTATACAGCTAAAACAACCACATCCTTAGACGTGGTCAGCCACCATATATATAATCTAGGGCCAGGTATCTTTGATTGAACAAACAGATTCTGAAACTTCTCATTTTCCCTTTATTTTCCCAAGTTCATATTGATATAGAGATCTTACTTATGTATTGTAGGTGTTGATCAACACCTTATTGAAAAGATTCTTGATCCGTCCTATCTTGATGGTGAGGCTAACACATTTCGCAACCTCCATAGCATCCTCAAGAGTTCTGCAACTTCAGCAACTTCATGGGTGGGGGAAGCAGGAGGTGCTTACAACAGCGGCCACCACCTTGTCACCAATTCATTTGTCTTTAGTTTCTGGTAATTTGGCCATACAACTGAGCGTCTTCTTTGGTTCTCTCTTATTTGAGTTCCAACTCATAATTATATTTTGGATGTTACAAACAGGTACTTGGATCAGCTTGGTATGTCAGCATCTTTTGATACCAAAACGTACTGCAGACAGACATTGATTGGTGGAAACTATGGTTTGCTTAACACTACTACCTTCGTACCCAATCCAGACTACTACAGGTCTCTACATAATGATCTTACCTTAAAAACTCAATTTATCAATGTATTAGGACAATATAATTTGATGCTCTTAAATTTAGACAATGTTTTAACACTCTCGCTGCTTTGCTCTGGCTTTTGCCATACCAGTGCTCTTCTTTGGCACCGATTAATGGGACGAAATGTACTGGCAACGAGCTTTACTGGACCAAAAGAGATACGTGCTTATGCACACTGTGCAAAATCATCTGTAAGTCTATACCCCAACTTTAATATAAATGAAGATAGCATTCTCTTTGTTCTGGAGCTAATTACCATTTCATCGTACAGAAAGGGATTACAGTACTCTTGATCAACCTACACAATACCACCACCGTTCAAGCCAGCGTTGCCTTCAATAGTTCTTGGACTTTGCGGCATAAACACAAGTCTCACAAGTCTTATAGATCAAATACGACCAAGTTCCCTCAGGGTTTCAGAAGTGGAAAACAAAGAGAAGAATACCATCTAACAGCAAAGGATGGAGATTTACACAGCCAAACCATGCTGCTTAATGGAAACATTTTGAACGTAGATTCAACTGGGAACATACCTAAGTTAGAGCCTGTATATGTAAATTCAACAAAACCAATATTGGTTGGTCCATACTCAATTGTATTTGCTCATATACCATATGTTGTTCCCCCTGCTTGCAGGTAGGGAGTGCTACCACATAGTGTTTGCTCAAATAAGAGAAAACACAATTCAACTATATCATTTTTTTTGTAGGGTGAAGAATACAAATGAGGATTCAAGTTTAATAGGGTGAAAAAAGCAATTCACGTTATACTGTGACCCAGTATGTCAAATTTTCAGTGCACAAGAGGCCATCAAATTGCATCCAGTAAGACTAGAATGATCAAAGACACTATCCTGAGGGAGAATTCAGGTGCCTCGCAAAGTCATTCTTCATAACTACTTTAAGAAAAAGTGCACAAATGGACGAGATGTAAATGACAAAAACTTTGACCTTTCCAAACCTTGTATACAATGTGAACCCTTAAGCAGCTGTACAATATCATTCAAATATGTTCAATACATCATTTGGCGGCCAATCATGACCACTTAGTCAAGATATAAAATAAAAAATAAAAAAATTGTGTATTACACGTTAACATACAAGTGTGGTTTTACTTCTAGATGTACAGAATGAACCAAATAGTGAATACTATGTTAATTTCTGCCCAGTGGTAATATACTAATATTAGTAATACAGTGAATGAAGATTCCCTGAATATGGAAGCTTCATTCAAGAGAAACAAACCAACGCACAAAAAGGTCAGTCTCTCTTTGAAAAGGTTTGAGGCTTACTGCTGGCAAACGCCAACCAAACAATTGTACCAGTAAGGTAGAAAAATATTGATGGAATGAACAATGACATCTGCATAACACAGAAGTGAATTAAAAATAAACACTGTGGAGGTAAACAAATCAAGGATATAAGCTATTGAAAGAGATAAAAGAGTTAAAAAGCAATAACAGTGGTTGCTTACACTCCATGAATGAGTTGAATCAAGAAGATAGCCAGTGAGGGCAACACCTACTATTCCAGGTACCGCCCCAACAGTGTTGGTAATACCCTGAGTAGAAAATTTGAATTTTGATATTCTAGTTGATCAGAGATTTAGTAATTTGAGGAGCTGGGATAAACTATCATGCCCACATAGATTAATAGGATGCTTCATAGCATCTTCTGGAACATAAATGAAAATTTTGGGTCCTTGTAAATTTACATACCAAAAGTATGCTTGCATATTCAGGTGACATATCTTGATGGGTACAATAAAGTCCTGCAAAATTTTAATGATTGTATTAAAAAGTGTACTGTGTAAGGAAATTAAATGATTCTATTCACTATTCTCGAGAACCAGGCCCAAGTTTTGGATTGTTCTGTACCTGACAAAGCAAAGCTTGAGAGGGCTAAACCACCAGTGAGAATCCCCACAACTTCCCAATGGGGCAATCCTAGATCAAGAGAGGAAAGAGTCATGCAAGCTGCAGGAGACAAAAAGGCAATTGTTTGGCAAATTTTTCGAACCTACATACCAAAACAAAGTCATCAGAAACCTTAAGAATGAAGTTCAATGCAAAAAGTTAATAGCAAGTCAAGGCATGATAACTGAACCAGAAACTTATTAGGCAAAACTAATATTATGACAGTTACAAGCTTATTATGTATTTCAAAAGTAAAATAGAAAGCAAATAAATAAGCAAAATAAAGTGAATCCACTAACTTAAGAAAACTGCTTAGAATTTCTTATTTCTTGTTGCAAAAACCTACAAATTTCTACTAGATTGGATTTTTCTGACACTATCATATACAACAAAGTGATCATTTGTAATATCTCCTTACCGTAGTGGTTTGAACTCCACTAGAAATCAAGTTATCAGCAAATTGCGCTGCAATGCTAGTCACAAAGATTGAAGCCAATGGAGGAAGAATAGAGACCTGAAACAAATATAAAAACCCTTGCCATAATACAACTGAATATTTGATGCACCTTCAGACATAGAAAGGTAAATGTTTTTTCTAAATTGACAATATCTTGTGCATATATATAATGATTGCCATTCCTAATTTTTTTTGTTTTTTGTTTTTTGTTTTTTTTCTAATAATTGCATTTTTTGTAATTGTTTCTACTTTGCAACAGTGCATAGAATTCGCAAGTTACCATGCTGGACCAGACACCCAAGTGAATAAAACATGGAAATTGTGCTGGCTATTAGATTGAGCTGACACTTCTCACAAGTTAAAAAGATCTTTATGACACAATATGGGAGGCACATTCTTAGGAAAATACTAATTCTGTTATCTGAATGTAATATGACACCACAGATCATGATATTCAGGCATGAATAACTAATTCCTTCTTGAATTGCTAAGAAAAAACAAGTGATTAGCATTTTTAGACTTACCCATGCAGCTTCTGTCAAATTCAGGTTCAACTCCTGGCTGCATATCACATTAATTGAAATTTTAGCATCTTTATCATAACATGAGTGCATAACAAGGAAAAAAAAATTGTTCTCTCTCGCAAACTAAACTTTCATAGACACAAGGTATTGCATCAATGACCTTGTTACATTTTCTACAAAAAAACAACACATAACCTTTATAAAATAGCTGTAGTTAACTTTTTAAGCCTAATTGGACCAGGTAAACAAGTCTGTTAGTCTATTCATATTGGGTATGTATTATTTGCGCTTTTCTTCTGTGTTAAGTTGGTGAATTATATAAATTAGGTGCACTTGATGGCTTTAGTCTAGAAAAAGAGTATGCTTGAAAATTCCATCCAAAAAGTTAAGCAACTGGAGCTAAAATCAAACATGTTATTGGCTAATCCTTTCTTTAAAGCAAATATAACACCTTACGTATTAAGGTGTACATATTGTAGTCTAATATAGAATATAAAACTTTTTTCTTTCTTTACCATATAACTTATGATGAACATATACAGCCAATAGAAAACTTAAATAACTTGCACAATAATTCTCAGATCACCATTGATGACAAGTGCCACTAATCTATAACTCACAATAGCCAAAATTGAAACTGGAAAAAGAAATATAATAGACAATAGTTAAGAGTTAAATAGATGAAAAAGGAAATCATACCCCCCTATCATTATGAGAACAAAGTCAAAGGTAAGGACTGCATAAATTACCTAAAATAGGTAGGAAGCCATGCTAAGCAAGTATAGTGACCCCAGCTTCCACAAAAATGAGCATATATCATAGCCCATACAGCTTGATTTTGGAAAAATGCCTTCCACGGTACATCCTATCAAATGAAATCAAGTAAGAAACCAAGACCCTATATAATAATAGCTATATGTTAGCAGTAAGATATAATCTATAATAATAAGACTTAAAAGCAATTATATGAATTCAAAGATTTCTGTTATTTTCTGAATACATCTATCAATGACGACCTGTACAATTTAAAATTCATCACTCTATGCTTTTTGATTTTCATCACAGAGGCATTAATAACAAGACTGACCTAGCATTCGGCTTTTGCAAGCAAGCATTGGCCACTGGTAATATGTTCATTTCAATTTCAAAATAACCAAAGCCAAGCACACAGGGTCAAGATCATACAGCTGATGAATGTTGCCCCAGATGGAACAACATTTTAAGACAACAGAACTCTGATTTTCTATGTTGAAAAAGTTAAATATGAATGGTGTTAGTGATAGTTCCAGCCAAAATCTGGCTCTTAAATGGAGTCACGGACAAGAACTGCAGAACTAGGCATTCTAAACACTGAATTCAGCTTAAACCTAACTATAATTGACTAAATTTTCATATTCTAAACCTTGTCTGGATAACTGGATGCCTAGGGATGATATTGATGTCCACTACACCTTAAAGTTTGCGGGCTTATTTTAAATATGTCAAATATGCTACATCACAATCGGTTTGTTGTCATACACTAGCAGTGCCCCAAGTCACACATATGACACAAAGAATCATACCTTCAACGAGTCACCCAACTCTTTCGGAGAAGTATTCCATGTTTTCTTCTGGGACCCTACCAAGTGAATTTTATTACTTTTGAAGAAAAAAGAGTCATCACTATGCAAGAGATTTAATAAGTGAAAAACAAGGCATAAACATATTTGGAATATTGATGATATGGAGAAAAGGAATTAAGTGCTCACGTGGAATTGATTCACCAACCCATGAGGCTTGTCCTTCAAGATACTGAAACCCCAAATACCTTCAAGATGTACACACACACACATATATATATATATATATCAAAATTTAGGAAACAACAAGAGCATAAAGCCAGACTTCAATGAAATTTCACAGTAACAATATAAAAGGAAAAGAGCTAACATTATCAAATTGGCCAAGTTCTTTTATAATAAACTAAGAAGGATGGTTGGGACGTGGCAGAAAACCCAAAAAGATTATATTCTTTCATTTTCAGCGGGCAGCAAAAACAATAATATTTTCTTTTTAAAAAATTAGATCAAGATTTCCTGGCATATTGCACAAATAAATAAGTTCTTACACTTTACTGGGAGAAGTTAAGGATATTAATTCTTCATAGAAAAGAAGGCAATTCTGTGAGTTAGAGACAGCTACTCACCAACCTATCCCCAAAAGGGAAAATATGTAAAATACAGATTCCCAGCCAAGATTTTGGATAAGGGGAGGAGCTAGAAGATACCTGCAAGCAGTTCAATAAGAATGAATGCTGAGCACACAATGAATATATATGTCAACACAATAGGAAAACCAAGTCAGACTTAGGATGACACCAAATCCTTCATGTTGAAATTAGATTAAATTCTTCTTTTTTTTTTTTTTTTTGGTGTTACACAAAGTTCCGAAAATCATCAATCAAATTAAATGGGGCTTTTGCATACCCTACAACACTTCCTACACTCAGACCACCAAAGACAAATGCTACAGCCCGTGAGCGCTCTTCCAAAGGTATTGTTCTGCATGAGGTAAAAGATTATTTAACAAAAAGAAGAACAAAAAACCTATAGCACGGAATTTAAGCCAAATATTCTATAATAAGAAGACCCTGAATATAAAACAAGCAGAGTATATATATATATATATATATATATATATCAAGTTAGTCATACAATATAGTTTATCAAGACTGTGTACACCCTGAATATAATATACGAATGTCATACATGCCTGGCAATAAGGTCAGTTGCAGCAGATGGGGAAACACCTTCTCCAATTCCTACCTGTACTTGAAAGAATATAGCCCTCAGTAAGTAACAGGAACAATTATTACACTTGGTTATCAAACACAAAAAAGTCTGGGAACAAACAGTAACCATTCAGTAGGAAATGTTCATGCAGTAAAAAGACAGACAGATTACAAAGATTCCAAATTAAAAATAGAACTGGCAGTAGATTATCATACCAGAATTCTTGACAAAACTAAACCGGGTGTAAATCCAGCAACAACAGGGACAAGTGCTGTGGCCAATGACCAAGTTAATACTCCAATCTCAAGAACTTTTCTGCATTAGAAGAAACGATAGGTGCATGACATAACTGTCCTAGCTAAAAGACCAATGAACAAGCATTTCTCAAAATGCTTTTAAAACATCATTAGTCTTGGTAGAAAGAAAAAAAAAAACCAGGTTCTTTTTAGGATTTTAATTTTTATTCCGTTTTTTCATTTATTATAGTATAGATGAAACATACTAAAAAAGTTTATTGAGCTTTAATAAACAAACCTCCCACCAAATATCTTAGCAAGCCAGCCCCCAGGCAACTGACTCAATGCATAACCCCAAAAGAATGACGACTGAACCAATCCTGCCACGGACGAACTCCAACCAAACTGATGTGACATTGGAATTATAGCAATGCTCAAGTTCACCTGTCAATTAAATAAACCAAACTTATTCAATCCTAAATGCAAAAGGAACCAAACTAATACTCATAGCTCCGCATACTAACTGACTAATTAAGTAGCGTGGATCATCATTTAGACTACATAATGTGAAAGACCTTATCTCCCTGTTGTCCAGGCTCGAACCCAGTATGTTATAGACCCCATTTTTACGTGCACCACTAGACCAGACCAATAGCTCATTTGCACGTTACCCGGTTAACATTATAAAGTGCCTATTGTAATCAATCATTCATATTGATAGAATCGGAGAGCCACCCGCCAAAACAAAGTTGCTATATGCTTGAACCCAAAATGCATGAATTTTCAAAAAACCCACAACCCAAAAACTGCGCCCACTTGTATTTTTGCACCAGAATCGTTATCAAGCAGCAGTGCATCCAAGTATACAAGACTGATACTTATTCGTTGAATTACCTAAGAGAGTAATAATAAGTAATAACACAGCTAGTAAAGCCAGAAGTACCTTATCCATGTTACAGATAACAAAGGCAAGCGAAGTAGTGCCAATGAGTTTGTATCTCTGAGGTATGTTCTTCCACGGAGGCCAATTCAAATCAAAGCCCACTTCCCCGGACCCGCTTTCCTGACCCGATTCCCCCTCGGAATCCGAACCCGAACCCGCCCGCTGGACCTTATCGACGGGGAGTCCATTGACTCTTTTGCTCTCTTTGACGGTTTCTTTCTCTTTAATGCTGCAGAAGGCTCTGAATTCCAAGTTGTGCTTTGGAGGGAAGCGGAGAAAGCGACGTCGTCTGAGTAAGGAGACGAAGGAGGAACGTGAGGGTGAGCTTGTGTTGTGGGAGAAAAAGCAGGAGTTCTCTGCTCTGAGTGTGAGTTTCGCCATTTGTGTGTCGTCTTCTTCTCCGAATTTGTGCGTTTTGTTCTCTGAAGATTTTGGTGGGTACTGTAGACTTCAGAGAAGAGAAGTGAGGAAGGGAGTTACTGGGTATTGGGGCATGTTTTACGCCACGGAAGAGGTTGGGTTTGTGGCTCTCAATAACTTTTGAATATTAGGATCTTTCGGAATAATATTTAGTGGGACCCACACAAACGTTGGGTCCCTACTCTCATGGGGTTGTCGTAACTCATAAAGTCATAAGAAACGTAACAATTATGATGAGGAGGCGTATTTTATTTTTGGTTAATCAAATTAGAAAATAGAAATTATATATATATTAAGGGCAATGCTAGAGTGCACATATCAATTCAAATATTTGACATATCATAATTTATCTGTCACATTATTTTTGTAAAAATATCATTTTAATATTTTTCAAAATCTTTAAAAACATTCTAAAAAATTATGTAAAAAATTTTTTAAGTCCATTTTTTAAAATTCACTATTCATCCGGCCCAAGAGCTACAGTAAAATACTGTAGCGGCCCACTTTTTAAAAAACAGTGCTACAGTAACAGCGCTACAGTGTTTTTAAAATGCCATTTTTTTTTTTCCATTTCAGTACCAATTGGTACATAAACTACAAAAAAAAAAACAAATAATAATTTATGTATTTTCATGTCATAAACATATTAAATAATAATCAATATAAAATACAAAAAATCAAGATGAGGCATCCATAATCTTTTACGTTTTAATAGTAAATATAATTGTTACTATCGAATAGTAACAATCATCTATTGCTACTGCCGGGTAGTGGCAATCAAGTATTATCATTGTTTGATAATAACAATCACTTATTGCTACTGTCTGGCAGTGACAATCAGAAATTGTTATTATTTGGTAGTAACAATCACCTATTGATACTGTCTTACAGTAACAATCACCTGTTGAAGATAACTAATATATCTTGTTATCGTCATACAATAACAATCACCAAAATTCAAACCATAGAAAATTACAAAATTCAGAGAGTAACAATTACCTGATTGCTACTGTCACACAGTAACAATCACCTAATTGCTACTGTCACACAGTATCAATCACATATTGTCACTACCCGACAGTGACAATCACCCATTGCTATTACCCGGCAGTGACAATCACCTATTACTACTGTTCGGCAATGACAATCACCTATTGCTACTGTTCGGCAATGACAATCACCTATTGCTACTGTCCGGCAATGACAATCACTTATTGCTATTGTTCAGTAATGGCAATCTTGTATTGTTATTATTTGATAATAACAATCACATATTGCTACTGTCTGACAGTAATAATCACCTAATGCATACCAAACTCAATTACAAAGCTCAAAACTGTCACCACAATAATGAATAAAGTAAAAGAATCTGAGCAAAAACCTACAAAAGACAACAACATAAAATGCTTAGGAATATCGTAATTAGTAGAAAGTTATCATCTTGCTTTCAATTAAAAATTGATATTGGAGTAGCAACAGTAGAAACTTGACCAATACTACAATGCTAACATTTTTCCTCTTACTAGAAGGAATTATGCTAATTATCATGCAATTGTCTTTGCTAATATTAGCAGCTGCAACAACAACAGCAGCAGCTCAAGCCCTCCATCCTCAAACCAAGCCTGGCTGCCCAAGCCATTGTGGTAATCTAACAAATTACAAAGGAATTAACAAATTACAAAGGAAATAACAAATTTAAAAAAATATACAATTTAATAGAAGAACAACAAACCCTCAACTACTTCACCAAACTTAGAAAAGGCTTCATGTAGTGCTTCTAAAGTAGTACGTTTGTTAAGCTCTGAAAACAAACATATATGTGATCCAATACAAATCATAGTAGATCAAAAGGTAACTCAAGTGTGATAAAATATAGACTACTAAAGTATGATAATACACGTATCAACCAAGGAAAAAAAAAGAAAAAGTTTATTTGAAATGAAATGGAACACAAAGGAACTACCCACAAGATCATGAGTCACTCACAACTCAAAATGATAGAGTTAAATAATCATTTTCCAAAAGATACTATTTAATCCTTCTATTATACAAAACACATAACTTATATGAAAAAACCAGGCAGCTGCTTAAGGCTAGATGTCAAAATTCATTTTTTAAAAAACAAAAAGTTTACTGCTCCAAAGGCACGGTGTCATTCACCTTGCACCATGCCCAAGCCCATGGACAAAAAGTTCACGAGTAAATAAAATGGAAATTCATGGCAAACCTCATTGGTGACAACATCCCAAAGTCCATCACTTGCAAGGATAAGGAACTCAAGAGAGTTGTCAATCTTTACCATGGAAAGACTAGGCATAGCAATCTATCAACATCAAGTCAGATGCTTGGTTCAACATAATTAGTCTGATTAAAATAAAACATATATAAGAGTAATTATTTCTGCTCTCTAATGTTGGGTTTTGACCAATTGAACTCTAGCTCAAGAGAAAGATGGCCTCACCACGAAAGCCTGGAGTAAAGGTAAAGCAAGCTTGTGCAAAATTCGGTCCGTGTATGTTTTGCTTAGGCAGTTGGGCATTAGAGAAATAACACTGGAAAGAAAGATCGGAGGGTACCGTCGTGTTCAGAACGACGAGAAGAACAAAACCCTATAGATCTAGTGCCTCGTCGTGGCTGAAAGAAGCAGATCGCCGCCGGAGTTGACTATCGGCTTTCACATCGATCTGTTGCTGTTGGTGACTAGATGGACGATCGAAAGCCATGGGAAGGGAGAGGAGGGAGAGGCGAGCACGGGGAGGTGGATCTCGCTGCCATCCATGGCCGGACGGCGATGCATCGAGGTGAGAGAGTGACAGTGAAGAGAGAGAGAATGATGCTAAGTTTGAAATGAGAAAAATGAGAGAAATGTGAAAAGGAATTGAAGAGAGACGGAGAAAGAAACGGAGAAGTGAAAAAAAGGACCGGGTTGGTATAAATTGGGCCTACTGCAAAAATAAAAAAAAGACCTGGGTCTTAAAAATAGTGAAAGCTCAAATTTGGACTTTATAATCATTTACTTAAAAAAAAAAAAAGATAATAATAAAAACACCCTTTCTTCCCTACAAATCATTCCAAAGTTAGTATAATTTCTTGACATTTGACAATGATCTTTTTTCTAGAAATAATTCATTAAAATGCTTTAAAGTTTTCTTCAACTCTTAAGTTTTTGTGTTTCTTAATTTTTTAATGGCTTTTTTACTCAAATAACACCTGAACTATAGAGGGTGTGCTCAAATACGACCCAAACTTTTTTTTTTTTGTTAATTTACCACCTGAACTTTCACATATTGGCCAATCTACCACCTACCGTCACTTTAGTTAAAATTTCTGTTTATTTCAAGGGTATTTTCGTCAATTTATATGATAAAAGCATTTTAAATATTAAAAAAAAATCTAAGTAAACCCCCTAAAAAAAAAGGTATTTCCATTTTCTATTTTTTACTTTTTAAGTTTTTTTATAATTATATTTTTAAAAAAAGTTTTTAAAATAATATTATTTTTTTATTGTATTCAAGGACAAAATGGAAAATTTAGGAAATTTTTTGATGATTTAACAGAAAAATGAATGTTAGGTGGTAAATTAGCACATATTAATAATTTTATGTGGTAAATTGACAAGAAAAAAAAGTTTAGGTGGTATGAGAGCACACCCCTATAGTTCAGGTGGTATTTGGATAAAAAAGCCTTTCTTAATTTACATCCACTTTTTTATTGAATTATTTAAGTTTTAATCATAACCATTCCCATCAAGCAAGCACACATCACCCTTTATTTCCCAGCACCGCCCTATCAATCTTCCTATAAACTCACAAAAGTTCTTATATTGTTTTTTGCTATTGAATTTTACTAAGGAAACGATACAAATATGCCATGGGCATATTGTTCTGTTCTTGAGCTCAAAAGTTTCTTGAACTTGATTTAACTTTTTTGATCAATCACATGAAAATAAAGTACAAAAGATCTCTTCAATTTCATAACGATCTCACCTTATTCAAGATACATAGAGAGATTAACATGAAAATCTTTAGGTCTTATGTGGGTTATAATAGCAAAATGGTGTGATATATCATGATTGAGAATTTTTAGTGCTCAACAAAAAAGAGGATTTTAATTCTTTGTTATTCTAGAATTTTTGTAGACATAATTATATAGTTGCTTTACATCATAGTCCTCTAGAATGTTATAGAATTTTGCCACTGATGATACTACTGCCCAGGGGATTTGGATTGGATTTTGGAGACCTAGGTTTGCTGATTTTGGAGACTAGTGAAAGGAATAAGGGGTTGATTGGTTTGGACTTTGGGGTTTCCATTAATTTGTTGGGGCTTGAGTTGGGTCTGCCAATTACTAGTGAGCGTCGAGTACTGATTGGTGAAGAAGAAAATATTGATTAATTAATGGAGTATCAAGTGTGTTCTACATGGGCTTGTGGGGAATCAATTGGAATATATCCTAATTGCCTTGACCAAATTGTTCAGAAAATAAGGCTTCAGCTTGTTCATGATAATGGCCTTGGTATTCTGGCCTTCACAATGGCCAAGAAATTCTGGTATTTCAATTCATTGGGTTTTTTCGTTTAGGTTGATTTTTGAAGTCCACATCTAGTCTTCCAACAATATTCCATGAATAGTATATTGGAAGAAAAAAAAAATTCATAAATATATAGTGTCTATACATTATTAATCCCCATCCTTGATGTTAATATTACTTTAACTATATTAATAAGGATAATAATATGCAAATGCGATTATGAATGATGACAAATCTGGTAAATCAAGCATAGAAAAATAAAATTATTAATTTTAGATGGATAAGATTGTCTTTTAACAAAAAAAATATTAATATGATTTCGAAATAAATAATGATGTGTGTAAAATAATTTTGCCACATCAGATTAGATTAGGGTACAAAATATTTTCCCATATACTAAGGCTTAGTTTGGGATTGCTGTGAGAAAAAACAGCTGTGAAGTAAAGCAGCTGTAAAGTAAAGTCAGCTGTGAAGTAAAGCAGTTGAGTGTTTGGTAAACTATATTTTCAAAAGTGCTGTGAGTATAAAAAGCAGTATGAAGGTGTTTGGTAAATTGTAATATAAAACTACTGTGGCTATTTATAATTACTAAAATGATGGTATTATGGGTAAAATAAAATTTTCATTGTTGCTGTGATTCACTGCAGCTTTCAAAATTACCTACAAACTTGCTTTCTATTTTTGCTGTGGGGAGTTGAGAATTGTGGGACAAAACACTTTTTTATTTTTTTACCAAACACCAAAACTATTGTGGGTGATTGAGAATTGTCATCCACAGCAGCTTTTGGGTCCTCCACAACAATCTCAAACGGGCCTAAAAGGCGTGAGAAGTCCAGCACTATTCATTACTGTAGCTTTAGAACAGTGTCTCCATCGTAAAAAGACTTTTTTACCCCCTGGTTTGATTTTTTTTTTTTGTCTGGTTGGTGGGTTGTTTGGGCCTTTTGGTGATTTCGCTCTCTTTCCTTTTTGCCCCTTGCCATCGTCATGCTCCTCTTCTGTTTCCCTTCACATCTTTTATTTTTTTTTTGGAATCCGCTTGCCATTGTGAGAATAGTGGGGTTGAGTGTGCCCTTTTTGGTCATTCACCTGGATAAGGTTTGGTCTGTTTTAGGTTAGATTACAGATAGAGAGAGAAAGAGACAGAGAGAGGGTTGTGCGAGAAGGAAACGGGTTTTGGAGATGAGTGAGAGAGAAATCAAGTATTTGATCAATCTTCCGATCCAAAACTCTCGTTTGGGTATGCTCTTTCTCAGTCCATTTTTTACTCGCTTGAGTATGCTCCTAAGTGTTTGATTAATTGTCTGTGTGAGTTTTGATCATTCTGGGTCACTTCTATATTATGTCCCATGTTCCCAAACAATATGATTTTGAAATTTAGTGTCTTTCTTCATAGTCATTGTTTGTTAATTTTGTTGCATTTGAAAAGTTTTGGTCTTTATTTGAATTGCTTTCAAGTGGAACATCATATCCCAGTAAAAACGTAGTAGTTAATACTTCTCTTTAGCATTTGCATAGAACCATCGTAAAAAGACATATTCTTCTGAATTTTTCTTTTCACTGATGTACACAATTGTTATGATACATCTTTTCTTTTTCTTTTACGGGTGTTTGATATATTAATGGGTTCCAAGTTTGAATGAATGAATACCTTATGATCATTAACAGTAATAATTGTTACTTTATCATGTTTAGGTACATGTATAGGAACTGATTTTGAGTTATATTGACTTTAAAGAAGTTCGTGTGCTTATGGCTAAATGCTAGAAATGAACTATGTTTATAGCCTGTTAGTTGTATCACTGATTGAACCTCAAGGCAGAGGCCCAGTGAATGTTATACAAGACTAATTGATATTCCTTCATTGCAAAACGTTATTCGTATTCATCAGTTCCTTTTGTAAACATTTAGAAGTCCATTGAGCCCTTGACTATGAAATGACTCTCTCTCTCTCTCTCTCTCATGTTTGTTTACGGCCCTAATATTCCTTATTTGGTTTTCTATTGATATTGATTCATTTATCTATTTATTCTGTAGGTTGGAGGTAACAATGGCAGGAGTAATGAACTAGCAACACTTCTAGCTAAGGAACACACACATTCACAAGCCTACATTGGATGCATGAATAAAAGGACCAGTGATCACTGACACCAAAATGAAATGGTAAATGAATTTTCATATTATCGCTGCAGAGCTTTTACCTGTGAGATTGGTTGTTTATTTTTCCTTATAAATATGTCCATGATTTATTATTTGTCAATTATGATCACAAACATTTCAGGTATGAGAAATCATGACATCTGATTGGGAATGAATACTTTCTGCATGCTTACGGTCCTATATATGTTCTCTCTGCAGAGGTGGTAGCATCATTGGCAGTTGCTAGAAATAACAGGTCTGCCACCCGTTTTCTTTATGTTAGTCATTCTTTCTTACAGTAATGACTTTTTTCCTTGATTCAATAATTTGTATCAAGGGTCATAATTGCTTCAACTTTTATATGCGGATCTCTGAACTTCCTCTGGTGGCCTTGATTGTTGGCTACATTGACAAATAGAGGCATTTTCGATGTGTGTATTCTTAGCCTTAGTGGTCTATACAGATTCTAATGTTCTCTCTAATGGTGATTTACTTCTCTTTTGTTTAGGCTGTCCAAGTCAAGCTCCTCCCTGATGACCTCTTTAGCCCAAAAAACCTTGAAGACTTAAAGTAATATTGAGGCACTCTTGCGCAGGGCATTCATTTTGCCTTACATGGACCAAAAAGAATAGGCTTAGGTGGATATAACTATTATAAAAAATGTAATTGTATCAACTTTCATAATGTTTTTAGCAGTTTTATCAGTTTTATAAGAGTTCATAACATTTTTAGCTTTAGTGGATACAAAATACTCCATCACATATCCACTTAAATTCTGTTAGTCTTCCCGCACATTTATAAGCTTTTCACACCCGCGGTCACAATTACTAGTTATATATACTAAACGGTGAGAAGAGGCGTTACTGTTTATACTGTAGCTAAGCGACAGTGTGCTGCCCGTTTTGCCCCTGCCTCTTTATGTTTTTTGCCTTTCTGATTTGGTGGGTTAATCTCTCTTCAGAAAACACTCTTTCCTGCGCCTCTCTCCTCTCTCGCGACCCTTCCCCTGCGCGCGCCTACCTCTGGCCAGACTTCTCTTCGCCGGCCATCTCCCGGCGACCTCCCCTCGCCGGCGCCGACCCCCACCAGGCCTCCACCACGCGGCCAGCCACCCTCACCAGCAGGAAACACGCCGGAAATACCCAAACAGTCACCACTTCTCTCGCTAGATTCCTGCCAACGCCGGCCTCCGATCACTCAAATTTTTGGTGGGTTTTTCTCCCCTCACATTGGGCTTCATTTCCCCTATGAATTTTTTGATTTATTTTGAGTATTTTAGAAGTTGAAATTTTGGGTTTTAGGACCCATTTCGGGTTGCCTTTCAGATCCGAAAAATTAGAAATCAATCAAAAGTAAGTGCAGTGGATCTGAATTGAATCATGACTATATAAGCTATTCTGATATTAAGATTCGATATAGAAGCTATGACATGAGTTCTCAAACTCACAACAAAAGACAAAAGTTTGTTAGAATTAGATGTTTGGCCCACATAAATACAGTTCAGACAAGTACAAATCATATCCTGTTCAAACAATTGGACCCTGAATCTGATACTATGAGCTGTGATAAAAAAAATTTTCATTGTGAAATCGGAGCTTCGATTCCCACATTGAATGAGGGCACTTCGAATCAAATGAATGGAGGTCAAGCATTTTATCAAAAAAGAGACAAAGAATGTTTTCTTTTTAGTTGAAATTTTGTTCCAAATTTCAACATTATTGTTCTATTACTAATACTCTACATTTCTTCTTTTGTCCTATTTTACAAAAAATCAGTGGTGGACATACTATTGCAGCTGCTGTAGGCCTACATTGTTGCCTCAACCTTGAGGCTATTTGCTGGGGAGCTCTTGGTAAATGTGGTGGGCACGGATCTGGTGGCGCGCAACATTGGAAACTTGGTTTATGACTCATATATAGTCTACGCAGATTCACCTTGACAAGGTGAATGGGGGGACTGGGGTGGGCCTCATTGTTGGGACCGCAGCTGCTATTGCTTGGAAGGTTCCCACGGCACGTGATAGGAGTGTGGCAGGTCTATCGTTCATGTGTGGCTATGGTATAACTTTTCTGAGAAACAAGTTCAACCCAGAAGTCGAACCTCCTCTGCTTCCGGTGGCCATGCCACAGGAGAACCGGGAACAAGCTGATGATGAGCCGAGCGAAGTGATGTTCGTTATACTAAGGTGCCCGGGAATATGCGCACCTTAGTATAACGAACATTACTTCGCTCGACTCATCTTCAGCTCGTTCCCGGTTCTCCTTTGGCATGGCCACCGGAAGCAGAGGTGGTTCGACTTCTGGGTTGAACTTGTTTCTCAGAAAAGCTATACCATAGCCACACATGAACGATAGGCCTGCCACGCTCCTATCACGTGTCGTGGGAACCTTCCAAGCAGTAGCAGCTGCAGTCCTAACAATGAGGCCCACCCCAGTCCTCCCATTCCACCTTGTCAAGGTGAATCTGCGTAGACTATATATGAGTCATAAACCAAGTTCCCAGTGCTGCGCGCCACCAGATCCGTGCCCACCACATTTACCAAGAGCTCCCCAGCAAATAGCCTCAAGGTTGAGGCAACATGTAGGCCTACAGCAGCTGCAATAGCATGCCCACCATTGATTTTTTGTAGAATAGGACAAAAGAAGAAATGTAAAGTATTAGTAATAGAACAATAATGTTGAAATTTGGAACAAAATTTCAACTAAAAAGAAAACATACCTTGTCTCTTCTTTTGATAAAATGTTTGACCTCCATTCATTTGATTTGAAGTGCCCTCATTCAATGTGGGAATCAAAGCTCCGATTTCACAATGAAAAAGATTTTTATCACAGCTCATAGTATCAGATTCAAGGTCCACCACATTTAAAGTGCTACGCGCCACCAGATACGTGCCTACCACATTTACCAAGAGCTTTCCAGCAAATAGCCTCAAGGTTGAGGCAACCACCTTCTGGTGCTCAGGCACAAGATGCACCTGCAGGAAGTGGCGTAATAGGTGGCAAATACAGCATTTGTGAGACATTGTGCTTTCTTTTCTGCTTTAGGGGTTTCACTACTTGCAGATGAGGAAGAGGGCAAGAGGCAAAGTAGATCTCATTTGTTCTTGTTGAAATATATGAGATTGAGCTATCTGTCTTTTTGTATTTAGTGCTATCTGTCTATTTGTTCTTGGAAACATATATTAATTTAATGCTGTCTTTTTGTATTTAGTTGTCCACATAGTTTCATTTTGGTTTTGTTTTTTTATTGCGCTGCCTTTTTATCTTTTATGTTTCCTTAATTCCACTCCCAAGTCCCAGCCCAATCACCAATTAATATAATTAATTCCAACCAACAATTAATATCATTAATTACAATGCCACCTTTGTGTGACCAACCCGTAAGCCATATATGGCGTATAATGAGATTTCCTTTTCCGATTGAGATTTGGGTATTTCTTCTCTCTTTTTTTTTTCAATTTTCCGATAGAATATTTGAATCTGTAAAATTGTTGTAGGGACCAATGGATCATCATCCGATCATAGCTGTGACTTATAAGGGATCAACCCCCGGGACATTTGATCCTAGAACAATAATTTTAAGGATCTTAAATTTGGGAAAATTTGCTTCCCATATTGGTATCTTATGCAATAGCCCAAATCCTTTCCAATCTTTTCTTTGTCCAATATATAACCCAAATCCTCAATCCTAATTAACATACCAGGCCTGTCAAAATAAAAGCGCACAAAGGATTCAACAAAAATATAAAGAACCCCCAAATGGCTTCCAAATGTAGAGCTCCCATATAAAAAATCATTCAAATATGTTCAATACATCATTTGGTGGCCAACCATGACCACTTAGTCAAGATATAAAAAATTAAAAAAATTTGTGTATTACATGTAAACATGCAAGTGTGGCTTTCCTTCTAGATGTACAGAATACTATGAACAAACTGCATGGTGCCTTTTTACATGCGGTGAAATCAAAATGATTAAAATGTAAAGAAACCCCACATTTTTATTTTCCCACCCATATATAAAACATTTTTCCTAAATTTTCAACTTTTCCAAATCGATTACTATTCAAATTTGGAGATTTTTCATGAGGCAAAAATTGGTGACCACTACGCTTTGAGTTTGCGCTTGGGGGTAATAGTGCTGCTAATTTGTTTTGGTGGGTATGCTTTCTTTTCTTAAATTATGAAGTTTGTTCTTCAGTTTTCTGTAAAGTACGTTATCAAAGTAAGGATTTGCTTAAAGCTCACATAATTTAAGAAGAAAGAACTACAGTCTCACACATGTTTATTTGTTTTTCTCTTTTGAAAGAGTCATTCTTATATAGACTGTGATTTGCTAGTTTGTTAATTATATGATGTAAGTTGTTAAATAATGTTTAAGGCTTTGCTTAATTAGTTGTTGTTTGATGTGATGATTCATTGGTAGTGCGATATATAATTACATGCATATATATATATATATTAAAATAACACGTTCGATCTCATGGAAAATGTGATGAATATAATATGCAATGAAAAAGCCAAGTTGCTGGAATTCTTCATCTTTCTCGTGCAAGTTGCTTAAAAAAAAGACAAGTAAATTTCTTCTGCATACCTTGTTATGAGTAATCCCGGCCCTAAAGCAATTGCTCTCAAGTCTCAAGCCGGCCAGAAGATACTAAATTATTATTAAGTTTGTCATATGGTGCCTAACACTGACATGGCAGACTAAATAAATTAAGAGCATGCATCAAGATTCAAAGTGGAAGAATTTTTTATTAGAAAAAGATAATCTCTTTATCTACTATTAAAGTTTAACCATTCACGACCATCATATTATAAATTCTCTAGTCACCCCTAATGGATCATAGTACAGAGTACAAAATGAATGTCCAAGAAATGTCCATCAATGGTGATCAACCACCACCTGAATATATTGTTAAGGAAACCAGTTTTGGATCCATAGATTCTTCCCCATCATTAGCTTCAATTCCCATCGTTGATATCAGTTTTTTCTCCCCATCATCACTTAATTCTAACCAAGCAGAGAATGAACTAGACAAACTTAGATCAGCACTCAGTTCAGCAGGGTGCTTTCAGGTTATAATTTCTGTAATTTTCTTGGGCAGCACTTTGCATGGCACTAGATGTTAAAGTATACTTATTATCTTTGTGCATGTCTTTCTTGGGCTTATTTTCACCTTTTTTGAAGGACATATGGAATTATTTGTTGGGTTTCAGGCAATAGGTCATGGGATTTCAAATTCATTCCTTGACAAGGTACGTGAAGCTGCAAAACAATTCTTTGCACTTCCAGTGGAAGAGAAGCAAAAGTACTCCCGGGAACTTCATGGATCTGAAGGATATGGGAATGATGTCATAGTCTCGGAGAAGCAAGTTCTCGACTGGTCCTATCGTCTAACTCTCAGAGTATTCCCAGAAGATCAAAGGAGGCTTAATCTTTGGCCAAGAAATCCAAATGATTTTAGGTACACCTAACATTATTGATTGACTAGAGATTGCATTATAGAATTTGTATTCAGAAGTATAAACTTAGCTAGCGCTTTTGGTTGAGGCCTTTGTGTCATTGAAACATCAAATACTTGTTATAGCTAGTTAAAGTGCTTCTATTGACAGATGAATGTCATATAAACTGCAGAGAGATCTTACATGAATATGCAACAAAGATAAAGTTTGTGATGGGTCTTCTCTTCAAGGCCATGGCAAAGTCGTTGAATTTGGCAGAGAGTAGCTTTGCAAACCAGCTGTTTGGAGAGCAAGCCCTGATGCAAGCAAGATTCAACTTCTATCCACAGTGTTCGAGACCCGATATGGTTCTTGGTGTCAAACCTCATACAGATAGGTCAGGAATGACAGTTCTCTTGCAAGACAGAGATGTGGAAGGTCTGCAAGTTTTAATAGATGACAAGTGGGTCAGAGTACCCATTGTTCCTCATGCTCTTGTTGTTAATCTTGGTGATCAGATGCAGGTAAGTATCATTAACACAAAAGGGCTGGATAGCATTCAAATTTTTATAATCCCTTTGTTATGAATTCTTGCAGATTATGAGTAATGGGATATTCAAGAGTCCGATGCACAGGGTAGTGACAAATACTGAAAGAATGAGGATGTCTGTGGCCTTGTTTAATGAACCAGATCCTGAAGCAGAGATTGGTCCTGTGGAGCACTTGATAGACGAAACAAGGCCAAGGTTATACAAAAATGTCAAAAACTATGGTCGTATCAACTATGAATGCTATCAGAGAGGGGAGATAGCACTTGAAACTGTGAAACTTTGAAACTGTAAAAGTCTAATTTTTCTTCTCTGTATTTTTGTTCCTTGCAGCTAATTGTGATAAGACTGAAATTTTACAAGAACTCTTACCCTTGTTACAGTTTCAAAAATGTCTTGAATCTGAAAATTTAGTTGACATGGTGTACTTTTAAGGCATTCACTGGACCAATCACTTCTTCAGCTGCTGGCTCAATAAGCATGGCCACAGAGACCCTCATCCTTTCTGTGTTTGTTGTGACTCTGTGCAGTGGGCTTTTAAATATTCCATTTACTCATTATCTGCAAAAACTCACATAAAAGTTTTTGAAAGAAAATAGTTAAATTCAGTCCAAGAGTGCTTTTGCCTAACCCAATTAAACATGTATCAGACCAAGGTGACAATTACATAATTAAAACGATCAAATTCCAATCATAATTTAGTTATTAGGCCAAGATTAAAACAAATATATTATTTTCTGATAATATTAATAACATTTACTTTTATTAAAAAAAGGATTAAAATACTGGCCAAGATCAGTATTGGGCCGCTATCAAAAAAAAGATCAGTATTGGGCCTTACTTAGCTGATTAGGCCCCGGGATATTATTTGCCTGGGGCCCATCTGTTTAATTGTTTCTTTGTGTTTAGGGTCTTGGACCCGATCTCCGGTCGCCCGCGTCAAGATTCTAGTCGGGAGGCGCGAGAACGACGGCAGAAGAACGAAAGCGTGCTTCTGAGTTCAGTTGGTAGGGAACGACTCTTGAGTTTCTATTTGTCTGAATCTGCTTTCTGTTGTTGGGCATTCTTTTCATGACATTGTACGTAGAAAGTAACTAGTAAGGGTGATATTCATTTTGAATTCTCAAGAGATTCTTCTCCATCATTAGCTCTAATTCCCAACATTGATATCAGTCTCTTCTCCCCATTATCACTTGATTCATTTTTTTTGGCCAGACATCATCACTTGATTCTAAACAAGCAGAAAATGAACTAGACAAATTAACTTAATTCATTGTTCTGAAGGCTATGTGAATGATGTCATAGTCTCGGAGATGCAAGTTCGATCGGTACACAATCACTATATATTGATCTTGGCTAGACAATGCATTATATAACTTTTACTAAAATTATCCAAAATTCATCTAATTAAGGCTGGAATTTACGAAAAACTCAGCGTAATTAACAAAATGTTTACCCAAAAATGAAATTAAGGCAACATAACAAAACACAAAAAGACAGAAATTGGTAATTCATAATTTCTCCTCCTTAGATCTCTCAGACGGCAGGGGAAATGGCAGGGGCAGGGGCAGGGGCAGGCAAATCCTCCTTCTCAGGGTAAGCGAACATCAAGGCAACACTAATGGCAAAAAGGTATTGACGGCCCCAATACAAGAACTTGGTGAAAATATGACCCGAAATCACCCCAAGGGTTGCAGCAACATCGACTAGCAGAATGACCTTTCCTGTTGGCATACCTGTCTTGGAATGGAGCAAACCGCTGGCTTCTCGGAGTAGAGAGGTAGTTAACTTCACCACAACTACCGTCACAAAAAGCATAAAAGGGGCAGCATCAACAAATCCTTGAATGACTAGTTCGTCATAGATTACCATCAGTGGGACTGTAACGATCATACATATAATGCCCGTGTCATACTTGGATAAGAATTTCTTTGCCACAAGAGCTGCCAAAAGCTCTGCTACCAACCCTCCCCACACATCATGTATATAACCCCCATATAATATTGCATCTACAATTAAATTAATGAAATAAAATCATGATTTTCATTTTATAAAAATATAATTAATGACTAATAAAATAGAAAAGGGCCATATTAGGAATTACCAGGCCTCAAGAGGAACCCCGTCGCCGCGGCTGTGAAAGCTAGCGTTGAAGAGAATAAGCACACAAATCCGCCATAGTGTAACTGAGGATCTTCTGCGGCGATCTCATAGGAGGCGAAGGAGCTTTGGTCCCGAAGCCATATGATGAGTGTTCCAAGCAAAGTTACAGCGATTGGAGCAACCCAAGCCCCCAAATCACCATGTGGTCCATCATTGGTTTTATCCGTGATGAAAGTAAACAGACCGGTGGAGACATAACTTCCTACTGCAGCGTCGGCGCTCCACCGTCCAAGTGTATAGTCGCGGAAGCTCCCCACCTCAAAGAGAGCACCAGCAGCAGCCACTAGAGGAGAAGAGAGCATGATCTGTGTGACTGCATGTGCCGCTGGCATTATCCCCTCATACAACACCTTAGCCTCATCCTCGTCAACAATACGCCTTATCGGTTGCACTGTTTTGTCCATCAAATTTCTTAGGACCGAGATGAAGATAAACACCGCTACCAGGCAATTAAGCCGCATGAAGACAACGATCAGACCCATCCGACAGATCCAAAAAATCAGGTTCACGCAGAATACTACTGTTTCACTAGGTTTAGGTCATTTTATATATGAGTCCGTCTAGGCTTTCTTGAGGGTTAGGGTTAGTTTGGGATTGCTGTGAGAAAAAGTAGCTGTGAAGTAAAGCAGCTGTGAAGTTAAGTAGTTGAGTATTTGGTAAACTATATTTTTCAAAAGTGCTGTGGGTACAAAAAACAGTATGAAGGTGTTTGATAAATTGTAATGTAAAACTGATGTGGCTATTTATAATTACTAAAATAAGGATATTATGAATAAAATAAAATTTTTATTGTTGTTGTGATTCACTGCAGCTTTCAAAAATACCTACAAACTTGCTTTCTATTTTTGCTGGAGAGTTGAGAATTGTGGGACAAAGTACTTTTTCATTTTTTTACCAAACAACAAAACTGCTATGGGTGATTGAGAATTGTTATCCACAGTAAATTTTGAGTCCTTCACAACAATCCCAAACGGGCCTAATTCTTCAATGAGACATCTCTTACATGAGATGTTTGTGGGACTTACTATAGTTTTCGGATCCATAATTTTCAAATCTTAATAGTTATGGAACACTGTCAAAAGCCTATTTATTTTCCGGCCACAAGTTGACTAGCCAAAGTCACAGATTGAAAAATAAAGGGAAATTTAACTTAATCGATCACCTATTTTTCCAACCCAACTTTTTAAAATTAATTTTTATAACCTTTTTGCACATGAAAAGTTCAAAATACCCTTCAGTTTATAACCAAATTACACCGTTACTTTTTTTTTCTCTCTCTTCCCCCCTCCACCGATCTCTCCCTCTCCCCCCATCCCCCCACCAATCACTGGCAAATATTTAACAAGTTACTAAATAACAGGGACATAACCAGCGCCCCCCCGATCCCTCTCCCTGGTGGGAATTCACTAACAGAAGCATTGCTCTTGTTTCTTCCTAGGAAATTTAGTCCTACATTATTACTACATATTTTTACTGAGATGACTATTTAATTACATAATACATATTTCCAAATTCACTCATTCATAATTAACCATATATTATATATGTGACATGATGAAAACATAGATTTACCCAAAGTCAGATGGGTTTTGGGCCTTACTTGATAAATTATCTATGATAAATTGAAAGATCCCAAGCCATACCAAAATCAAATATGATTTTGGTCAGTGATTATGCTCTTAAAGCTTATTTCAATTTCTCATTACCATTTGACTGTCCTATGTGTGGTGGTTCACGCACATCTGCCACCTAACACAAAAAGACAATGTGTTGCGTTTAACGTTCTCTTCATCTTCTTCACTCTATTTTAGTAAGTTAGTAGTCATTGTAATGCTCGACCAAAAAACAAGGGTCTCTGTAAATCTGTAATCCACAATAATAAACTTAAGAAACGTATGATTTCCTGAAAGTTGCTAAAAATGTGCTACTTTCATCACATCGGTCTGCATTAAGTGACTGTATATAACCCATATGTGAAGGGTTACGTTTGTTCATAAACTATAATCTACTCATGAAAGGGTATGTTTCATTCCTTCATGTCATTTAATTTGATTGAAATTTCCAACAATTCTCTCCAAATTTCAAACATATAAATACTTCTTTTAGTTATACTTCAAAACAACACATAATCTATGAGGTGTCCTTAGACTTGAACCTCTAGTTAGTCCAAATGTATCAAAGTTTGTCAGGTGTTATGGTAGTCGCAACCTTGAACCAAAAAACCTTATATGACTAACCGGATACATCGATATGGTTATTGGTTCTTGGTGTCAAACCTCATACAGATAGGTCAGGAATGACAGTTCTCTTGCAAGATAGAGATGTGGAAGGTCTTCAAGTTTTGATAGATGACAAATGGGTCAGAGTACCCATTGTTCCTCATGCTCTTGTTGTTAATCTTGGTGATCAGATGCAGGTAAGTATCATTAACACAAAAGGGCTGGATAGCATTCAAATTTTTATAATCCCTTTGTTATGAATTCTTGCAGATTATGAGTAATGGGATATTCAAGAGTCCGATGCACAGGGCAGTGACAAATACTGAAAGAATGAGGATGTCTGTGGCCTTGTTTAATGAACCAGATCCTGAAGCAGAGATTGGTCCTGTGGAGCACTTGATAGACGAGACAAGGCCAAGGTTATACAAAAATGTCAAAAACTATGGTCGTATCAACTATGAATGCTATCAGAGAGGGGAGATAGCACTTGAAACTGTGAAACTGTAAAAGTCTAATTTTTCTTCTCTGTATTTTTGTTCCTTGCAGCTAATTGTGATAAGACTGAAATTTTACAAGAACTCTTAACCTTGTTACAGTTTCAAAAATGTCTTAAATCTGAAAATTTAGTCGGCATGGTGTACTTTTAAGACCGCCCAACAGGATCTCAACTGCAACGGAACCCAAAATTCCCTACTACGGGCTGAATTGTGTAACCCAAAACACCCCGAGACTCAAAGTGTGACCCAGAAGTAGGTTACACTGTGACTCATTTTGCAGTGTGACCCAAATTGGAGAGGGCCCACCACGTGAAGGAAAAGGAGAAGAGAGACTGAGGTGAGGCTGGACTGATGCGCGTGCCAGATGTGGGCACCGCCTATCTGCCCCTCCTTCCTTCCACGCGCCCAGATGAACGAGCACATCACCAACAGTCCGGATTAAAAGATCGTTTGTCCATTTTTTTATGGGCCGGTTTTTGAATTGTGTGGCCCAAATTAATGGACCGTTGAGTATCAATGGTCCAAATTGCTTCTTTTTTTTTTTTCCAAAATAATTTTAAAATCGAAAAAATTACATAAATTTTTTTAAAAATTCCCCAAACCCTCCAACGGCTATATTCTCAAATGGGTCTATATATACCATACAACACCCATAATTTTTCATCACAAACATCAACCTTTCTTTACCAAATTTGAACAAAAAAATTCATGTACTTGTTCTAGTATTTAGTTATTTTAGTGTGGTTTCTTTTAAATATTTGTCGTCGTTCGTATCAAGATTGTCATCGTCGTTCCAAATATATTCAATATTAACCTTATTTTAAAAATCTCATTAAAATAAAACTAAAGGTATAATTTTTATAATTATTTGAGTTTTAAATTATAAATTAAACATTACTTAATCAATATTAACCATATTTTAAATAACACTGAGACCCAAGCACCATTAGAGTGAGAAATGAGTCTCAACACTATTTAAGACCGAAAATGGGTTTTGGGTCACAAAATTTGGATCTCCTCATAGTAGAAGGCCTTATGCAATAACCTAAAATAGCTCAAATCCTTTCCAATTTTTTCTTTGTCCAAAATATAGCCCAAATTCTCAATCCTAATTAACATACCAGGCCTGTCAAAATAAAAGCCCACAAAGGATTCAACAAAAATATAAAGAACCCCCAGATGGCTTCCAAATGTAGTGCTCCCATATAAAAAATCATACAAATATGTTCAATACATCTCTGGCCAACCATGACCACTTTGTCAAGATATAAAAAAAAAAAAAAAAATTTGTGTATTACATGTAAACATACAAGTGTGGCTTTCCTTCTAGATGTACAGAATACTATGAACAAACTGCATGGTGCCTTTGTACATGCGGTGAAATCAAAATGTAAAGAAACCCCACATTTTTCTTTTCCCACCCATATATAAAACATTTTTCCTAAATTTTTCAACTTTTCCAAATAGATTACTATTCAAATTTGGAAAAATTCTTATATAGACTGTAATTTGCTAGTTTGTTAATTACTTAATTAGTTTAAGGCTTTGCTTAATTAGTTGTTATTTGATGTGATAATTCATTGGTAGTGTGATATATAATTACATGCATATATATATATATATTAAAATAACACATTCGATCCCAAGGAAAATGTGATGAATATAATATGAAAAAGCCAAGTTGTTGGAATTCTTCATCTTTCTCGTGCAAGTTTCTTAAAAAACAAATAAGTAAAGTTCTTCTGCCTTGTTATGTGCAAGGAGGAAAATTTCATTTTTTGGGGAGGGAGAAATTTTATCACAATACCAAGACGTTTTCGTTAAGATTTCAAAAATTTCGGCGAAATATTCGGCTTTGGGAGGAGTTGAGGCCGTGAAGGGAGGAAGAGAGGAGGGGCTGGGTTTTCGGCGGCAGAGGGCGAGAGATGGAGAAGCTTGGTAGTGCTCATGCCGGCGAGGGAACTCGCAGTTGGGTCTAGGTTGGTCAGGAAGTGGCCGGCCTAGCCATGGCTGGGCCATGGCTGGGCTAGGCTGGCTGTGTGCAGCATCGCGCGAGGGAGAGACAGAGGCTGCATGAGAGAGGAGAGGGAGAGGGTGGTTGACTGGTTGCAGGTGGTCGGCGCTGGTGAGCTGGGCTAGGGATGGAGATGCTGAGAGAGAGAGAGAGAGAGAGAGAGAGAGAGAGAGAGAGAGAGAGAGAGAGAGAAGCACGGGGATGGAGAGAAAGGAGAAGAAAAAAAAAAAAAAGGGAAAGTGGGGAACCGGGTTTTGGGGAAAAAATGGAAAAAAAGAAAAAAGAAATAATAAAATATAAAATATAAATTTCCATTTGCAAAAGAAGCTAACAACTTTGGGGTTTCATTGACTTGGTTGCACTTAAAATTTTTAAATCAAAGGTCCAAACGTTCTGTAAAATCTCGTGAGCTCATATCGATAAATTTTATTTTTCTACGATTTCAAATTCATTTATTGCCTTCCAAAATTTCTCAGAAAAAATCTAATATCTCTAAATTAACAAAATAATTATCAATAAATCACTTTTTACTCCAAAATAAATTATAAACCAATTTTCTGGGATCTCACAATCTATTTGGATTGTGTTTGGTTATTTGGTTAAGGGGTTTAGAAAATAACAATACATGTCATTTTCTTATTTGTCCACATATGTTTTAAGGACAATTGGATTTAAAATGATTAAATATCCCTTAAAAAGAGATCATTTTTATGTAATTGTTAATTAGTGAACCATTTTTATTTAAGGTCCATTGATTTTAACTACTAAATTTCAATAACTTTTTAGTTTATGTACAAAAATTAAATAACATTTTAGATTATGTGCTCGTTGAAAAGTCAAACAAAATAATAAAGTAAAAGACATTAAAATTTACAAATATTACATCACATGCCACTACAATAAAAAAATAAAAATAATATTACATTAATTTATACTATATTGTATTAAAAAAAAATCAATACAGTCACAACTTAACTGTGACTGTCTTGGTAAATTGAAAAAGACAAGTCACACCACTATACTATGTATTATTTTGAGTAAAAGTATTGTTTTGACCTCTATTTATATTATATTGTAGTATAATTTCTCTAAAAATAATGCAATTAAGTCACAACTTAACTGTGACTGTCTTACAATTTTGATGTGACTGTCGTTCAGTCACAATTAAATTTGAAGTTGTGAGTGTCGTACAGTCACAACTAAATGTGAAATTGAGACTACATTAGCAAATTTTCAAGATAATATAAAAGCCTCAAGGGCAATTTTGTGAAAACCTTATAAATTTTAACTAACACCCATCATATGTGGGTTAAAGGACAAAAATGTCAAATAGAAAATGCTCAAATTAAAGGGGCCAACATATTTGTGACATAATCTAAAAAACTACATTTAAATTTAGTAGTTCAATTGAAATATTATATGGTCTTCATGCTATACAAAAAAATTATTAGGATTTGGTATTTAATCCTAATTTTCTATTTTATTTAACAGTATTTACCTCCAACACGCATTATATTTATCTTATTTAATACTTCTTTAATTCATGATTTAATATTGTAATATAAATAAATTTGAGGTGTTATTTATATCATTATTAATTAGTGACCCATTTTTTTAACAATATTTGTCTCCAATACGCATTATATTCACCTTATATTACATGAAACCTACTATATAATTTAGTTTCTCCAATGTTTTTTTTATCAATGTAGTATATAATATGTTAAACAAACATATGGTTAAGTTTCATTCAAAATTTTCGTATTTTGATAGCAATTTTCATTATTTTTTTTAATTTTGTCGAAATCAAATTTTCCATCGAAAATTTCCTCAAAACTGAAATTTTACTCTTTGGTTATGTGTAACCCCGGCCTTGAAGTAATTGCTCTCAAGCCGGCCAAAAGATACTAAATTATTATTAAGTTTGTCATATGCAAGGAATAAAATTTCGGGTTTCGAGGAAATTTCGATGGAAATTTCGACGGAAATTTCAAAGATTTTTAAATTTCGACAAAAATTTGACGGAAATGATGGAAATTGATATCAAAATATGGAAATTTTGAATGAAACTTTACCATATGTTTATTTATCATATTATCTACTAAATTGATAAAAAATATTGAAGAAACCAAATTATATAGTAGGTTTCATGTGATATAAGATAAATATAATGCACGCTGGAGACAAATACTGTTAAATAAAATTAGTATAAATGAAATTAGTATATTATCTATACTCTATAATATATACACTAAACCCTATATATTTTATAATCTATATTCTATATTGTTTAGGATATGGTATATGATATTAAGGTTTAAGCCCTTTAGGGTGCTTTAAATTATTTTTTATATAAAAATATATTATAGTTTATTAGTTTAGGGTTTAAAAATAACTAAACGAAACTCCAAAACGGGCGAACAAAACTCCAAACTATTTTTTTTCTTCACAATTAACCCAAAGGCCCCAAACCCCAAACAACCCTAAACCTTTTCTTTTTTTTCTTTTTTTTTTCTTTTTTTTTTCTTCTTTTTCTTTCCTTCCTTTCCCTTTCCTTTCTTTTCCCCCGAGGCTCCACTGCTCCAGCAACCCCCATTCTTCATTTCTTCTTCTTCTCTCTCTCTGCATCTCCCCCCGCCGTCGCCCCCTGCTCTTGCCCCGTCGCCCCTCTGCCCTCGCCCCCTGCCCTCGCCCTGTCGCCTGCGTCGCCTCTCTCCCTTGATCTCCCCCTGCCGTCGCCTCTCTCTCCCTCGATCTCCCCCTGCCGCCGCCTGCCGCCACCCCTCTTTCTCCCTCGATCTCCCCCCTGCCACCTCTCCATTTTTCTGCAAAAAGCCAAAAACCCAGCTCCAAAACCAGAATACCAGATGTCCAGATCTCAAATTCAATGGGTTATGGGCACCGTCGAAATTTCGACGATTTCGGCGAAATTTTGATAATTTCGACGAAATCATCCCGAAATTTTAGCAAATTTGGGTTTCGATTTCGACACCCCCAAAAATCGAAATTTTCAGCGAAATTTCGCCGAAAACTTCGAAATTTAACACCCTGGTCATATGGTACCTACCACTGACATGGCAGACTAAATAAATTAAGAGCATGCTACTCCAATACCTAACTCCATTAAACAACTAATGTTTAGTTGTTTAAGCTATTAGCCACTAACTAACTTCTAATAAGCTGTTAGTTGTACAGATTGAGGTGGCTAATATTCAATTCATTTGCAAATTTCCCTCCAACCAATATTTTTGCATTAGGAGCCTTTTTCTTTACTAAGAATGCATAATTTACACTTGCTTAAATGGTGAATATGCATTAAAGCAGTACTATTAGCATCAAAACATGTCAACTTGATACATCACCCTTTGCCTAAGATACAAAGAACTAAACTTGATAATTATTATTAAGGTTGTCATATGGTACCTAGCACTAACATGGCAAACTAAATAAATTAAGAGCATGCTACTCCAATACCTATCAAAGCAAACCAAAAACCAATTTCAAGGGCATCCTAACTCCATTAAGCTATTAGCCACCAACTAGCTTCTAATAAGCTGTTAGTTGTACAGATTGAGGTGGCTAATATTCAATTCATTTACAAATTTCCCTCCAACCAGGCTTTTTGCATTAGGAGCCTTTCTATTTACTAAGAATGCATAATTTACGGTAAATATTGCACTGTTTGTATATCTGCCTTTGGGGCTTTCTTAATATCATGTTCTTTCGACAAAAAAAAAAAAACAGTAAATATTGCACTGTTTGGGGAATAACACAAACTAACTTAAGTTTATGATATTAGTTGACTTTGATAGGTATTGCCATACTGGAGTAGTGGCATGCATGATGCATCAAAGTGGAAGAATTTTTTATTAGAAAAAGATAATCTCTTTATCTACTATTAAAGTTAACCATTCACGATCATCATATTATAAATTCTCTAGTCACCCCCACTGGATCATAGTAGAGAGTACAAAATGAGTGTCCAAGAAATGTCCATCAATGGTGATCAACCACCACCTGAATATATTGTTAAGGAAACCAGTTTTGGATCCATAGATTCTTCCCCATCATTAGCTCCAATTCCCATCATTGATATCAGTCTCTTCTCCCCATCAGCACTTGATTCTAACCAAGCAGAGAATGAACTAGACAAACTTAGATCAGCACTCAGTTCAGCAGGGTGCTTTCAGGTTATAATTTCTGTAATTTTCTTGTGCAGCACTTTGCATGGCACTAGATGTTAAGTATACTTATTATCTTTGTGCATGTCTTTCTTGGGCTTATTTTCACCTTTTCTGAAGGAACATATGGAATTATTTGTTGGGTTTCAGGCAATAGGTCATGGGATTTCAAATTCATTCCTTGACAAGGTACGTGAAGCTGCAAAACAATTCTTTGCACTTCCAGTGGAAGAGAAGCAAAAGTACTCCCGGGAACTTTCATGGATCTGAAGGATATGGGAATGATGTCATAGTCTCGGAGAAGCAAGTTCTCGACTGGTCCTATCGTCTAACTCTCAGAGTATTCCCAGAAGATCAAAGAAGGCTTAATCTTTGGCCAGAAAATCCAAATGATTTTAGGTACACCTAACATTATTGATTGACTAGAGAATTCATTATAGAATTTGTTTTCACTAGAAGCATAAACTTATCTAGCGCTTTTGGTTGAGGCTTTTGTGTCATTGAAACATCAAATACTTGTTATAGCTAGTTAAAGTGCCTCTATTGACAGATGAATGGCATATAAACTGCAGAGAGATCTTACATGAATATTCAACAAAGATAAAGTTTGTGATGGGTCTTCTCTTCAAGGCCATGGCGAAGTCGTTGAATTTGGAAGAGAGTAGCTTTGCAAACCAGCTGTTTGGAGAGCAAGCCCTGATGCAAGCAAGATTCAACTTCTATCCACAGTGTTCGAGACCCGATATGGTTCTTGGTCTCAAACCTCATACAGATTCAGGATTGACAGTTCTCTTGCAAGACAGAGATGTGGAAGGTCTTCAATTTTTGATAGATGACAAATGGGTCAGAGTACCCATTGTTCCTCATGCTCTTGTTGTTAATCTTGGTGATCAGATGCAGGTTAGTATCATTTACACAAAAGGGTTGGATAGCATTCAAAATTTTATAATCACTTTTTTGTGAATTCATGCAGATTATGAGTAATGGGATATTCAAGAGTCCGATGCACAGAGCAGTGACAAATACTGAAAGAATGAGGATGTCTGTGGCCTTGTTTAATGAACCAGATCCTGAAGCAGAGATTGGTCCTGTGGAGCACTTGATAGACGAGACAAGGCCAAGGTTATACAAAAATGTCAAAAACTATCTTCGTATCAACTATGAATGCTATCAGAGAGGGGAGATAGCACTTGAAACTGTAAAAGTCTAATTTTTCTTCTGTATTTTTGTTCCTTGCAGCTAATTGTGATAAGACTGAAATTTTACAAGAATTCTTACCCTTGTTACAGTTTCAAAAATGTCTTAAATCTGAAAATTTAGTTGACATGGTGTACTTTTAAGACCGCCCAACAGGATCTCAACTGCAACGTACCCAATTTGAGCTAATCTTGAACAGAGATGTTGCAATTATTGTCTTTTTCTTGATAATATTGGAAACTTTCTTTAGTCAAACATATGAAACATTAATCAGCTGCACTGACTTAAAAGAAGAAATAGAAAGAAAATATACAACACTGTCCTTTTTCCTCAAAGCCAAATCTAACAATGTTGCAGACAAAGGCAGCTAGCCAACTACATTAACATACGACTCAGTCCTACATTAACATAAAAACTGTCCTTATTCCTCAATTCCATTACTCATTATCTGCAAAAACTAACATAAAAGTTCAAAAAGGGAATTCAGTCCTACATGTCTTTTGCCTTACCCAATTAAACATGTAGTGCAGTACCTAAAAGAAATTATGTCTCAAGAAGACTACATCTACTGATCTACATGGCATGCATGTTGTAGCTCCAGAGGATCATGTTGAATTAGATGGATGTGTTTTTTTTTCTTTTCTTAACTAAAGCTAGCAGAAATTGTTCAGACTGGTTTGTCTCTATAGTGAATGTGATGACTACGAACATGCCGTGAAAAAGATTCTGAAGAAATAATAATCAAATTGTGCTAGTTGTTCTGGTAGTGGGATATATAGTTTTACAATTATAACACTTTCCATGGAAAATGTGACGAATAAAAACTGATAATTAAAGTGGTCTGTGCGTTGTTAGAAAAAGCTTATCCCGTTGTCTACAGTTAAGTTGATCGATCACGATCATCATATTATAAGCCCTCTTGTCACCCAGTCACACCCACAGAGCACAACATGAGTATCCAGCAAATGTCTATTAATGGTGATCAGCCACCTCCTGAATATATTGTTAAAGAAACCAGTTTTAGATCCATAGATTCTTCCCCATCATTAGCTCTAATTCCCATCATTGATATCAGTCTCTTCTCCCCATCATCACTTGATTCTAACCAAACAGAGAATGAACTAGACAAACTTAGATCAGCACTCAGCTCAGCAGGATGCTTCCAGGTTATAATTTCTGTTTAATAAATTGAAGATTTCTATGCCTAGAAATTTTCTTGGGCACTACATATTCTTTCTAAATGCTGCAGGGGAGCATTTTGCTAATAAATATATGCTAAGTAACTATATAATGTTTGGTTTCAGGCAATAGGTCATGGGATTTCAAATTCATGTCTTGACAAGGTACGTGAATCTGCAAAAACAATTCTTTGCACTTCCAGTGGAGGAGAAGCAAAGTACTCCCTAGCAGTTCATGGCTCTGAACCTCATCACTCGGAAGGATATGGGACCAATGTCACAGTCTCGCAAAAGCAAGTTCTCGATTGGTCCTGTCGCCTAACTCTTAGAGCATTCCCAGAAGACCAAAGAATGCATAATCTTTGGCCAGAAAATCCAAATGATTTTGGGAACACCTAACCATTATTCAATATTGATTGACTACATAATGCATTAATGCATATGATCATGGTTTTTTTTTTTTACTAAAATTATTAAATACTATAAATCAAAGAGGAAATGGCAATATGGCATATATAATCTGCAAGTGACAAATGCACACATTGTGATTCATGGAAGAACTGTGAAATATATCATTTCTATATGGTGAGCTTTTATTGATTTTATGCAGAGAGATCTTACATGAATATGCAACAAAGACAAAGTTTGTGATGGCTCTTTTCTTTAAGGCCATCGTGAAGTCGTTGAATTTCGAAGAGAGTAGCTTTGCAAACCAGCTGTTTGGAGAGCAAGCCCATCAGCATGCAAGATTCAACTTCTATTCTCAGTGTTCGAGACCCGATCTGGTTCTTGGTGTCAAACCTCATACAGATGGGTCGGCAATGACAGTTCTCTTGCAAGATGGAGATGTAGAAGGTCTTTCAGCTTTTGATAGATGACAAATGGGTTAGAGTACCCATTGTTCCTCATGGTCTTGTTTGTCAATTTGGGTGATCATGCAGCTAAATATATTTAACATAAATTGGCTGGATAGTATGCAGAAATCATAATCACTTTTTTATAAATTCATGCAGATAATGAGTAATGGCATATTCAAGAGCCCAATGCACAGGGTAGTGACAAATACCGAAAGAATGAGGATGTCTGTGGCCTTATTTAAGGAACCAGATCCCGAATCAGAGATTGGTCCAGTGGAGCACTTGATAAAGGAGACAAGGCTAAGGTTATACAAAAATGTCAAAAACTATGGTCATATCAACTATGAATGCTATCAGAGAGAGGAGATAGCACTTCAAACAGTAATAATCTAATTTTTCTTTTCTTAAAGCTCATTTGTGATGAAATTATGAAGTTTTACAATAATTGATCATATTGTATATCTGATTCACATGTTAGCTAAGGCCTTTTAGTGTTACAAATGATGTTGCATTGTGGAGTAATTAGAGATGGTGCAAATAATTTGAATCAATGTGATATGTTAAGATGTTATATCTGCTTTCAGCATATTGTATGTTATTATGTTTTGTTCTAATAATACTGGAAAAGTTCTTAAATCAATCATATGAAGCATCAATCAACTCCACTGATGTAAGAGAAGACTAAGAGGGAGAGAAAAATATGAGAGAAACACTGTCCTTATTCCTTAAAGCCATTTCTCACAATTCTGCAGACAAAGGCAGCTAGCCAGCTACATTAACATATGACATAGAAATATAGAATATATGATTCCTTGACAAGTTCATCTAATGTAAACATCAATGTGCTGGACAGAGGAGAAACAGAGGGGAATTACAAATTACTTTTTTACTGCATCAAGAGCAACCAACCCTTTCTGATAACAATGGTAGTTGAAAGCACCATAGTTCTTCACTGTTTTATATAGGCTTGGTCTTTTCTCATCTACCAAGGCATTCACTGGACCAATCTCTTCTTCAGCTGCTGGCTCAATAAGCATGGCCACAGAGACCCTCATCCTTTCTGTGTTTGTTGTGACTCTGTGCAGTGGGCTTTTAAATATTCCATTACTCATTATCTGCAAAAACTCACATAAAAGTTTTTGAAAGAAAATAGTTAAATTCAGTCCAAGAGTGCTTTTGCCTAACCCAGTTAAACATGTATCAGACCAAGGTGACAATTACATAATTAAAAAGATCAAATTCCAATCATAATTTAGCTATTAGGCCAAGAACTAATAAGAATCGACTACAATATACCTCCATTTGATCACCTAGATTGACAATAAGAGCATCTGGTATTATAGGAACTCTGAACCATTTATCATCTTTGAAAAGTTGAAGACCTTCAACTTCTTTGTCTTGCAAGAGGACAGTCACTCCTGACTTATCTGTATGAGATTTGAGGCCAAGAACCATATCAGATTTGGGACAAGGTGGGTAGAAGTTATATCTTGCTTGCAACACAGCTTGCTCTCCAAAATGATTCAAGAAGATATCCTCTTCCAGTTTCAGTGACTTTGCCATGGCCTTAAAGGAAAGCTCCATCAGAGACCTTATCTTCGTAGCATATTCAATTAAGATCTCTCTGCAATAAAATGAATCAAAGCTAGTTCACTATATAACCATGAAAGTAATCTTGCATTTTCATTTCTAAAGACAACCAATAGGTGATAATTAATTAGTTAGATTTGCATTTATATCATGTCATTTGTGATTTTGTAAAGAGGGCATTCACTAACTAACAATAGCATTGCTCTTGTTTCTTCTATGTTCCTACGAAATTTTAGTCCTATATATGTAAATGCTGAGAGGACTTTATTTCATTCATAACCATAAATATGAGATGAGAAGTTAAGATTTACCCAAAATCATTTGGCTTTTCTGGCCAAAGATTGAGCCTTCTTTTGTCTTCTGGAAATACCAATAGAAAGAGGCGATTGCACCAGTCAAGAATTTGCTTATCAGAGACTACCAAGTCACTCCCATATCCTTCAGCTTCACGAACTGCTCGAGAGCACTTCTGCTTCTCTTCCACTGGAAGTGAGAAGAACTCTTTTGCTGCTTCACGCACCTTGTCAAGGAATGGCCCTGAAATCCCATGACCTATTGCCTGATCAACACACTCAAAATCAATCAAGGAGTGTATGCTATGTAAAACCTTGGAATTAAGATCAAAATCATCAAAACAAATAACATATATACACCATCAAGAACAAGGAGTACTCTTTAATTATTAAAGGGAACAAATTAAAAAGATGATGATGGGACCTGGAAGCAACCCCATGAGCTTAGAGCTGCTCTTAGTTTCTCTAGTTCATCTTCTGATGACAGGATCAGACTGATATCAATGATGG
The DNA here is from genome assembly GCF_963921425.1 of Dryas octopetala. Lineage (NCBI taxonomy): Eukaryota > Viridiplantae > Streptophyta > Magnoliopsida > Rosales > Rosaceae > Dryas > Dryas octopetala. The sequence continues at coordinate 21,301,931 of NC_141370.1, read as the reverse complement.
GAATCTGAACTAATGGAGGAGAAGACTCCACAGAACCAAAGCTAGTTTCCTTCACAATGAATTGTGGTGGTGGGTTGTTTTCAATGGACATTTCTTGGACATTTTTGGTCAGTGATTCTACCTCAGCAGGAAGAACAAACTCAGCCATGTTGCCCCCTCCCACCTGTGAAAAATGGGTATATGATAAATTGATAAATCCCAAGCCACACCAATCAAATATATATATATAAGAGAAGGACTTACATGCAATGCATGCTACCTGCTATTCCCTCCTCCCTTCTTTCTCTTTTCTCTCTCCTCCTGTGTAATACCACTTATCTCCGTTATTCTCAATATAAATATATAGATTGTGCTCTTAACGCATATTTTTTGGTCAAATAACGCATGGCTTATTTCAATGTACCATTACCATTTGCCTTGTCCTGACTCCCGTCTGTGGTGTGTTCACGCATGGCTTCCACCTCACTCAAAAGTGATCTCATTGTTTTTGGAATCATATGAGAAAGACAATGTTTTGGGTTTAACAGTCTCATCTTGTTCACTCTATTCTAGTAAGTTTTTTTCTTTTTTTGTTTTGACTATTCAAGTAAGCAATAAAGTTGACTATTTAATTATTAGAGCATACTCTAATACGGATAAATAGTAAATAAATATGATCGTGGACATTGATATAATGCAAACACGGTATCGATATATCATCAGCTCACTGCAACATATTTTGATTTCGGCTACAGCACATTTTAATTTCGTGTGTCGACACCCACATTTATGCTTATTTTTTGTTCATCCGTATTAGAGCCTATCCCTTCAGTTACTTATGCAAACTTTTTTTTTTTTTTCAAAGATTACTTATGCAGACTGATGTTTGAATAAATGGTACTGAGAAATATTTGAATAAGACTTCTTAACTACGTGTATATGGTAATCATTTAATGCTACAGCATTACATGTATTGCTTACTTTAAAAATAGGAAACTTAATTAATATAAACACATGCTAGGATATTATTGAAAATCAAACCATACACATTTTAAAAGATCTCTTGTAAGCACATTTTATGTTAACTTTGAGTAATATCATACGTGTTTTCAATTTTTTTAACTTTATTATTGTGCCTTCTTGAATAGTCACTTTTTTCAACTGTATTGCTTACTTGAATAATCAAATCAAAAAAGAAAAAAAAAATTTACTAGAATAGAGTGAACAAGATGAAGAGACTGTTAAACCCAAAACATCGTCTTTTTTATATGATTCCAAAAATAATGTGAACCCACCACACGCAGGAGTCAGGATAAGGCAAATGGTAATGGGACACTGAAATAAGCCATTCGTTATTTGATCAAAAAAAATGCGTTAAGAGCACAATCATATATATATATTTGATTGGTGTGGCTTGGGATTTATCAATTTATCATATACCCATTTTTCACAGGTGGGAGGAGGCAACATGGCTGGGTTTGTTCTTTCTGCTGAGGCAGAATCACTGACCAAAAATGTCCAAGAAATGAAGAAATGTCCATGGAAAACAACCCACCACCACAATTCATTGTGAAAGAAACTAGATTTGGTTCTGTGGAATCTTCTCCTCCATTAGTTCAGATTCCCATCATTGATATCAGTCTGATCCTCTCCTCAGAAGATGAACTAGAGAAACTAAGAGCAGCTCTCAGCTCATGGGGTTGCTTCCAGGTATCCCATCATCGTCTTTTTAATTTGTTCTTGATCGATGAGGTGGTTCTCATATGAAGATTATGTCTAAAATTTGGAGGACGACTTGATTGAAAAAATTGAAACAATTATCAGGACAAAATGTAACAAATGTCATTTTCTCTTGAATCATGCTTCATACTGACCACTCAAATCTTGAGTTGTTCCCAATTCCTTAAAAACAGAGATTAAATGGCGAAAAACAACTGGAAAATGGAAATGACGGAAAGGCCATGCATTAATCTATTAGAAAGTAAGACAACGAGGCAACAATCAATTCTGATAAATAGGAAAACTAATAAGAATTCTCATCTCTTCACTAAGTTGAACCATTATCATCATCATCAACCGTTAATCACCATCATCAACCCCTCCCTCTAAAAGGGAGATTTCCTTTTCGTCAATTCTACGTTGGGGTACTACTTCAAAAGCTAAAATATGCTCTACAGACTAATATTTTGATGGGGAGATGAAAAGGAGGGATCAGCAAATGAAGAAGACAGTGAAGAATCAACAGAGCATGGGATGAATTGAGGCGAGAAACGGCTTGGATGGGGAAACAACAGAGGGGGAACTTTCCCGCTTATCCGTCGCATCCTTTTTTAACTTAAATCTTAAAGAGCAGACCACCATGTGTAGCAAAGAATGGTGCAAACACAAGTGACTCCACAGCCATCAGCTTGATAAGAATGTTGAGTGACGGTCCAGATGTATCCTTGAGTGGGTCTCCAATGGTGTCCCCAATGACAGCTGCTTTGTGTGGATCTGATCCTTTTGGACCAAGGGTCCTCGCATGCTCTGAAGCCCCAGCCTATCATACCAGACAAAATCCAGACCATGAGTCTCACCAGAAAGCCAAAGTAATTTTCAATAACCACAAAAGAGGCATTCAAACATGAAACACCCACCAAATGCTTACCTCAATATACTTCTTGGCATTGTCCCAAGCACCACCCGTGTTGGATGCAGAGATAGCAATCTGCAAATGTGAATGTCTTGGTTCAAAATTATCATAGTAGAGACACACAAGTCACCAAATATAAAGACTCAGAACCAGCAAATGCTTCAGGCATTTACCTGTACACCAGAGACGAGGGATCCAGCAAGGACACCAGAGAGAGTTTCAACTCCAAAAAAGATCCCAACAATGAGGGGTGTAAGCATAACAAGAGCACCAGGTGGGATCATCTCTTTGATGGAAGCATCAGTCGAAATCTTAACACATGTAGCATAATCAGGCTTGGCAGTGCCCTCCATGAGACCTGGGATGGTGTTGAATTGCCTGCGCACTTCCTCAACCATCTTTAGAGCTGCACTTCCCACACTCTTCATTGTCATGGCAGAGAACCAGTACGGAAGCATTGCTCCCACTAGTAAACCAATAAACACTTTTGGAGTCAACACATCAACTGTTGAGATACCAGCACGACTCACAAAGGCACCAAACAGAGCAAGGGACACGAGAGCAGCAGAACCAATTGCAAATCCCTAGAGATAGAAGCACACATTACTAATTAGTGATATCTACATTTTGATGGTTTTTTCTAAAACTTGCCTTGATGCAAATTCAAGGTACCCTCTCAAAGACCAGAAAATTGGAGACAAGCATTTATTAACAAGCCCATGAGATAATATATGACTGATTTCTTCTCATGAAAGACTAATGCTTCTTAAATTAGTAATGAGCCTAACATAATATCTGAATGCTTCTAAAGGCCAATTCTTTGAATATAAAGCATAGAAGCAGCTAGCACTTCAGAGAATTTCAAACCTTTCCAATAGCAGCAGTGGTGTTTCCTGCAGCATCAAGAGCATCAGTTCTCTCTCTGATTCTGTGGCTCATGCCTGCCATCTCAGCAATGCCTCCAGCATTATCACTGATAGGACCATAGGCATCAATGGCCAATCCAGTTGCTATGGTGCTCAGCATACCAAGGGCAGCTACAGCAATACCATACATAGCGGCAAAGCTGAAACTAACAAAAATACTGACTGCAATGGCAAAGATAGGAATGATGACAGACTTGTATCCCAATGCAAGCCCAAAAATGACATTAGTAGCAGCTCCAGTCCGGCACGAATCAGCAACATCTTGCACAGGGCTACAACATAATACAAAGCAACAGTTAGATTAAAAGACATTTAATACCATAGAGAGGAGAAACGTAAATGCCAATAAATTACTCACCTGTACGCATTACTAGTATAATACTCAGTTACAAAACCAATGATAAGCCCAGCCCACAAACCAACGCCAACACATAAGAACAGCTGCCTGCAAAACCAAATCAGTGTTTTAACATACAAGAAATCAAATAGATAAATATACAAGTATAAATATAATGATTGGGCATCCCTATGTAACTATGTAACAGAAGTGATGCCATTATGATTTAAAAAGATCTGCAACTACAAGATTTTGCATAGCACTTTATTCAACAAAAAAAAAAAAAAAAAGGAAAAGAGCCCTTAATTCTTTTCTTTAGCTCAAAATTTCAAACTAAGCCACACAGATATTTTTATATAATTGATCCTATCATAGTCAAGATGCTATGCCAACATTGGAAAACCATTTGCCTCCTCACTCAATACAGATAACAGCACTGGTGATGCTATATTTTTCCAGAGAAAGAAGAAGAGCTTACCAGTTCTTCACAACTTTCTGTGTTCCGAAATTGAAGATGGTGAAGGAACTTGGAACAGCAATCCATGTAACAACCGCAATTCCAACAGTCATCAGTACAGTGGAAATGATGAGCTGCCTCTTCAACGCTGGCTCAATTTCCTTTACAGCCTTGATCTCGAAGAAATCAGTTGCAAATAGGGTGGTGATCAAACAAACAAGGATGCCAACGGAACTGATAATGAGAGGATATAGCATTGCAGTTAACTCGTGATTGATCCCAAATGAGGAAATGGAAGCAACAACAAGGGCAGCACATGATGACTCAGCATAGGATCCAAAAAGATCAGATCCCATGCCAGCTATATCCCCAACATTGTCACCAACATTATCAGCTATCACCTGCCCAAATGGAAGACATAAATTTTAGACACATGGAGAAGTTCTCAACTATTAAAACAAATTTCTAAAGTATGGTAACCCTTACAGCTGGGTTTCTTGGGTCATCTTCAGGAATATTCCTTTCAACCTTGCCAACGAGATCAGCACCAACGTCAGCAGCTTTTGTATAGATGCCTCCACCAACTCTGCCAAAGAGAGCCATGGAAGATCCACCAAGACCATACCCAGTTATAGCCTCAAAAAGACCACCCCAGTCATCACCATAGTACAGCTTGAAGAGGTTGATAGTAATGTAAAGAACCAACAAACCATTTGCAGCAAGGAGAAAGCCCATGACAGCACCTGATCTAAATGCAGTAATAAAAGCCTTCCCAACACCCTTTCTTGCCTCCAAGGTTGTTCTGGCATTTGCATAAGTAGCAATCTTCATCCCAAGGAATCCAGAAACCACTGAAGTTATAGCACCAAGCAAGAAGGAAACAGTGCTGAAGACGGCAGTGGCAAGAGCAGGTTTGCAAATCTTTGTTTGGTCATATGTGCATGGATGGCTACTCGTGCTAAATCCCTCCACGGAACCAAGGAAAAGGAAAATCAAGATTGCAAAAGCCACCATGAAAGCACCAACATATTTATATTCAGTAAAAAGGAATGAGGTTGCTCCTGCATCACACAAGCACCAAAATATTAGTTAAACCCAAAACTCTAACCACAAGTGGAATAAAAAGGTTCCAGTGTTAAATATCATAACAAGCTCCAATAGATATCCTAATCTAAGATTGAAATGGGATTGAAATGGGTATCGTGACTTCATTATAGTAATAAATTCTAATGAAAGGACAATAACAGAGAGCAGTGGAAGGTACAGCTCAACTGATAAAACTACTGTCATTTGCCTCAGTAGACCATACAACCATACCAATAACATGATTTGCAACATGTGTCTTTCCAAGCTCACCAAGTTAAAACAATCGGCCAGGACTGGTTTTGAAGTAAGCACATCAGTCAAGGCTGTAATCAACAAAGAACTACGTCTCATGCGAAGTTACTTGTGAGGCGATCATTTCATAGAGGAATGGTTAAGTATAACACTCCTCTCACTAAAGTCCAACGGTACGAAAATAAACAACTTTATCATCACAAGAATGAAATGAATATTAAAGTACAGAAGACAACCAAATATAACATCCCTTTGAATAGCAAACATAAGATCAAACCAAAAGATTTCAGATCTAGTGGAGCCTGAGTAACCAGAAAAAAAATAAATAAAAAATAAATAAAAAAATTGAACTCTAATTAAATCAAACGGGCTATAAAAAATCATATTCAAGTCGAACATTTTAAATCCAGACAAATTCTATGAAACCTAAGTGATGGCTAATAAAAAATACATCCTTCATCTCAAAAGAGTGATGCCCAAAATTCATTGAACAGGAAATATTTTGTTCCCAAATAGTAAGAAAAAGAATAACAACAACAAAAATAGTATAAAATTTTACACACCAACATCCTATTGATATCCAATTATGACAGACGATCCGAAGTCTTTATTACAATTTTGGCGTGCACATGTGCGCTATCTCCAACTTGAAGGTAATACAATACATATAAATTAAAAACAAAGTACTGAAATGGATCTCAATGAAATTCTTTTTATGTACAAAAGACAAGATGTCATATTGAGAATAAAAGTTCATATCTAGATAACAGTAAAAAATAATTGGTGGGTCCTCTCTAGCCCCAAAAAAAAAAAGTAAAATAATTAGTGCGTCCAGATTCCAGAACAACCCACCATCTTCGATCTGGAAAAGCATAAAATAGTGAACATATTACATATCTTTCCAATGTTCATACCTCAGTTTTATCCTAGTATCATAAAATATGAAATAATAATAATAATCTCAGCTCCAAAGAGAAAAAAAAAAACAAAAAAAAGCTGTCAATCAACTGAATCATAAACACAACAATTTAGAGAACGAATACACAAAGCCAAGAAGACAAACAAAACGACGTCGGATCTACCGGGATACGAATATATGATGACTCCTTTCTCTGTTTAGTCAGTAAATACGAGAACTCAAAAACTCTTAAGCATACATACATATAGAGACGAGAAACACAGCCAAAGCAACAAATCAAACGACGTTGGATCTACCAGAACTCAAAACAAAAAACGTAGAATTTTAAAAGGACATAAGATAGACCTTCAGAGATGGCGTTTTGGATCTCTGCGCATTTGAGGACGACGTTGTGGTCGTTAAGGCCTTCCTCTTCTTCGATGAGGTAGTCGGAGTAGCCATTTTTTCCGGCGGAGTTGGAAGTGGAGTCCCGGGCGGGGGCGAGCTTGACGCGGGAGACGTACAGCCACTGGACAAGAGAGAAGACGATGCCGACCACCGCGCACAGCGGTATCAAAATCTGAGCCCCGAGATCTGGGAGAAGCGTCGTCCCCATAGCTTCCAAACAGAGAAGAACAGAGAAAAACAGAGAGATGAGAGTCTGGAGGTGTGCTTTGTTTGTGAGAGAGACTCACAGAGTACGCAAGTATATGAATGAGGTTAGTGTTGTTTGATGATAGGGGTTTATATACAAGTGAGAGAAGGCGAGGATTAGGATTAAGGAGGGACAGAGAGATAGGGCGTGTGGTGAAAATTATATATTTAATTTGGTTTTTTATTTTTTATATTGTAAATCTAAAAAATTAAAATATTCCAGAATTAGAAATACAGAGAGATACAGACAGAGTGACTGTGCCAGATCTGTATATTGTATACCAATGTTCTCACTTCACCGAAAATTTCCAAAGTTTGTGAAAAGGCATTCATTTTTGTCACTGGGAATTATGACCGCGCCAGCTCACACAGTCAAATCTTTCTTTTCGTTTTTTTCCTTTTTAGAAAAAATTATTCTTTATTTTTTTGGTCAAGAAAACAAAATTATTCCTATTGTGGAGGATTTGCCTTATAAAATCTAAATGGATAATTATATTTAGATCCTAAATTTACTCGTTAAAAAATAACGAAATCACTAATTTCTTTCTCATTAATTTTAACAAAGAATTTTAAATTTTTTATTAGAAAAAAAAGATAGAGCAAATCTGACCATCATAAAAAACAAGTTTGGTCACACTTGTTGACACCAATACTAAGACTATAGTGTTGGCATAGTGGGAGAGGGGGTGGAATGGGACCAATACTTTTAATACAAAAGCACTTACATTTACACAAAAACTACTCGATACAAATGTGTGTCATTGTGAATAATATAAACATCAATTAAAAGAGATAATAAAGATGATGAAATAGAATAAAAATATTCTTTTCACCTTTAGTTTTTTGTTGAATGATATTTTTTACGTGAAATTTACCATTTTTTACGCTGGCATCAAATGAATTTATAATTAACCTATATTTGTTAGTCCCCATGGAATATGTACATTCAAACTTCCATTTTGTTCAATTTTATGATTATTATCGAGTTGAATCAAGATGTTTGTGCATTCAAAAACATCTGAAAAAAAGTATAGTTCAATATAATATACACCACATCGGCATATACATATCGGAGTTATTCTATGGTGTGGGCATTCCCAAGCATTCGAACACTTTGTATATGTTTTGCGTATGTTGCACATAATTATTGTATATACGTATATATTCATGTGGTGTACATGTGACACTTTTATTATTGTAACATTTTGTACTTATCCAATATTCCATATTCTTTTTACCAACTTAAAGTGGTAGACCTTCATTCAAGCTAATGCTACTTCAGCAAAAGTCTACAAGTTACTTATTCACATTCCTAAACCTCATTAGTTACAAATCAAATCTCAAATATTCCTAAGACCTACTACTTCAATCTTTGTGACCACATAGATTAGTATTATTATCTAACCTAAATGTAATACCAAACATATTTATATATATTTCATTATTGGCAATCTAATAAACATCCAAATCATTATCATTTGTTGAGGTGACATGACACCTTTGGCATCACTGCAATTTGGTATGGCATTATTGATCTTTTTTTTTTTTTTTTTGGTGTACTTTGGAAAAAAAAATCACATAAATTGAGTAGGATTATCCGATTATGTGACGAAACAAAAAGGTATAAACTTTTTGCAATTTGAGTTAAATGTTAAAAAAAAAAAAGTGTTGTATACAAGGATTGTAATCATTATATAAAAGAGATATATAGTGTATGACACGACACATTTTCTCAGCCCAACGTTGTTTACAATACGACAATAGAAACCTCTGAGAACGACATCGCCTCAGTAACATCAACATCAAATAAAGAAAGATTAGAATAAAGACTTTACCTTTCTTTTATTTTTGGAAAAAGATTTCACCTTTCTTTTCCTTAAATATCAAGTTTTTGACCTTTTTCATAATTTTGGCTTCAATAAATTACGTGAAGCTGACATGGAACATATTCGGATAACTCTCACCGAGCGTATTCCGTGCCTCAATTGTCTTTTCCTCTTTCCTCATTTTTATCCTTTTTAATTTTTGTACTTATTTTTCAATTTTTTTGTGATTTGTATTTTTTTTTTTTCTGGATAAAATGTGTGATTTGTTTTCGATAAAATATCGCTTTCAGTCTATCATTCGATCTGTCAACACACTGCATGATTCACCAAATTATGTATGTATTTAAAGGTGGCCCACATTTGATAGTCACCAAATAACAATGCCCTATAAATAGCTGGCAACATATCCGAAGTCCCACAATAAGATACCATATGCCACCGATCCATACAATAATACTTTGAGTGACAAGCATATTTCTCTAAAAATCTAAATTATTTGCATAATAATAATAAAAAATACTAAGTACCTATTGATTAATGATTAATTTTTTTGTATAACTACTATACCACCACATTATATAATTAATATACATCTTATAATATATGTAGATATTATTAACTATATCTAAAAAATATAACTTGTTGTCCACGTGAATAGATTACACTTGTCAATATGATAGTTATACATAATAATATTTATGTGATTTAAATATCCTTTTTTTAGATAAAAAAATTATTTACCAACAAAAACTTAAAAGAGTACACACATTATAATACAATACTTGTGAAGTGTATGTGACCAAGAGTACCTAAGATGAGAATAGTCAATCGATAACGTACAACAAATAAAATTAACATATGAACATATTAAATTGTGCAATAATTTATTTGGATTTTATAACAGCGGTCGGGCCATCACAAACACATTTATTTATCATCTTCTCTAATATAGTTTTTAATTGACTTTTGATCAATATAGTTTATGAAATTGTAATTTAGGTAATTGTGTTTTCTTGTCCCTATAGTCTTGAATGGCACGGGACGGCGATATAGTTGGGCTGGAAAGTAAGACATCATCTACAAATTAACAATAACTTAATATATTGCATAAAAATAAAAAAACAATAACTAAATATAATAATCAGAATTGTTATTATAAAATGAAAACCATGCATGCATGGTTGGCTTGGGTGAGTGAAGGTTGGACCATGCCATCATGTCCGGCCAGTGGTCAGTAGCATTAGGGGTGTAGGACCTTGCACCGTTTTGGAGATCCGATCTTTTTTTTTTTTTTTGGAAGGGTTTTACTGATATTTTGTTTCTTTTGTTTCTATTTTATCCATTCTTCCTTCTATATTTCTCAGATTTATATCCATCTCTCATCTGTTTTCTACAATTCTACTTTATCTAGTCTATTATTTTATCTTCATAATGAAAAGAGAAAAAAAAAATGTTAGCAAAGAAAGTGAAGGAGCTGAGGGAATGAGAGATTAAGAAAGTGATAGTGTTATTTATTTATTTTTTCTTTTGATTAGATAATGAGGGAAAGAATCGAACTATTTTGAGTGTATGAAAAAATTGGTGCTTTACCAAATTAGCATCAAATTTATAAAATATTACAAAATTAATGTGAGTATTATTGTAGAGAGACTTATTATTAGACTCATAACTAACTGATTTTATTAAAAATTGGAAAACCAAACCTTAGGGAATGAAAGCCGATGGTGAGGGAAGGAAATCCCACCAAGATTTTTTTGTTTGTGGATCATCTTGAAATCACCTACAAGGCTACAAGTGAATTGTAATTGAACCTAATATATATGGATAGCAAGAATTTTAACGGAATAGCTACATTTTTTTTATGAATTATGATGGCAAGGAGTGTGGCCCAGGCCCAAAACAAACACAACAAGGGGCCATCTGGCCCATCAACGGAAAACAAATAAAGGCAGGTAAGAGAGTGAATCTCGAACGTTCTCGACCGCCCGAGCCCAATTAAGGCGGGTAAGGGTATTATATATTACTGAAATTAGAATAGTAGACTCTCATACGTAACTATGCAACGATTGTGCCCGTGGATCTCAGCGATTTGATGAGTCTGTTGATCTCATCGATCTGATGAGTCTGTCGATCTCATCGATCTGATGAGTCTCTCTCTTCATTGTCGATTTGTTCGTTTCGTTTTGTTGTAATTTAATCTTTTCTTGTTGGGCACTCTCCGAAGACTCCACACAACACCACAGCCATGGGTGTAAAACGCAAGCAAGACCCTCCCTCCCCTGCCTTTGATGATCTTATCCAGAAGGATTCTGGGGTTGTTTCTGGTGATACCCAGAATGAGAAAGTTGTTGGTTTGGAATACCCAGTTGAGAAAATTGGGAGAGAAGCTGTGATCAGTGATTATTAAATGTGGGTATGAATTAATTTCGGGCATCATGTACCAGTGATTATTAAATTCTGGATTCATAACTTGTGAAGTATAAATGCAGGTTGGGTAAACATCGAAGATTTGATGGACAATTTTGTGCTTAAATTTTTGCGAAAATGTATGAGCGTGTTTACATGTTTTCTTAAGAGATAGAGAACTACTGATCGAGCTATACAAGTTTCCCCCCTCAAAAACACGTACTAGACACAAATTATTCAAGTTATACTTACACCCCTACGCTAATATCAAACTATAAATAAATAAAAAATCAAGAACATGCCACCATAGATGCTTCAATTACAAAAACATGCAATATTCTGACAAAAAATGTAAAGCGAAGTGGATGAAGGGCAGAAGCTAACTAAAATGAAGACCTGCAACTTCACCTCGAACCTCCTAACGTAAAAAGAGAATGGAAAATTTGTTTTCTACAAACAACTACTCGGAATAAAAATTTGGATCCACAACTATCCACTGTTTATAGAAACTACGAGGCCATAGCTGAAACCCATCTCTTTGTTTAACATACTTAAACAGTGAATACACCTTGGACCGTTCACAAAGTAATGTTGTTACTGCATCCTTTGCTCTCATTCTGTGAACCTAGCTAGAACTTTATTAGATAAAGTTTTTGTTTTTTCCACCCTTTGTACCATGTTATGCTTATGTTACATTTTTATGCTCTCATTTCTGAAAGAAAGAAATACCTAAAAACCATTCAGCATCATACTTTTGCTAGCTATATTACTTGTGTAAGATTTTTAATTTTGACAGTTATCCCTGTTAAAACATATCCAAATTTTCATCAGTTTTTTCATTTGGATAGGTCTCTAAGATGTATTAGTATACATGATTTTGTGTTCAGAAACTCATATCCTGTTAACAGTTCAACCTAAAAAATGTTACTTTTTGCATATGCAAGGGGGAAGTTATTCGATTCAAAAACTATCTTCAGCGGTATGCAACTCCTTATTATGCGTCCAATAGTACCAAACTACCAATCCTCTTTGGTATGCCATCAGACATGCATCTGCTCATATAATTGTGCTATCCAATTATTCTCCATCTGGTAACTTTACATTCACACACTTGCATATGTGTGAACTGAGTTTATTCTATAACAGTAGAATTTACTCACTACAAGAAATGTGACCAAAGTCCATTCTTATTGGTGGCATAGAATGAAATGACAATTAAGCAATAGGGACTGAAGTCTCAATTTTAATAAAAATTGGTAGTAATTGGTTAATAGGGACTAATGTTCCCAATTGCCATCTCATTTTGTGCCACCAATAAAAGGTATGTTTTGCTCATATTTCTTGTAGTAACTCCTACTTGTACTACAACTTTCACTTTTGTTTAAGGAAAATATGATTGGAATCCCATATGCTGATGCTTCCGTCTTATAAAATTAACCATTAAGGCTTGCCAGTGTTGTATATCTCTTAGAAGGGAAAGGACTTTTTTTCTCTTTTTTCTTTTAATACACGCCTCGATGGAGGTGGATGAAAGAAGAATTGTCAAGGGTTGACAGGGAAAAGACACCTTAATTGGCTCATAGTCCTTATGCATGTTCCAATCTACAACAGTAATGACGCACATTACATGGAAGGTGAAAGCATGCGAGTAGTATTGAGAGTTGGTTCGTTCATTACAAAGTTGATGTGGTGTTTGCTGGGCATGTTCATGCTTATGAAAGATCAGTAAATATGGGCCTTTGTTTTTTTTTCGGCCAAAAGTATATATGGTTCTTTAACTTTTATGTTTTCCTGTCTTCCCACAATATATAATATGATATAGTTTATTTGGTGTCCATCATTCCATCCATCTTCATATACGCATGAGATTCATGTTTTTATTTCACCCTTTTCAGTGTATAATCTTAAATATATATACTAAACGTTGTGAAGAGGCGTTGTTGTTCATAGACTGTTCACTAAAAAGTCTGTTTTTTTTTTTTCTTAGTCGCTTGCCATTGTAATTTGTGAGGTTTGTTGGGCCGGTTTTGATCATTTTACCCTCCCTCACTTTTTACCCCTGTCTTATTACTACTAAATGTAAATGTAGTTTTTAGATTAAATCACAAACATATTAACCCCTTTGTTATGGGCATTTCGATTTGACATTTTTGCCTTTGATGCTTTTATATTGTTATGGAAAGTTGGCTAATGTAGTGTAATTGTACTTGTAAGCATAAAATTACGACGTTGTTATTAATTTAGTTTAGGGTATATAAATGTGATGTAGAGTATAAAAATGAGGTGCATGATATATAAATGATTAAATAAGGTTTAAGGGTTTAGAATTAGGGTTCCAAAGCTTATGATTTAAATCTCGAGTTTTGGGCAGAGTCTAAAATCGGGAGCTAAATCCTAAACTATTTTGCTGCGTGACAATCAAACATTTTAAATATAAGAATAATAATGTATATGTATTAATCTATTGTAATTTACCTTTTTTTTATTTTAGTGTAATGTTATGTAATATTTATAAATTTTAGTATTCTTTATTATATTAGTATGTTTGACTTTTTAATTAGTATTTAATCTAAATATTATTTAATTTTGATATCCAAATTAAAAAACTATTGAAAGTTAAGCACTTAAGCTCAATGACGTTTGTTATAAACTTATAATAGTCAAGAAATAATGGGTTACTTCCAAAACCTCTTGAGCACGTGTTCCCTTGATTAGTTCACCAGAACAGAACTGTCCAAACACACAGACATACACACACACACACACACACACACACACACACACACACTCTCTCTCTCTCTCTCTCTCTCTCACTGATGGTTTGGTTCGATTGCTACATTTGGTGACCGTACGTTCCAGAAAGGCAAGGGTTTTCCGCTGAGACCGCAAAGCCACAGATCGAACTAAAACCCCAAAGAGTTTGATCAATCTCTATCAGATTTATTATTATAACCTTTACTAATTACTATGGGGAAGAGGAAGCCACCCTCTGATCACAACCCTCCCCCCTTTTCTCCTTCTTCTTCGGGTACGTTTCTTTTTCTTTCCCTATTCTTTTCTTCCCCATTTCTTATCTTTGAAAATGCTCTGAAAGAAAGTTAAAGAAAAAGAAAAATAAACCAAATTTGTATGATTACTTGCTTTTTTCCCATTTTCCCATTTCATAATTTTTACTATGATCAACTATTTGCTACTTGATCGATTACTTAATTAATGGAATTCTGCGTTTGTTTTACTTTCTTGGATGTTATAGAAAAAGTTGGAATCACAATTTAAGTTTCCTTTTCAGCCAGTTGGGGGATCATTTGGTCATTGATGGAGTTATGAGTCACCTTTCCTGTCCGGTTCCTTAAACCCTCCATTTCTACTGAAGGTTCAAAATGTCTTATCCAATTTTTCTTTTTGGTCTTACCCAGTTTTTAAATTTAAGTGTTTTGCCTAAATATTCAGGATTTTGATTAAGCCAGTCCTCTTTCGTGTTGGGAAAAATCCTATTGCCCTATTTAATGGCTGCACTTGTTAAGTGGTTACGACTTTCTATCCTTGCTGAGTCCCATTCGCATTCATGTCTGATTATTAGTTGGCACGCATTTGGCATTCATAGCCTGATTCCAGCTTCGGAACAAAAGATTTGATAAAATAGTAGTGATTTCATTGTGTTAATAGAGCTAACTTATTTTAATAATGATAAAATGACATTTCTAATTTATCTGAGTGAGTGAAATGTGAATGCTCGTGTTATTTTTTATTTATTTATTTTATCGGGATATTGCAGGCATCATGCCATGTTCTTCGGGAATGGAATTATTATCAGAAGAGGTTAGCTGTTTTCTCTCATTCTATTTATAATATGATTCCTGCTCCCAAGTTACTATTTCTCATTGTTATTGTACGTTATCAACATTGTATACTAAATTTTAAGTGAACTTTGACCTTTAATGAACCATTTGGTTGACTGGGACAGAAGAGGGAAGGGGACGACGAGGGGATGAGTTTCATGATTATTTGGTATATACTAAATTTTCAATAAACTTCCACCTTTAATGAACCATTGGTTGACTGCGACAGAAGAGGGAAGGGGAGGAGGCAGGAATGAGTTTTGTGTTTATTTGAATAGAAACTTATGTCACTGTCTTTTACTTTTCTTCCCGTTTCATGTATTAGGAGGGAAATAATTATTATTTTTATTTTAAATCCTTTTTCCAGAAACCTTTGCATTCAGTTGATTCTACTGAACAACTAAAGCCTCCGCCATCTGTACTGGATCCCACGGATAGTTCATTGAAGCTACTAAATGCCCACCCTTCTGTTGCACAACATCATCCGAGCCTTGGCCGATCAACGTTTTTTAAACGTTCACGTCATTACTATGCCCATCAATACTCTCGACGTAACTCAGCCAATCATGGTAACACATCATCCTCTCGTGGAAAGGGTACTCCTTTACGCGATGATAAGCACTCTTATAAGCTGGCTACTCAATGCAACTTTGAGTCTGGACATCGTTCAGGTATCATTTCTTTTGTCCTCTTCTGTCTTCTCTTTATTTTGTTCAACTTTTCAAAGATTTTATCAAAATGCCTTTATGAAGTTTCTTAGTTTTGATTGAAGATTTGGATCCAGCCAATATGAGCTCTATAATTATCACAACCAAGGATAATACTTACATTGATGAATGGGGTGTATGTAGCCATCTTATTTCTTTGGATATTATTTCCTGCTAGGAATTATAAGAAGTTGCTTCTTTTGTCAGCATGAATTTTCTGGAAGGATTTTGTCAGAACCATTTTTGATATCTCTTTTCTAGTTTATTTATTCTGCAGCCAGATATTTGTATTATGGTCTTTTTGCTGTATTTAATTTGGTTTTCCAATTTTTCCCCAGACATTAGGGAAAATCCCTTTCATCGGCCAGCCAGAATTAGGTCTAGTTTCTTGGTAATGGATGCTGCATCATCTGATCCAGTGAAGATGGTATGTGGGATTTGTCAAAAGCTGTTGAGGCGTAAACCTTTCTTTCTTGGGATCACGATTTCTTCTACTGAACTCTCTGTTGTGGGAGTTTTAGTTTGTGGCCATGTTTATCACGCAGATTGTTTGGAGCAGCAAACAAGTTTTATAGATAGACGTGACCCACCATGTCCGTTGTGTTTGGGATTGTTGCCCAAAGTTGAAGATTCAAGAGGGCAGGTCTAGGGAAGATGGTGTTTGGGATTTGGCAGAATCCATTGGGGTGGAAACCTTATTTGCTGGGAGCACCTGTCTTCTACCGAACTCTGTGGCAACTTTTGTTTGAGGCCATGCTTATCATGCAGACTGTTTGGATCACAAAACAAGTTTTGAAGATAGATGTAACCCACCCTGTCCATTGTGTGTGCCCAAAGTTGAAGGTTGCAGAGGGCAGTAGTTTGTAAAGATGTTAACTTTACATCATTAATAGTCTAATACTGATTATCTAGATGAGGGTACCCACAGTTGGATGGAAACGTTGGAAGATTTTTAAGCAGATCGACTCTGACAGGCTAAAACCTTCGGTTTGGACTTCGCTGTGAGTTTGGGAATTGTTACTGTAGTTTGTATTCAGTAGCTATTGACTGTTTCTAATACCTAGTAGATAAGAGGAAGCAATTTAAACCTTGTGGTCATGTAAGTAAAAAATGCTAGTTCATCTCACTTTTTGGATGCTATTAACAATAGAATTTGCATATTCATATTGTATGAATTTCCTTTTTATTCTTCTGCAATGTTACAGAGAGAACTCTGTAAAGATGATTTGGAAGGTTGATGACGGGGCAGAATAGCCTAAAACAGAAATGGTCATGCATGATTTGCCTTTTATGTTATGTAAATCGGTCATTCTGTCCATTAAGTTATTTTAATGAAAATTTACTTGGGATTTCCAAACAATACTGAAACTTAACATAGATTTACCAACCCCCCCCCCCCCAAAAAATTAAAATAAATAAAAACATACAATTGAGGATGCTCCTATATTTATGTTCATTTTGTTTCATGTTTCGTACGTGTGCCAATTTAAGCGCTCATTTCCTCAGTAAAGATTAAACAGGTTGAAATAAGGTTTTATCAAAACAGTTAACAAACAGCCGCTGTTTGCCCAAAGCCTAGAGGATTCTCAAAGTCTGTAAGACTGTAATTAATAATGGGGGAAAAAAAAAATTTTAACACCTATGCTCTTTGTTTGAACACCAAGATTGCTCAGTGTTCTCCTTGTAAGAGTAATGCCCGTATACATGTCCGTACCTTGACAATTCAAACGCTGTATACAGATTTCAAATTATAAACGAAACTTTAAGAACAAAAGAATCCAACCACAAATCTAAGAGAAAAGTTTTCAGAAAATGTGAACACTGCACATGCAAGTTGATATGCTCAAAGATTACATCAGTACTTGAAAATAGATGTAACCTATGAGGCAGCCTTGCACGTAGCTTTATTATGTCCTGTTTCCTTGCACCTAGTGCAAGAAACTTCCCTTCTGGCCACACCCTTTGTTTTGGTCTCCTCTTTCTTATCTTGGCTTCGTCGTGGCTTGGAGATGCAAGGAGGCAGTACATGCACAGCCTCTAACTCAGTTTTGTCACTACCCAAAGGCTTGAAAGGTTCCAACACAGAGTTTATGGATTCAGAATATGTCAAATGGAAGTTGTCGACTTTATAGTATCTTGAACAGTAATCATACACATTCTTACCAGTGCAGTTGAAGACTGCGATAGCATGGCAGCAAGGTAGCCCAGTTTCTTTCCAGTCCAGACAACTGCAGTCCCTTTTATTAATATCCACAACATTAATGGAATCATTGTGAACCTCAAAAAGAGTATCAGATGAAAATAGAACTTTAAGGCCATGTGCTCGAAGAGTTACTTCTTGCAGTTTTCCCTCCTTGGATGGAGTAAGTTTTGTAGACCACCTACTTGAATCTGTTTGACGAGTATTTATCAACTCCATCAACTTACAACTTAGCATTTCTATCTTCCGTACTATGGGTAACTCCCGCACTTCCTCTATCCAATTGGTGTATGTCTGTGCAACATTTGAAGTAACATGGTTATAGGGCTCACCTTTAAATGATGCATTTGTCCAACATTCTGGTTCAATTTGCTGGACCCAGTCATAAGCTTGTGAAGAAACCCGTCTAATTTGATCAGTACATGTTTTGAAACCATCAAGTCGGACTGCATGGGCGGCAGCAATGAAACTGATTGACAAAGAACCCTTCCCATCTCCATGAAATGGGCCCTTCAAGTTTTTCTTGAAGCTTTCCAGAAGGTGGTGTATAGAGTAACCATGGTGGGCATTCTCAAATACCTTAAACACTGATTTCTTTAGTCCCTTCTCTTTATCTGAGACAAAAGTTAAGGATTGTGAGGTTGAAACTGCGGACCTTAAATGCTCCAGAAACCAATGCCAATTATCATCATTCTCAGTGTCTACTACAGCAAATGCAACCGGGAAAACACCATCATCTCCATCCAAAGCAGTAGCTGCCAAAAAAGTCTCATGGTATTTTGATTTTAAAGATGTAGCATCAAGAAAAATAATGGGGCGGCAACCATTCTGAAAACCATACACTGATGCATGAAAGCATACAAAGAGACGCTGGAATCTCCCATCATCACCAGTGAAAAGCTTAATATTACTACCAGGATTTGCCTCTGCCATCTTCTCACAAAACCAAGGTAACTGGTTATATGCTTCTTTATATGAACCCAGAAGCTGCTCCCTAGCATCTGCAATTCCACGCCATACTTGAGTATAGTTCAGTGCAATCCCAAAATCCCGAAGAATGCTAATGGCAATTTCTTTCGGCTTGTGATGTGGGCTATCTAGTAATCTCTCCTTTATGATACCAACCAACCAATTTTTTTTCGGATGATAAGATTTCCAGGACTCCCCTTCACATGAATGTACTTTATTCATATTCTTTATCCTAAACTTTTGCACAGATGAGTCCCATGATGCATGAATTTTCCAAGAACAGCTTTCAGCTATACATCTGCCACTTGCACGATTAGTGTCATTCTTTTTTAACCTATACATAAACCGATGAGCAATGGCATATTTTTGCAGTGCATCACGAAATTCATGAACGCTTTTGAATTCCTGTCCAACCCCAGTGATACCATCTTTCCATAATGTGACTAATTCTTCAGGTGGAACATCATTTGATTGGGCTAAAATAGCCTGCATCGAGTCATTGCTAGTACTATCTTTACAGGGTAGAATATCTTGTTCCTGACCCACATCATCAGTTGCTGCAGCAGTGTTGTGGTTTAGATTATTCTTCTTCCGGGACTTAGTTTTCCTTTTATCCCCAACATTGTCAGTAACAGTAGTTTTTCTTTTATCCCCAACATTGTCAGTGACAGTAGTTTTTCTTCTATCCCCATCATTGTCAGTGACAGCAACAATGGTAGGACCGTTGGCACCAATTTTCCATGCAGCAGTGCGTCTTCGTTTCTTAACTGTGTCAGCAGGAGTAGAATTCATATCAACTACGTTCAAGCTGTGGGCACTTGCATCAGCAGTAACAGAAATGGAACTAGTTGGAATGGCAGCATCCACATCATCAGTGGCAACAGAGGCAGGGGAAATGTTTGTGGAATGAGCCACTCCACTTGGGCTTTGGGCCCTTGCTTCAACAGATATGACAGAGCCAACTTGTTTTGATACAGAAAGAGGGACAGGGGCAACTGGGATGGCACTGGCAGCGGCAGGACCAACTGTGGGATTATCATCACTTGGTGCTGTAGTTGAATGAATTGCAACAGGACTAGCCATAGCGTGAAAGGCAGCTGAAGTAGTGGAGGCAGCAATAGGGGTCACAGATTCAGCCAGTTTTATTCCACATGCCCTGCAAGTAATAACTCATGCTATCAAAGCAAGAAAAACTTGCAAAATTGCTGCAATCACCAGTCAATGTGATTCATATTACAGTAAAGAGGGCACTGTCATCATTTCTTTAAAAGCGAGGAAATCGTGATATCAAGGCCATTCTGCTTTTTGATGCAGTGACAACAGTATACCTCTTTACCTGAGCTGGTTTATCAGTAATTTCCAGGAAAGTAGATGCAACTAGACAAAACAAAAAGAAATACCTTCTGCATGTGTTTAAGGCTTCCACATCAAAACCTGCTTTCCCCATGACAAAAACATCTGCAGTTACTGAATTCCCATGGAATTCATACATCCTTTTCAGGTCCTTATCATTGGATAAAGTGATGAGAGTTCGTCTATTTCCTGGGAGAAAATACTTGATGGACAAAGATTTATATTCTAAATTGCACATTTCAGCTAATTTTATCTTGAGATCGTCACATAGGGTTTCGGGATAGATATCTACAGCATGTGCCTCTCCTCCCGTATATGACATGGATCCATCATCCTTTGTCACGAATTCACCACCAGACTGACAGATTAAGATAAGTTTTCCCCTCGCCATCACAAAGAACTTCAAACATGCAAACAAGAGAATGAAAAACTAGGATAAAAATATGTCAAGTTCATACTTCAGCTTTCAAAACTATTGACTACTTTCAAAGATTACCACAATCTAGTAATGACTATGCATGTAAAAGCCAACCATGCCAATAAATGCCAGCTATTACTGTCATCTGAAAATTCAATCATTAAGCCGATGAAGAAGATGATTCCACCTTTATAGTATTTGTTCATTGTTTGACATTCTTTTGTGCGTGTGTGTGTGTGTATACTATTTAGCTACTTCCTAGAGCTTGTGTATATATATGTATGCTGAAAAACCATGGCATCAAAGGACCTGCTTTGCTAAAACATACAGGTACATAAACAATTAATTATATTAACAATGAAAAACCCAGTTCAAACTCTTACCGTCAACATTCACATAAAATTTTACAGTATGCAGAATCGCAGATTACCATAAAATAGCATGTGGGTTATCATCCGAGAGCACCATTACATCGAAACGATGCCAAAATCTGAATTGGTCAGTGTATTTCACGGGCAGTCAACGGATTACAGTTTAGCAAAATAGTCAACCAATCCAACCCCAATGATCATCCCCTGAGCAATCCAACAAGGTAATCCCTTTTCCCGTAAACCCATGATTCCAAAGTCCAAGGCCATGACTTTAAACCATAAACGCAAACGACATTCAACCTATCTTCAACTACACTGGCATTTCTCGAATTGATTACTAATTTACTAGTACATGAAATTAATTTGTTAACAGAGAGAGTATTGGGACAAAAATAATTAACTTTTAGTTGTGAGGAGAGAAAAAAAGAGCTTACCAGAAGAGAAGAGGAGGTGCAGGGTGTGAAGGAAACCCTAGATTTTGGGGCTTTTGGGAAATAAGGATAAAAGAGGTGGATGATTCAAGACTTGAAGAATGGAAGGGTAAGGGTGTGATAGAAATGGAAGTACCAAAAATAGGTGAATTATGGTATTACGGCTGAAAGGGCAATGCTTGGATGCAGCACCGGTGCAAGGTTGGAAGCAGGACCATGATCATACGCCATCCACGTGTCTTTAATACACCCTTGATTTCTCATTACCCAAAAAAGACTAGTAAAAATGAAGAAAAACAAGAGAGAAAAAAAAACTTTAAAAAAGCAGTGAGCCCTTGGTTTAATTGTGAATTTGTAACCATATGGGCACAAAAAGCATTAAAGCAGGGTGCAACTGTGCACATGTGACTAAGTACTAGTACATGATCACATATCTATAAGAGACTAGTGTTTATCAATAGTTGTATAAGAGAAACTTTCATGTTTTTCTTTTGTTAAGAGAGATTTTTAACTAATGCCCTTATTATATTAAACAATTTTGTAGGATAGTATCACTTTTTCTTGAGGTTTTACATTACGAAATATATTACACTCACTTTTAACTTTTAAATTTTTGTTGAATTCATTTTTTCTTAATTATGTTGTAGACTATTTAACGCATTTGAGGGTCATCTATTAATATATTAAAGACAAATTTGCAGTTGTTGGATAACCTAATTAGAAAAACCGTGAAATTATTCATTTTACACTCAAATTCGATCTTCCTTTCCTCCAAATAAAAAATAAAAGATCGAACTTTTGTACCCTCTGTGTGCATGTGATGTGATACTTCTAGTATATAATTAAGAATAAATGAACATTCCTCCTCCCTTTCCCTTCCCCTCATTTGTAAAATTCTTCCCTCCAGGCTCTATAGAACCATACATAGCCCCAACTCAACTCCCCCAACTTGCTGCAATATTCTTGTCAATGTCATGCATCCACATTAGGACAAATAAGTACAGATCGAACAAGAGATGAGTTAGAAAGGGGCCAAAAGGCTAAATAATATATAAAAAGGAAGCTACGTACTGCACTTGATCTTTGTCCCATATCAAAAAAGTGGAGAAGAAAAGCTCTAACCCTGAAAGAAAGAGAGAAATGAATCACATGGGCATATTATAAAGGATGGCCAGTCACAGTTATACTGTTAGCTACCTTATGCTAGGCAACTCTCATAATTCACAGGTATTCATTGAGAAATTAAAAAATGCAACTACGTACCTTACTGCTAATAGCATTTACCTAAGAGAAAAGGTTGATCGTTTCATGTACTTGTAAAGTACTGTACGTTAGGAGAAGGAACAAGGAAGTTTCATATTTCA
Organism: Dryas octopetala; assembly: GCF_963921425.1. Classification (NCBI taxonomy): domain Eukaryota; kingdom Viridiplantae; phylum Streptophyta; class Magnoliopsida; order Rosales; family Rosaceae; genus Dryas; species Dryas octopetala. The sequence goes on along the minus strand of NC_141370.1, from coordinate 21,278,826 downwards.
CCATCTTCTATTATTCTATTTCTTCTTGTTGTGCTGCTTGAGCATACATCTTCATTTTCCTCATCTTCACTATTTCAACTCGGTGTTCAGAACTACACATGCATGAAGCCTTTTGAGTTTGGAACAAATAATTCAGCTAGTTAGCTAATTGATGGAGCAGGAGTATTGATGCACATGTCTCTAATATTAGAAGTGTGTGGGACCCACTGTGTAGAATTTGTTTACGTAAGTCTTTCTTTTATCGGAGTAATTTTTCAAGTCTTTATTTTATCAGAGTAATTTTTCAGTGTGACTGTAATATCATATATAGTAATGCTAATATTCCATGAAAAAAAAAATTTCTTTTATTAGATAAATGATTTTGTATCAAGTCACAAACATGGGCTAGCTCCATAAATAATGTTCCTCTTTGTTGTCTCAAACAGTCAAACTACTGCTCCTACAAGTACCAGGAGATGTGCAACAGATCGATGTCCCTTTCTGCTTTCTATCTTAATTAATACACATCATTTTCAGCAGCAGTCACCTGTTGTATGCCTTCTGAGCATGAGATCGTCTGGGCAAATATGATGTTCACAAACAACTCGGATTTCATATATATATATATATGAAGAAAACATTTGTGATATATCGATCACCGTCATTTGGCCCACAGTTGTACGTTCCATATACTAAAACTAAATTCGACAACTTTATTCGATGTATATGTTACTTGTTAGGCTAAATCCATATTTCTTATCTTACGAACCCTTTCTATGTCACCACGCATATATCCTTTAACTAATAATCTTAGTCACTGCTGCACGTCAATATATTCTTACCTTCTCCAGCTTTCTGCTTTAAATACCCCTTTTTTTTTCTAATTAAAACAAAAAACTTTTTGAGATTATCACTACTACAAAAATGTAAATAGACATCGGTCAATAAACAACGGTTCTTGTTTTGTCCGTTATCTTAATTTACCACACAACAGTTTTTTAAAAACCGTTATATGAAGGTATATTATCCTATGGTATTTGGTTTGATGATTTTTTCTAAATTATTATACACAATAGTATTAGGCAAAATCGTTGTATTGGGCAGGTGAAAAAAAAAACACGCTCTCTCCTCCCACTTAAAAAAACACGCTTTCTCTCTCTCCTCTACCTAAATTTCATTTCACGCTATCTCTCTCTCTGCACTTAGATCTCTCTGTGTTTCTTCAACACCGAAACAATATCTAAATCTCTCTCTTCGTCTTCGTTGGTCTTTTGCTCTGGGCTTGAAGATGTCGAACAAAGCCGAATCTTCTGACCCATAAGCCCCAAATCCTTCTTCAATTTTACTTGCTTCTGCTTTGCTTAAATTTGTTTTGAACTTTGTTTTTTTGGGGGTTTTGTGGGTTTTAATATGATTGTGATTTTTGTTTCAGTAAGGGGACCAAAAGGGACTTCGGCACGACTATTTTGGAGTGCAAGAAGGCTGCGAATCGGCTTGTTGAGGATGAAGCTATCAACGACGACAACTCGGTCTTTGATCTCCACCCAGAGGCCATGGAGAAGCTTCAGCTCTTCTGTGGCGACACTATCTTGATCAAGGTTCGATTTATATGTCTATTATTCTTCTATTCCTTTATATATAAAAATAGAAATATTATTGATGGAGTTTTGGTTGCAGACATTTTCTAGTTAGGGCTAATGGAAAATTAAGGTTTAGGGTAGTGCGTAAATGCTTTATTTTTAGCTGGGTTGATAGGTTTTCTGTATTTTCTTTGGGATCTAGGAATTGGGCATGTTCTGGGGCCGGTCTGAAGTATTGAGATTTTTGTCTTGAAATTTTGGATTTTTGTAGTCAAGTTTATGTTTTTCTGCATTGCTCTTGCTGATGAACCAAAGATCTCTCTGTTTATCTCTCTCTCGTTCTGCTCTCTGAGGTATTTTCCTATGTTTTGTACTAATTATATGTTCGACCCTGTATTTGATATGAATAGGAATCTTGGGGATTATGCTTTGGCGATACCAAATTACCAATTATATTTGCAAATGCTAGTTGGTGTTTGATTTGAATAATAAGGTTTTTAGTGTTATTTGTTACAGCTACCAATTACATTTGACAACTCTAGTTGCTGCTTGATTTGAATACAAAAGTTTCTATTTTATTTGTTTCAACTTCCATATCATATTTGACAATCCTAGTTGGTGTTTGATTTAAATAATAAGGATTCTAGTGTTATTTGTTTCAATCACCAAGAGTGATATTTGTCATGTAAAAGACTTTTTGTTCTGTTTCTGTACAATTTTGGATGATTTTTTTGGTCAAACATTCTGTTTTAGTTGAAGAGGGGGCATCAATTACATACATTTATGTCTGTTTTGTAAATGGTGAATGTAATATCCAATATTATATATCTTTTCAAATAAAAAAAGGGGTTGCCTATAGATTTAAAGCTCTATATTTGATGAAAGTATCATATATTTGCATTTGCATAATGTTATAAAAGCATCAAATAGGGAAAAAAAACTTTTGTATTCCTTTTGAATAAGACAATGCTATAGATTAGACTACTTAAAAGTTTTGCTCTTAATTTCTTGAGAGTTTCTATTGCATAAACATATTATCTAGTTTGAAGACTTGCATAAGGTTAACTAAGGCTTGATTGGTAATTTCTGCTATCATATGTTTCTTATTTCATTGGTAGTTTTGGTCATATGGTTCTTATTTTATGGTATCCATTGTCTATCATTACTATGATTATTGAACTTTCACACATGTTGTTTCTTTTTTACTTCCATGCTAATTTGTCTTCCGTAGGAATTAGATATAATGGGTTCCAAGAGGTTGTTCAAATGACAAGCTTCCTTGGGCAAAGGTTTGTATATGCTAATTGATAAAATTTCAAAAAGAAAAACAAAGATTCATTATGAAGCTATGGTCAGTAGTAAATTAGTAAAGCTGTCCTTTTTTTTTTTTTTTTCAGAAATCCAGAACTGGGAATCCTTTGGAGACCAAGTATCCGTAAGTGTGTAGTGTGCTTTCTTAAACTCCATCTTGATTTGTGGTCTGTTGTTTACTCTAAGAATGAGGGTCTGACATTATTTAGCTGCATCTAATGTCTGTAATTATTCTCTTACACTTCAAAAAAAAAAAAAAAAATCTAATGTCTATCATTGTCTTCTTTCTAGTGCACTAATCAAATTTATTCTTTTCTTTATTTATTTCATTTTACTGATTTCTTGAACTTTACTTTTGATTTTAGAGGTATTGGTTTCTTTTTTGATGACTGTGATAAATATCTTCAGAGAGCCATATAAGATTTTTTAAACTGGCATTATTTCTCCATTGGTGCAAGAATATATTAATTATCATAGTTGCTATTTGAGGTATGAGTTTTATGCCTTCTACACTCAAAAAACTGAAGCTTCTATTCTCATGCTAGCTCACCGTAGTTTTTATTGTTAATATTTGTTATTTATTTCTTGAGTTGTATCTACTTACAGATCAGCACTTGCATAAATGGATTTTACTGTGATCAATTCACCTCAAAAGAGTCTTAAAATGTGGACTGAGAATTGGAGTGGATGGTAAGGTGCTTAAATAATCCTATTACTTTCTGATGTTTGGAACTAGTTTTTTGTAAATATGAATTGATTTATTGTATCATATCTTTTTGATCTGATTGTATTTTATTGGCAATGTACCTTCAAAACATTTTTGATTGGGTTTTACTGATATGGGGTTTGTTTATTGATTTTGTAAATTATATGGGTTTATTGATATGAATTTACTGATATATGCTTATTTATTTTGCTTGATCTTTATTGATTTTGTTTACTGATATTGGGTTTGTTTATTGATTTGGTTTTAGTTGAATCAGTATTCTGGTTGTTCAGCTTCATGTTGACAGAAAACTGAGTTCGCCACTGGAGGTCCGGTTCTCAAAGGAGAGGTCCGGACCTCAAGCCTAGGTCTCAAACACCAATCTTACTGGAGGTCCGGTTCTCAAGGGTGAGGTCCGGACCTCAAACCTAAATTTCTAAATCCAATCTTACTGGAGGTCTAGTTCTGAAGGGTGAGGTCTGGACCTCAAGCCTAGCTTTGTATTCTAATTTCTTGTAGGATTGAATGCTGGATCAGAATGAAATTTTAAAGCTTGCATGATTATTCAAATAATAAGTTGGGCACTAGGAAAATGGACCAAACATGATTTTTGCATAGACTTTGTAGTGATGATTATTTATAGAAATTTCAAAAAGATAAAAATATTCACTTTTTTGCAAATGAGAAACCCAACAATGAAAAAAATGCATAGACCCAACAATACTTGACCAAATAAGTGAATATTTGTATCTTTTTGAAATTTCTCTGAAGTTTATCTAAATGTGACTTTGTGTGTGTTTGTGCTCTTTTATAGGGACTTTGTTAGTTTTCTTAGAGCTTTGGAGTTGGGGCAGCTACTTAAAAAGGTATGGGGAAGAGAAAGAACAACACTTATACCCAAGAAGATATCGATGTGTAAATATACAAAATTATCAAGGATTATAATAGTGTTTTCAATTCTTTGAGAGCTTGCATATGACTTACCTATTGCTTTGCATTGCATTGGTATCCTATTAGCTTTGTTTTGATTGTAGTTGACAATAAGAAGCAGGCAGATATGGATGCATATGCTTGTGACTTAGGGGGGTCAAGTTGGAAGGAAGTAAATGTGTTATGTTAAGCTAGTTTTTTTTTTTTTTGTGCCTTTTCTTTTAAGCTAGTTTGACTGAATGTATTTTTTGTACAACTGATTACACTTATGGAACCTATCATGTAATGTAATATTACATATATTTATGAAGTATCTTTTGGTTTAATTCTGAGCATGAGCGTGCATTGGTATACTATAATTAAGCACTGTATTGCATTGGTTTTCAATAAAAACCAATGTCCCAAAGCATTATATACATCAAAATCAAATTGGAATTATTATCTTACACAATGGTTATATGGTTAAAACCGTTGTTTAAAGTGTCGTCCTACAATGGTTTTCAACAGAAACCATTGTACCAAAGCATTATATACATCAAATTCAAATTGAAATTATTATCTTGCACAACGTTTATATGGTTAAAACCGTTGTTTAAAGTGTCGTCCTACAACGGTTTTCAATAGAAACCGATGTACTAAAGTATTATATACATCAAAAGCAAATTAAAATTGTTATTTTACACAACGGTTATTATACATAAACCGTTGTCTTAATGGCTATTTCACCTCGTGTTTATACTTAAAACAGTTGTAAAATACATGCTTTAGGATATAGAAACCGTTGTCTCGCCTATTAGTACACAACGGTCTTTAAATAAAAATCGATGTCTAGATAAGTACACAACAACGGTATCTCCTAAATCATTAGTTTTTGAGGGTGTATATACAACGGTTTTAAATTAAAACCATTGTATTAATGTTTACAAGACAACGGATATTACCCGTTGTCTATTGGTACCCCAATAGACGTCGGCCGATTAGACGACGGTATTTTGGTAACTTACACAACGGATTTTATCCGTTGTGTATTACGTTTTTTGTAGTAGTGTATCATCACAATCCCCTTCAATTTGAAGTGCATGTACTTGTTTGGCTCTATTGACCCAATTAAGGATTAACAACCTAAGTCATTCTGAAACGAGGTAATCATGATATACAAATTCTCCAATTGTTTTCTAGCTTTTCCAATTCAAAAAAGTAGTTATGATTTATTTTTATCATAATATAGAAGAACACAACTAGATAATGTGAAAACCCACATCTATTTTCTAAAAATAATGCGCTCTATATTTAAACTTGGCCCTAAGATAATATGTTACATACATTTGAATTAACGACCATGTCAACCATACCGAATATAATTCGTAATTAATGTAAGAGATACATGTCTTTAATGGTTATTGGAAATTAAATAATATATATTAATTTATTGACAATTTTGAGATGAAACGGAAATTTATTGAAATTCAAAAAGCAATACAAAGATCCTCCGAAACACAAAGCATATCTATAAGACTATAATTTGTCGACTATTTTAAGTGAATATTTGAAGTTTAATTCTATAATTTGTTGATGCTTTGGATAATGATTATGTAAGCAAATAATATATGCCTTCACAAATCACAATTACAGCGATGCATGCATATATGCATTATGCGTGAATGAATGAATGCAACTTGTCATGAGAAGAGGCCCCAAGGTCAAAAATCAATTCTTTCGGGCCAGAGAGGCGCCAACTAAATTCCAACTTTCAAAGTCCCAACCCCACCTAAGCAAATGCCCAAAATCAAAGGGCCCAATAGCAAACCCACACAACAAAAAATGATTAAAATAATCAGAAATACTGTTCAACCTTGTAAAGATTCGAATCTTACCCTCCGAACATTCCAAAACGAAATGCGCATCTGACGGCCGGAAATTCCCAGACGCCAGAACCCCAAAATTCCAAAGCATAATTCCCGCATCCAAACACCAATATAATTCCACAAAATTGCCAACTCGGACTCTTTGTATTCACAAGTAAGAACACAACGACCAATAACCGCGACTATTTCTTAATTTGCTTCTTCTCTCTCTGCCCACAACCCCTGTTTTTTTCACCTGTTTCTCCTGGACCCAGTTCCTCCTCCGCCGGACAAAACCCATTTCCGGTGGCGGGAACGAGTTTCCCACCTTTGGACCCAACTGGGTTTTTCCTTTTCTTCTTAAAGTTGTGTACTTTTTGTTTGTTGTGGTGGTTTATGGCGATGATGTCTGTGGAGTCGCCGAGAAAGTCGATAACAGAGAAGGTGTTTGAGAAGGTTGGAGGGTACGGTTCGTACCTCAAGAGCAACAACAATCACACCCAACACCACCAGCACAAGAGGTTTGAGGACGAGAGCGACGACGATGCCTATGAGGATGGGTCAACGACTATGGAGCTGGAGCTTGTGCAGATTGGAGCCGAGAGGACCAAGAACGTGTTGATTCTCATGAGCGACACTGGTGGGGGACACAGAGCTTCTGCCGAGGCTATTCGTGATGCGTTTCGTATGGAGTTTGGCGACGAATACAGGGTAATTCGGTTGTTTCTCATCTGGGTTTTCATGGGTTCTCTTCTCTCTAATTTTGGCTCTTTCTATTTCCTTTTCTTTTGCTTCATTTTGTTTTACATTTTTGGTTCTTTTGGTTTAATGCTTTTGATTTGAAACTATTGAATTTCTCTTTGGAAAAAGAAAATCACAACATTCATGAAAAACTCGTCAACGGCTTGACTTTTTGTTCTTGAAGTCTTTTGGATTTACGTGTTAAAGATGGTTTCTTGATGGTTTTACAATATATTCATGTGTTAAAGATGGTTTCTTGATTAAATTCATCTCTGAAACTGAAACTAATGTTTTTCCCAGGCATCTAGTTAAATTTTTTTTTTGTGCATCATATTCAAATTGTTCCAAGCCTTAATGATTTTCTACATAAACTCGGTTCCTGTAATTTCCTTACTCATGAGTAGTTTATTCCATGTTTCAGATATTTGTGAAGGATGTTTGGAAAGAGTATACCGGTTGGCCGTTAAATGACATGGAGAGGTCTTACAAGTTCATGGTGAAACATGTGCAGCTGTGGAAGGTCGCTTTTCACAGTACCTCTCCTCGATGGATACACAGTGTCTACCTTGCTGCTATTGCAGCCTACTATGCCAAGTAAAATCTCTTACCTCCTTCCACTTTTCACTTTTTACTTTCAGATGAAACCTATAGATAATTTAGCAAGTGATTGTTGTAGCCTACAAGTGCAGCTGTAGTTTTTATCACAATCATAAAATTATATTCCTTGATACTTTGGTCTCTTCACCAAAGTCTGATGATTAAAGTTTAATAAAGCATGATGTTACTTTTAGATATTATTAGTTGTAATCAATTGTAGGACCTTTTTACCATACTTTCACTTATGTTTTACGTTTTTATTAATTTTTTTCTTCTTTAAAATGATTCTTATCATCCACTTGTCTCCTAATCAATTGTTAGAGATTAAAAATAATTGTGAAATTGGTTGTTCCTTCTTGGAACAGTAATGAATTATTGCTCTAGCTGGAGAACCTGATTCCAATTGACTTAGAAATTCTTAGTTTAGTGGAATTTTTCTAAGTACTAAGTAGTGATGTGTTTTGATTGTAGGGAGGTGGAGGCTGGTCTAATGGAGTACAAGCCAGATATTATAATTAGTGTGCATCCTTTGATGCAACATATCCCTTTGTGGGTTCTCAAATGGCAAGGCCTTCAGAAGAAAGTGATTTTTGTGACAGTTATCACAGACCTCAACACCTGCCATCCTACATGGTCAGTTTGATAAAGCTAATCAAACTTTCCATTTCATGCGTGCTTATTTTAAAATCATAGGCAATCATACAATATATTAACATTGATATATTTTCCAGGTTTCATCCTGGGGTCAATAGGTGCTACTGCCCATCACAGGAGGTAGCTAAAAGGGCTCTATTAGATGGCCTTGAAGAGTCTCAGATACGCGTTTTTGGCTTGCCCATCCGGCCTTCTTTTGCTCGTGCAGTTCTCGCCAAGGTGCGTTGCATGCCTGATATTGTGTTTGTATGTATGGTTCAATGTGCTTGGTTGCTGAATATTCTTATGGTGCCTTATTGTTTCTTTCTAATTTGTGGTTGCATAGGATCAACTCAGAGAAGAACTTGAAATGGACCCGGACTTGCCTGCAGTTTTGCTGATGGGAGGAGGTGAGGGAATGGGTCCAGTAAAGGAGACTGCAAGGGCTCTGGGAGAAACACTCTTTGATGAAGAACTTGAAAAACCAATTGGGCAGTTGATCGTTATATGTGGCCGTAATAAAAACCTTGCCTCCACACTTGAATCTGATGAATGGAAGATTCCAGTAAAGGTAACCGTCCTTGTTTGTTAAAACCTATACTTTGACACACTTTTACATGGGAAAAATACATTTATTTTGAAACATATGTAAACTGTCTTGCTTTTTCCAATTTGTTATTTGTAGGTTAGAGGGTTTGAGACCCAAATGGAAAAATGGATGGGAGCTTGTGACTGCATCATAACAAAGGTACATTGAGAGGGTTCCTATCCACATAATCCCCTACTAATTTGCATATTCCATGCACCCTAGACTAATGAATTTTTATTGGTTCCCATCTTTCATAGGCTGGACCTGGAACAATTGCAGAGGCATTGATCAGGGGGCTTCCTATTATCCTCAATGACTACATTCCGGGACAAGTTAGTGATCATTTCCATCCCTCTCTCTTCAATTCATGCATTTTCTTAGACATTTTAATTAAAATTTGATCCTTTTCACTTGAATTGGCAACCCCAGGAAAAGGGCAATGTGCCTTATGTGGTAGACAATGGGGCTGGTGTGTTCACCAGAAGTCCCAAGGAAACAGCTAGGATTGTGGCTGAATGGTTCAGCACCAAAACAGATGAACTCAAAAGGATGTCTGAGAATGCACTTATACTAGCACAACCAGAGGCTGTGTTCGACATTGTTAAGGACATGCACCAGCTGGCCTGCCAACGCGGACCTCTTGCAAACATCCCTTACATGCTGACGACGTCGTTTACAAGTTTGATTAATTGATAACAGATTAAAAAAAAAAAAGTGTCTTCCTCCATTAATTATTACTGGGGTTTTCCCCTAGAATGCCATGTACAGGTACAGCTAGTTCTAATATTATCATTCTTTGGCCTCACAGGCTTCCTAGTTCCTGCCCACCATAATTGTTGTAAATTATTGTAAACTAGCTTTTGCGTTTGGAAAGGTTGTGATTTTTTTTCCTTTTAGGGTATTTGGAAGAAGAAATATATATAGGATGATGTGGAAGTTGAGAATCGATGTTGTAATTTTTCATGTGATCTTCCTTTGTCTTTTATGGTTGCTTCGAAGTTAAACTCATGGGGACATACCTGGCCAAAAAAAAACTCATTGGGACATAGGATGATGCTGATAATTAGAAAAGAGTACAAAAACATTGAGTGACGCCAAACATCGAGCTTAGGAATGCTTTGCAGCAAAGTTAGCAAACTACTCCAAGTACTTCCCTTGGTTTTTAAGTTTTAACCATCCATCAGTGGTTGGTGTGACACTTTGTTGTAAGCCCAAGATCTATCGGGCCTACAGAAAATGGACAAGAGGTTGTAATTATATTTTCAATCATTCCAAATTGGGAGATGAGAGATTCCAATTTATATGCATGTTAGAGAGTGCTTTTTTGAAGTTGGGTATAAATACTTATCCTCCAAAAAGCAATAAACCAAAGAAGGTAGATTGGTAGTTGAACACAGCGCCTTAAAAAGAATGTTAGTTATTAACTCAAATTGGCAATTACAATCACAGTCTTGCAAGCTTAATTCATAGATTAGTGCAATTAAGCAAGGAGCCAACCTGTGTTTGTTGGCAATGGCAGGTGTATTGATTGAGTTACAGGTTATAATGATTAAGTAAACATAGTGATGCCATGTGGTTCAAGAAAGGAAAATATTATTGTACGTGATCCTAACACCACGTGACATAATGACGCGGTATTACTAATTCACTAAAATCATAACACGTAGACGATTTTAAAAATTTTTTCCTATAATTTAGGATTTTTTTTTCTAAATTTTAAGGTTTTAGAAATTAATTATTATATACGTATTATAATTTGAATGAATTGATAACACCACATTATCATGTTACGATCACACACAACAATTTCTCAAATAAAGGAATTCATTGTCAATTACAGCATACACAAATTGGATGGTCCACCTCCAACATTGTTAGAATATTAGATCAAACAATATCTCATTGTCTCTTTTGGTGGGTCCGGGACTGATAAGATAGCCAAGCTAATTTTGACCGTTGATCTGTTTATCAAAAAGAAAAATGTTGGATTGTACTTTTTTTTTCTAATTTTTTAGTATGACTTAAATCAGTAGTGGACACCATTACATGATTTACATCTTTATTTTATTTTATTTTTTCGAATTTTCAAGGAGAGAGAGATTCATATGACAACATGCAATATTAAAAAAAGAATGATACATAAAATTGAATTTTATGAGTATTTTTTAAACTAAAATTAGTAGTAATTTTAAATTTTAAATTAAGTTATTTTATTTTTTTTCTTTGACAATTTTATGTTAGATTTTAACTATGCAGCCTCTACAAAGCTCTTTGACAATTTTAAGAAGAGAAATATCCTTCAGATAGAGAGAAATACCCTTCAAATTAGAGAATGACTTTATTATGAATTATAATGATTTTTTTATAAATTAAAATGACCTTATTATGAATTAAAATGATTTTTTTATAAATTATTATGAATTAATAAAAAAATTTTATAAATTTTAAAACACCCTGATCTTCATCTAAAAACTGTTTTTCTTAAAGATCTAAGCCTAATTATCTTAATAATACATCAGACACAGCAAAAAGTGAAAAACTAAAAATTGGACAATATACAAATATTTTAGGCAAATGGGCTCACAATCTGGGCTTACGATATAAACGGGCTTACAGTTTCTCAGATCAAAAGTAATGACATGTTAATGGGCTTGGAGACTTATAAGTGCACCCAAAAATTTTACTAAAAACAAAAAATAGAAAATCAGGGGACCCCTGATGGAATTACAGCCGTCGATTCAACGGTTAAGATGGAAGTTAATCTTAGTTCTCTAATTTTAAGGTGAAGTATCAGTTTAGAGGATCCAACTCCTTCCACCCACCAATAGCGATTCTCTGAACTCTCTCTCATCTCTGAAGCTCCGACATTTGCAAACCGTGGCTGGTTTCACAAGGAATTATTAGATCAGGTACTGACTTTACTGCCCGATATTCATTTCCTTGATTCGATCTTTGATTTTTATTTTCTGTGTAAATTTTTCTCTCTATGCTTTCTTATTTGGGATAAATTTCTATGCTTTTAATTTTTTCATAATAACGTTTTCACCTAAAGCATTATGTAATCGGCTTCATTGCTTGAATTAGGATATGGGTTTGTTTGGATGGCATTTTATTTAACAAAGGGATGAAATGTTAAGAAGCATACATCAAAGAGGCTCTCATAGTATCATATTTTATTGTTTAACATTGTTATGGCCTCTGCAGAGACCCATTTGATTTTCTGGAAAAAAAAGTCTCGGTTTTAAGCTTTAATTTGTTGACAGAGCGTCGTTTTATCTGAGAAAGATGGTAAGAACTCAAGCTTTTCATAATTTTCTGTATTTTTATACACTTTTTTTATACACTGAGGAGAGAATTAAATTTGTCAGTGGAATGTGTTGGTTAAAAACAAGCACTTGATGGCAGGTTTATCACTCTAGTTTTGTGCACGAGGAAGGAATTACCAAAGCTTGTGGGTTCCCTCTACTGCCTTTGAAAAGCCATATAAAGGGTCCTGCTCCAGTTTCAGACCAAGGTTTTCTATATATACATTCATACTATTAGGTCCTTGTAATACTAGATCTTTTAAAATTGTTCCTTCCTGTTATATGTTTTTCAATATGAGGGATCTTCTTCTGTGCAGATAGGACTGATATTGTTGATGAAGCAATTACATTTTTTCGCGCTAATGTCTTCTTTAGAAACTTTGATATTAAGAGTTCGGCCGATAAGCTCCTCATTTATCTGACGTTCTACATTAATGTGGCTTTGAAGAGGCTTGAGGGTTGCAGAACTTTGGCTGAAGGAACCAAGGCCATTATCAATTTGGGTCTGGAAAAAGTTCCTGTGCCTGGAGAACCAGGTTTCCCTTTCCCAGGCCTTTTCCCTCTTCCTCAATCCCAGCGGGAAGCAGGTGAGCTGATTTATATTTGAAAAGTGTTGAAAAATGTTGTTCATTTGAAAATTATGATAGCAAGTTTAACTTATTCTTGCATATTTATTACATTCCCAGCTAAATTATCTAAGGTTTTCATATTTGAAATAGAGAAAGTAGTTTGAAATTATAAGTTATGTAGCTTCTCAATTTGATACCCTGCATAAATGGAATTATTATTACTTTCATATGCCTTTATATTTCATGGCATGCTTCTCAGGTTATGGAATCTGAATTTTATTTCTTTCGTTGATGGTCTTGAATCGCTTAACTTGGTGCTAAACTATGAATTCTAAATAATCATTGAATAGACCTCCACAGGAAATGCTTTAGTTAGAAATTTCACATTTGTTGCTACGATTGTTAACAACTTACATGTGTTCTCTTTTTGAGAGAGCGTATAAGTACAATTATAGATAATAGAATCATATTGTTAGTTCTTTGGTTTTGCTCTTCGGCAATTGCAGCGTAACATCCATAGTTTCTTCCAAACATGGGTCTTACTTTTGTTTTGTAACATTCATAGTTTCTTCCAAACATGGGTCTTAACTTTTGTTCTTGTGTGTAAATTTATTGTCTATCGAGTACTTCTCTGTACAGGAAATGGTTTCAAGAAAAAGTTGCATCTGTCGTTATGATTGGTATACATAATTGGTAATAAGTTAAGTTACCATCTTACATACCTGTGTTGAAATTAGGCAACTGAATTGTTATTATTTATTTGGGTTTGTTCTCTGTATGGTGACCCTCACTTCCATATGTACTGATAGCTTCATATATCTTCTCTTACGTTTGAAAATATTGAATGCAGAATTGCTGAAGAATTATTTGAAGCAGATAAGGGAGGAAGCAAGTGGGAGATTACTGAGTGTTGCTTATAGACCTAACGGGACTCCTAATAAGTGGTGGTTGGCATTTGCCAAAAGGAAATTTATGAACATCATTGTTCCCTCATGAACACAACAGATGTTGTAGATTGATCTATCCAATCAGGCTATTTGTAGATGGTTGGCCAAGGAATGCATCTTGATCAAGAAATGTGGGGAAGAAAGGAACATCAAACATGCATGTGGCGATTTGTACGTAAGACAGTTATGTAATGAGGAGACATTAAATTGAGCCAAAAGGATACAAGTTTGAGAGAGATGGGTCGGTCCATTAATCCAGAACATTGTAGTTGGTGGTGCCAAATTGACTTGTATATCTTTGGTTTTCATGTAAGAGTAGAGACAAATGTGGTTGAGTTTTCAAAGGCAATGTTGTGGAACGATATTTATGATGTGTAGGTCCTAATTTGTCCCCATACACCTTGTGTAGGTGAAGAAGAAAATAACAGATGAATTTTTCAGCACTTGATGGAATGATACGGGAAGTGTCTCATTCTGTGTCTGCGCTACAGTGAACAGTTAGCAGATTTTTCTAGTTTCTTTTCCATGAGTTGTGGTGACTGTTGAGCAGTGATCACTAATCTCATTTTGATTTGGGAAATCTTTCTTTCTTTACCAATCCAATCATTCTTTTGCCATTATCTTTGGCTCCATTGGTTTGTGAAATACCTCAACTTACACATTGATTTTCTCATTATGTGTCAATTCCCATGGCATGACGTATAATCATAATGATTAATTTTCAGCCAAAAATGCATTGTTACGTATAACCGTATATATGTCTATTTTTTCACACATTTTTTTATATGTTAGTCATGTGATCATTATAAGATGAATAGTATATAGATCTATTATATGTAAGTTTTTCTTTATTTATGATATCTTGCACTCTATTATCTTATTTGTATTTTATCGTAAAAAAATAAAATTAAATAACAGCTACTGGTCTAATAATTTTTTATTTTTTTTGAAAATATTTCAAACCCGAAGTCTTCTTCCTCAACCTGCAACACAAATGGGAAATGTGCATCAACATATGAAAAACCATTATTAAACATTCATCAAAAGAATCACACTGGGGACCAACACTTATGCCTTTGATGGGCCAAGTACTACACAATCTAGCCATTATTTTAATCCACTTTTACCTTTTCACTGTACCAAAATCCAAACAAATTAAGAAAGGAAAAAAATCAGAGGGAAAGGCCCACAGAGCTCACAGTCACAACTGACATCTCACTATTACTATTCAAGATCTATAACCATATTTGAGAAAAAAAAAAAAAAAGAATTACTTACTCTGTTTCTCTCCCATATCTCTCTCTCTCTCTCTCTCTCTCTGTGGATAAAGAAACAACCAAACCAACCCCTGAAAATAAATTTTCTCAATTAATAAACTAAGTTTCATGTTTACTCTTTCTTTTTTCTTTTCTTCAACATCTAAATCTAAGAAGCTGACCAGACTACAACAGAGCCAGTCCTCATCACCCCATGGTCTCTCACTTCCATTCCTTTAATCTCAGCCGTTGATCTTTTCCATCCATGAGCCTTATGTTCTTGAAGCCTAGGGTTTCCACCATCTATCTCACCCCAATCTCCACCACCATCATCGCCGTCCATGTCGTCGATGGCCAAGATCAACCACAAACATCACCAGATCAACGGCCAGATTTCGCCCCATCCCTGTCCCCACCTAGCCGAGTTCCGCTCCAAAAACGGCTCCAAACCCTTCCGAGCCTTACAGGACTGTCTCCAGGTCAAACCGCCAGGTGGCCGGGCCTCGATCCGCCGCGACCCCAAAGAGTTCCCGCGCTGCGGCACGTGCGGCGAGTCCGCGCGTACCAGGCTTTACGCGTGTGTCACGTGCGCCGCGGTTCATTGCCACGCGCTTCCCGGGCCCTCCCACGCGGCGGCTCACGCCGAGTCTATGCCTCCCGGGCACGAGATCGCCGTCGACGTGGACCGAGCCGAGCTCTTCTGCTGTGCGTGTAGGGACCAAGTCTACGACCGTGACTTCGACGCTGCCGTTGTCCTGGCTCAGACTGCCGCATCAACCCTAACCTCATCCGCCACGTCAGCAATCGAACAGTACGCTCCGGAAAATCTCCGCAAGCGACGCCGTATCGATTACAAACCGTGGACGCCGGATCAGAGAGAGCGAGTTCTAATGGGAAACAATTCGAGTCCTCTAAACGACGTCATTTCAGATTTTCCTTGGGGATTGCGTGGACTGAACAATTTGGGGAACACATGCTTTATGAACTCGGTTCTTCAGGCATTGCTCCATACGCCGCCGTTGCAGAACTACTTTCTTAGTGATCGGCATAACCGCTACTTTTGCCAGAAGAAGAGCAATGCCGACAATGCCGGTAAGAAAATCGCCGCTAATAATACTGATCGCGGTGGCAATAAGGCTGCTGCGCGTATGTGCTTGGCTTGTGACATGGACGCCACGTTCTCGGCAGTTTTTTCGGGGGATCGGATGCCTTATAGCCCTGCAAAGTTCTTGTACAGGTTTGTAATAATCTGTACAAATCTGATTTTCAGTGACAATGACAATGTGGGTATCGGCAATGTAGGGATCACATGCTGTACTTCTGGGTTTTTTTTTTAACCTTATAATTGATCTGTTATCCACTTTGGGTTGTTTTGTTTTTTTCCTTTTTTTTTTTTTACTGACTTGTTATTGTGATTTTACTGTAGTTGGTGGCAATATGCAGCGAATTTGGCGAGTTATGAACAGCAGGATGCGCATGAGTTCTTCATTTCTATGCTTGATGGGATTCATGAGAAGGTGGATAAGGAACGGCGGAAACCCACAAGCCAAGGTTAATTAACCCAAAATTCTTCTCTTGTTAAGCTTCATGTTGTGTTTTATGTGCATGCTACTTCATTCTGAGGAATGAGATACAAAGCAGCAAAGAACAAATTTTGAGTGTTTATTGCGATTATGAATCATGTGGGGTAGTCTGGGATGTTGCCATTATGACTATTATCTGGTTTTGGTTGATTGTGCTCATGTTTTTTTGTGAGGGTCCAGGTGACATGCCTAGTTAACCATTGAGTTCTCTGCTATGTGTGAGGACATGTAGCTCTGCTCTGCTCTTGCTGTACACTTCAGTTTCTGTTAGATGTTTGGCCACTACTTGGAGGACATGATTGTTTCCTGTTCAGATATGGAACTCAAATTAGTAGAGCTGTGTGTCTGAAACTTCTGCTTAGCAGCTTTGCTAGTTGAAGCACATTGGATTTTCTAGGAGCTGTTCTTTCTGAGAGTTTTTGAAGTTAGCTAATGTTGAGGTTTTGAGATTGTTTAGAATGTCAATGTTTGTGTTTCGGTGGTAGAATAGTATAGCAAATTCTTAACTATCGTTTGATAGAATAGTTCATTTGACATTTTGAGTAGCTCCTTAGAGATACTGTAAATCTAGCAAGTTGTGAGCTGTCGTTTGACATTTTTAGAAGTTCTAATCACCCTTCACTATTCCAGCTGGGATTGTCATTACTATTATCATAATTTAAAAGTGTATAAATGTCAGCATGGTGGTAAACCAGTGCTGCAAAATCCTTAGATGGCTTAAGAGCACTTCCTGTAATACTTTTCTCTTATATCAGAGAACAAGCTGATGGACTTTTAGAACATGAAGCACGAAAAAAACTTGGCTCCATGGCAGTACTGCAAGACATTAACTTAAGAGTTATCATATGAACAGTTGACATCCCAACTTATTTATTTTTATTATTTATTTTAAATTAAGATGATTCAAAATACTGTTGAAGATTAAAGGTGACTTTAATATCTAATTGCAGGGTGTGGGTCTAGGTATCTTGCTTGTTGCCATAGGAGTTGACAAGTGCTCTCAGATTTAGGGCTAATTTTCAACCTCTACCTGCTGGCTTGATGGCGTTATCCGCTTCACTCCAGTAAGTCAATTCACTTGGCTATTTTGGGTTTATCTAGGGCGATCTAGCCTTTCATAATTCTCATTTAACTCAACCTTTTGCCATGTTTAGGATTCCATTAGGTTGACAGCCAGCACAAATTTTCACGTCACTCCTGTGTGCACTCTGATTCCATTAGGTGTCATGTATTCTCATCAAAATTTGTTAATGAGAAAATTAGGTGATTGATTATCTAACTAAAAAGAACGTATATAGTATAGTAGCTGGCAGTTAACATTGTCAGATAGAGATGGTTCCAAGGCATTCTTTTCTAGTAGCATCGAAATATTCAACAAGAATGTTTTTGGTCATCCAAGATTGCTCGAGTTGTGTCTTGATGTGGACCTCTACATGTATTTGCATATGCTTGTATTATGTGTACTATATTTTAAAAAAATATATATCATAATGATAAAATTTCTGATAAATATTCATTTCCTTTGTAGTGCAGGCAATGGAGACTGTTGTGTTGCTCATAGGGTTTTTTCTGGAATCCTGCGGTCTGATGTCATGTGTACGGCTTGTGGTTTTACGTCCACAACATATGACCCATGTGTAGACATCTCACTGGATTTGGAACCGAACCAAGGAGGTTCTGCAAAGGTGGTGTCCACAAAGACAAGTCATTGCAATGGTGAGGCAGATTGCATGGATTCCAGCCAAAACTGTGGAATGTCTACCCTTATGGGATGCTTGGACCGTTTTACAAGACCTGAGAGATTGGGCTCTGACCAGAAATTTTTTTGCCAGCAGTGTCAGGTGAGGCAGGAGTCTCTCAAGCAAATGTCCATAAGAAAACTTCCTTTGGTTTCTTGCTTCCATATTAAACGGTTTGAGCATTCGTCAGTACGGAAAATGTCAAGGAAGGTTGACCGGTATTTGCAGTTCCCATTTTCATTAGACATGGCACCTTACCTCTCGTCTTCCATCTTGAGGGATCGTTTTGGGAATAGGATTTTTCCTTTTGATGGGGATGAGCCGGATGCTTCAAATGAGTTATGTTCTGAGTTTGAGTTGTTTGCTGTCGTCACTCACACAGGCAAGCTAGATGCAGGCCATTATGTGACTTACTTGCGACTAAGTAATCAATGGTACAAGTGTGATGATGCTTGGATCACACAAGTTAATGAGAACACCGTGAGGGCTGCACAAGGATATATGATGTTTTATGTACAAAAAATGTTGTTTTACAAGGCAAGTGAGAAACGGGGTCCTGCATGATAGGCTGGGGAAGTGATGAAATTTTGTTGCATGAGACAGAAGTTGGAAAAAGAAAAATATTGGGATTCATGGATTATACTTGATTGAACAGCGAAGAATTTCATGGCCAGTTTTGTTTGCCATAAAAACAAATGTAATCGAGTTGCTTTGGTCATTGGTAAAGAAAACTAAGCAGCTCTATGCCTCTATGTGCTCAGTGTGCTCACTGACGACACCTTTGACTTCGAGTGGTAAGTGGTAAATTCCGATTCTCAGATGGAGCAAAGTGAGCCTGAATTTTTGTGGCAGTCTTGCATTTGGGAAAAATTAATTCATAGTGGTATTGGTTCCATTAAAATGATACCTGATATGAATTTTTTACCTACCTATATAGTATTTGTGATAGTTGATTTCTGATATTGTTTAACTCGAGAATGGAATTGGATGAACTTAAAGCAATACAAGCACTGCCTCTCATTGTTTTTTGGGTTCACTCGTATTCAAAACAAAAACATTTAAAAAGAAAAAGGGACAAAGATACAAGTCCAAGCACATAGTCTTAGATTACACGCAATCCAAATGTTGAACAAGCAGCCAAACCTTTTGTCACTCGCATTTCAAAAATTGGACCTCCTTTGTTGACAAATTAAATTCCACCCTGCAGTCCATTTCGGCAGACTTGTTCTTCTTCATCACAAACATCAATTCCACCTTTCCAGTAAGCCCCCAGTGCTCATGTCACTGCCGAGACCGGAATTTTTCGACAACCCACTGAAATTCAAACGCACTGTAACATCAATCTGTTTTGTGGAACGTATTCCAGCCTTGCTCTTAGGAATACTAACTTGCCCCAGAGTCTCTCCCTCATACTTGAACGTGACAGTGCTTGCATCAAACTTATAGGGACCGAAATTCGTGTTCTTGATCCTGATTTGGGTTTTGAAGCTCAAGTCGAATGAAGGTGTTGCAGCCGCTGTGTTGAAGTTTTGGACGCCGATGGCACCCAACCTGACCTTGGGTGACTTAACGCGCATCACAGTGAGTCCCAATACGGTGATGACTATGATCTGAACCACGATAAAAACAGCAAATATATTCCACATTTGATTCTCTTCTTGCGTTTGAGCTCGGAGGATTGCTGAGTGGCCGATTCTGCATCGCTTCTGTGGTGTACATTTGCAGGTGACAAGGGAGATGCCTCATTGTGCTTCTCAGCCATTTTTGTTTTCTGGGAAAATCAATCAGAATCTCTAAGATGGATTGTTGGCTTGGGGATTGGAGGAGTTGTTGCTTGCTAATTGGTATGGTAATGGTGGAATGTGATATGTATTTATAATGTATGGACATTCTGATTTTTGTATAGAAGGGAACAATGGCTGACTTTCTGCACTTGTAGATGGTCGCATGGGCATCGCTTTTGAGTGCTAAGATGAACAATTATTATGATATCTATGTATAGAAGATTCCATGGCATCCCATTTGGACCTTTAGAACATTTTCAATTGCTTGAGGGTGCTATAGGTCTATGGGGTCTTGGGCTAGACTTGTGTCTGCCTTGGGACAGAGGGCCAGAGGCTGCACTGGCTTGGAGTTGTTGAGATGCATCGGCAGCTGCTATTGGCCTTCTCAAGCACCAAATGTACTCTAACCAGCAGCCACCCCTGTTCTGTCTTGTGACGCTTGTCTTAGGTTGCATACTTGCAACTTGGCAAGCATTTTCCTAGTAAAACTTGGAACACAACACCATAATACCGCAAGATAAACAGCCACCATGGGCCTGACCCTAATGGGCCTGAGTTCAAGCCCACCACTTTTCAGGCCCATTAATGACAAAGAATCCAATCCCTAAAAAGACAAACACCCACTCATTAGAAATGGTTGGTGGGAGAAGTTCCAAAACTAGAAATGCCATTAGTTTCATATTACCCAAAAAAAAAAAAAGCAGTACAGAGCAATACTTGGGTCCTCAAATATGAGGACCAAATTTTACAGGCTCATTTCACTGACCACGAGATCAAGGTTGGTCCTCAACCGTCCAAAAAAAACTTAGGTGAGTTTAAGCTGGTGTTTTATTATTATTTTGCTCCAAATCGTATCTTGGGCCCAAAATCTCCCCAATAATGTAATTTTGTTTTATCTTTTTTCAAGTGTTTGGTTTCTCATTTCTGTCTCTTTCTTATCTCGTAGTCATCATCACCTTCTTCCTAAGCCTCACACCCTTTCTTCAGTCGCCATTCGTTTCACGCTGCGGATACCGAATCGTGTGGAATTTGCTGATTCAAGGGCCCTCTGTTAGGGTTTCAGAGCTGTACGGATGCTTGATTTTGCCTCATGGCTTTGATACTCCTTCACCATCGCCTTCATCTTATAAGCGTAGAGTGAAATAAAACATATTCAGACCAAAATTTGTATATCCGGGTAAACTTCACTCCCTCCTTTTTATCAGATTAACCTGTAAATTCAAAAAATTGCAATTAAATGTATATTTCTACTGGAAAATGTTTCAGTCTTGTATTATAAATAATCAGAAATGAAATTTGCTGCAATTTTGACAGCCAAACTCTTGAGCTCTAAAAGCATAAGCTAAGCACGTAGAAGTTTTTTTTTTTTAATTCTTTATTTCTATTGAGTGAACCCCAACACATTAACAAACGGATCCTAAGCTATAATTTTTTGTTTATTTATTGTCTGTTTTGAATGTAGACCTACCAATTTTGATCTGGTTATGTGGTCGGAGAAATCGCGAAGCTATTTGAACTAGTGAATGTTGCCATTTTAGTTGTGGAGTTATGATTTAGCTTTATATTTCGTTTCGTTATGTGCCTTGCGGATTTAGAAAGATGGAATATGATTGTCAGTTGCAAATATTATGCAGGAAGGATGAAGACTCTTAAAGATTGGGTTTTTTCTCAGCTAGTATCCAAGTCTTTGGTCTCATCCCGACCATTGTCTGGCAGTGACAGTTTCTTTAGTGAGGAACCATCCAGGGAAGAGTTTGATGACCAAGGTATTACTGCCCCTCTTATACATGGTGGGTGATTCTTAAGGATTGATTCTTTAGTTCGACTTCAAATGCACATCAGTCTATAATGTACAGTTATTTAAACCGATGTCAGAGTACTCCCACACGTTCTAACTTTCTTCTGAACAACTCATGATTTTTTTTAGGAAACAGAACAATTTTATAAAGAAAATGTGTAAACAGTACAAAAGTAGTGAGTCCACCCAAACAATAAAAATAGACCCGTGTTTTGAAATATTATGCATGTGACTTCCAAATACCACACTCTCCAACTCTTTGTACAGAAATTTACAATGTTTTGTTTTATATCTTTGTCTTCACATCTTAATCTTTTGAATAGGTTTTGTTTTTACTGTACCCTTTCCTTAAATCAAGACTAGGCAACTCAACATTTGATTCAAGACTACTATGTTGTTTGTCTTTGGGTTTTTTGGTTCTGTTTGGCCATCAGCAATCTATTAACATGGCTCATGCCATATATCATTAATCTTTAAGAACATGATTTGTTGCCGATGTTCATGTTGTTTTCAGAAAATAAAGTTTAATGTAAAGGATGCTTGTAGTTTCCAGTGAATGCTCAAATAGAATTTGTCAGTAGGTGTAATCTGATTTATAAATTTAATAAATCATTATTTGATGCTCAGACAGTAGAAGTTTATAATGACTATATGCCAGTGACCCAGTTGCAAGATTTCTGAAATTTTAATTCTGAAAAGTGGAAACCAATTTCTGTCTGTGGGTTTTACTTTATTTGATTAGGCAAGAGCTTATTGTTTTGTGGTTTTCAGGTGCTGCTCACTCGACCACTTTTGATACATCACACTCATTCAATAGCAATCAGGAAAATCAGTCTAATCCCTCCCTGCAGCATGTTGTAATTGAAAATTCTGATCAATCTCGTAATTTCTTTTGCAAGAAAAAGATGAATCCATTGGTAACAGTTGATGATCTTCAAGTTAAGTTCTTGCGCCTCCTCCGACGGCTTGATCTGCCACAAGACAATCTTCTCGTAGCAAAGGTTCTTTATCGTATTCACCTGGCAACTTTGATACGAGCAGAAGAATCTGATCTGAAAAGAGTTAATCTTAGAAGTGATAGAGCCAGAGTAATGGCTGCAGAACAAGATGCAGCTGGCCTGCCTGAAATTGATTTCTCGTTTAGGATCCTTGTACTGGGGAAAACGGGAGTTGGAAAAAGTGCTACGATAAATTCTATATTTGATCAAACGAAAACTGTAACCAATGCATTTGGACCGGGCACAGATCACATTCAGGAAGTTGTGGGAACTGTAAACGGGATTAGAGTAACTATCATTGATACCCCTGGTTTTCTGCCATTATCTACAGGCAATTTGCGCAGAAATAAGAAGATTATGCTCTCTGTGAAGAGATTCATTAGAAAATGTCCACCTGACATTGTTTTGTTCTTTGAACGCCTCGACCTCATTGATACAATCTATAACGACCTCCCCCTTTTGAAGCTAATAACTGAATTTTTTGGGCCTGCAATTTGGTTTAACACCATTCTTGTCATGACTCATTCTTCCCCAGCTCTTCCAGAAGGACCTGATGGGTTTCCTGTCAGCTATGAATCATATTGGAGGCAAAGCACAGATATGGTGCAGCACTATATACACCAGGCAGTGTCCGACTCCAGACTTGAAAACCCAGTGCTTTTGGTTGAGAATCATCCTCAGTGTAAGATAAATATCATGGGGGAAAAGATACTTCCAAATGGGCAGGTTTGGAAATCCCAGTTTTGGTTACTATGCATTTGTATGAAAGTTCTGGGTGATGTCAATAGTCTCTTCAAATTTCAGGACAGCATTGAACTTGGGCCCTCAAGTGCCACCCAAGTGCCTTCTCTTCCCCATCTCCTCTCATCTTTTCTACGTCATCGCACTGCCATTAGTTCAAGTGGAGTGGACATTGAAATCGATGAGAGCTTTCTTTCAGGCATGGAGGAAGAAGATGAATATGATCAATTACCTCCAATCCGAATCCTGACAAAATCCCAGTTTGAGAGATTGACAAAATCTCAGAAAAAAAACTATCTTGATGAATTGGATTATCGAGAGACCCTTTATCTAAAGAAACAGTTGAAAGAAGAGTACCTTAGGCGGATGGAGACTAAGCTTTCTGAAGAGAAAAATTTGGTGAGTGATGATAATTCTGATAGTCAGCAGCCCTCCCCAGAAGAAGAGGCTGTTTTATTACCAGATATGGAGGTCCCTCCAAGTTTTGACTCTAATCTCCGTGGGCACAGATATCGTTGCCTAGTTACGAACGATCAGTGGATCGTGAGACCTGTTCTTGACCCCCATGGATGGGATAATGATGTGTGCTTTGATGGAATTAGCTTGGAAAGAGCTGCGCAGATAAATAGGAACATCTTTACCTCTGTCACAGGGCAGATGAGCAAGGACAAGCAGGACTTTAGCATTCAATCTGAGTGTGCTGCAGCTTACTCAGATTCCAGGGGGACGACATATTCTGTAGGTCTTGATGTTCAATCTGCTGGTAAAGATACAATCTATACGGTCCACAGCAACACAAAGCTGAAGAATTTGTGGCACAACTCTGCTGACTGTGGAGTCTCTTTGACATCTTTTGGGGGCAAGTATTACATTGGTGCCAAACTTGAAGATACTGTATCATTTGGGAAGAGATTGAGATTTGTAATGAATGCAGGCCAAATGGTGGGTCCTGAACAAGTAGCATATGGTGGCAGTGTTGAAGCTACGTTGAGGGGTAGAGACTACCCGGTGAGAAATGACAATGTCAGCCTGACAATGACTCTCCTGTCTTTTAATAAAGAGACGGTGTTGGGTGGAAATTTACAGGCAGAGTCTCGTCTAGGCCGAAATTTGAGAGTGTCAGTTAATGCTAATCTAAATAGCCGCAAGATGGGTAAGATTTGCATAAAAACAAGTAGCACTGATCATTTGCAGTTTGGTCTGGTTGCGGCTTTCACAATTTTCGGCACCCTTTTACGTAGGAAGGCTATTGAAAGTGCAAGTCAAGAATCAGGAGAGAGAGGAGAAATTTTGTTCTGAAGATTTTTGTTTGAAGAGGACACAAGCTATCTTCATTTGGAACTTGGATATGATGGACCTTTAGTTGAAAAAGTTCTGGTAGTTTCAGAAGCTTTGTTCCTAACTTTCCCTCTCGCGTCTAAAATGCCAACATGGGAAGTGTAGCAAAGAATGCTAGCAAGCAACATATATTTTTGTTTAGGCAGCTTCTGGCAGAGGTTTTCTACGCAGAGTAAATTGAGGCAACAAGTGTACAGTTGAATCGTGGAGATGGGTTTTGTCTTTATGATTCATAAAATAAGTTCGAATGAATTACCAGGTTTAATGTTTATATTGTTTTGTTTTTTCTTGGTTATATATATATATATATATATTTTTTTTTCTTAAACAATTGAAATGTATGTTACTATCTACTAGATATGTGACAATGTTATCTGATTGGTGGCGACTCTTTGACCATCATCATTCATCAACACTGTACAAGATAAGTAACAACTCTTCGAGTATTTTCAGGAGTCCTCACATAATGCCACGTGTCATGTGTGATTGTGTGTATCCTCAGTCTCACCATCTCATCAATGACGCATCAATTTTGGCCAGCACAGCATGTATGCCACCTGCATCCTCTGCCTCCTGGCTTTGTTCCATTTATTCCTTTCCTATTTATTGTGTGTAGCAGACTAGCAGTGCCGGTCACCAGGCAACTGTACCAAAATGAAGGGAGTGATTATTTGATGCCTTCTATAGTTCTTTCCAATATTAGCTGTATTTGCTAAGTTGGAGGTTGGAAAAATTGTGAAGACCTTTGTTTTAACCAAGCTGTGATTTAATTTTTCTTAATACAATTATATAACAACTTCCATTTTATCCCGTCCAATTTTGCTAAGCAAAGTCATCCACGCTCCCATGAATCGATCTACCATGGTGCCCATATAATATTTCTCTTATTCCAGTTGTAATTATCTTTTCAAGAAGAGCTTAGTCCTTAATAACCCACTCAACCTCTGTTGACAATGTGTAGACTACTCTACATCTCAACTCATTAATATTAATTATCATTTATCAGGAAGCAGCGATCAATTGTTCGAGCTCAGGTGTTGTTATACTTGTGGGCCTGTGGCAGACCTTTATCATTAGACCAGCTAGCTGGCTTGATTGACTAAGATCCTTTCATGTTGTTCTCTCTCTCTCTCACACACACAATTTACAGACACGTGACGTGAACAAACAGATTGCTCATTAATGATTATTAATAATTGGTGTGTTTGGTAATATCATATACAAATTATAATCATATTGTCTAAACCCAGCGGCATATACCAAGCCATGATTCCAGCATAAACCCAAAATCTTTCTGCAAAAAGAAAACTCTCAGAAACTGGGAGCAAATTGTGCTTACCATCTTCATCCAAAATTCAAACAATTAAATTCTTTGCACCACTAAATGCCAATTACATAGCAATTGCAAAAGAGACATAATATAATGATCACTAACAACAAATTGTATTTCTTTGTACCCTCTTCCCCAATTTCAATTACATTAAAAAAATTACAACAATTTCTAAGGTGAAGACCCCCACAAAACCTCAGCAATAATGGTGGCAGCCTCTGCATCAGAGATAGAGGCTTCTCTCACTCTCACCAATATCTCTTGCTTAAAGGCCCTCTTCTCTCTCTGCCTCAACCCTTCACCCACCTCCAACTGCACAGCAAACCTTGCAACACAGCTAGAGAATGGGTGGCTCTCTAAGAACCCTTTTCCCCTACTCTCTCTTATGATCTTCCCCTCTTGTTTAACCCCATCATCAACAACACTAACTTCTCTGTTCTCCTTCTCATCATCATAGAGACCCAGTTCCATCAAATCCCCACCAAGCTCTGACCTTTGCAATTCCACAAGCTTCTTTATCAGACCCTCCTCAAGCATAGCATCAATGGCCTCCTTGCGCCCAAAGTACCCAATTTCAAGCACACAAACCATGGCCAACACTCTCATTTCTAGATCCTCACGATTTAACAAGCTTATGATCTTGGGTATTGCACCATTGCACTCAATCTCATCAACGAGCGGAGACTTTATCAATCTGACCAGAGTACATAGCACTTTGATCGAATTCAGTGAAGCAATTGTTAATAAAGCCTTAATTGTTTGACCCATCAGCACTTGACCCACAAACACATCCTTGTTGAACTTAATCAAAGCCGCTATGGCAAAAGCCGAGTGTTCCCTAACTCGTTTGGAGCAATTGGAATCACAGAGAACAGACTCGAGCAAAGTAAACACCTTGGACTTCAAGATCAAATCTTGTAACTCGCGGTTGAAGCCCTGCAAAACCCGGTCCTCGAACTGAATCAAGAGCTTAACCAACTCGTCCTCGTTGTGAAATGGTTGTTCTTTCAAAGCTCTGGTCAAGCTCTCCAAGCTCTCACGGTCGATCCACGCCTGGATTTCGGACTCGATCGACCCCGCGAGTCGGGACAGGCAGTGAGTCGAGCACCGGCGAGTTAGAAACGACGTGATACTGAGGTGGCCTTTGGACCTCTTGAGGGTCTCGACGAGGTTTTTGAAGGTTGCGAGGTGTTGGGAAAGCGTAGAGAGATGTGGGTCTTTGGAGAGGATGGTGTCGGACTCGGTTTCAAGCTCTAGCAGAGCGTTAATGGCGGACGAGTTTGACTCGGCCGAGTCAGGACTCGGATGGGTTTGTAGCTCATGGGAAGCTTGTTTTAGAGCTTGCAAGACCTTGAGGACTTGTGGGCTGTCTTCCTTTGGTTGATCTTCCATGGCTATAATAGTTCCAAAAGAAAGATTGAGGTTTGGAGAAGAGAGATAGAGAGAAGATAAGAGAGCTCGATTTTATTGGAATGGGTTCCCTTCTCCTTCTCTCTCTGTCTCTTTCAACGACCAGTCTTCGTCTCCATACATGCATGCCAAACAGTCTTGCAAAATGCGAAACAGTCACTAAGAAGTTGGTATTTATTACATATACTGATATACATAATCCAATTATTATCATATGATATTTGGATTACAATAAATGATAATAAATTAATAATTGGATTACAATAAATATAAGTGTTTTTAAATTAATTTTTCTTGATTTTATTTTTTGAGAAGAGGCTACCAGAATTAGAAATCGGTGATTCACGCGGTGGTGTTTGCCAATTTCATGTGGTAGAACAGAAGAGTGGGTCTGGGTTCTGGTGGCAAGTCAGTAGAGTAGCTGTGTGATGTGTGTGTATGCGCGCCATTGGATTGGATCATTGGATTTGGATGGCTAGGATTGTTTTTCAACTCTTCCATCATTTGTTATCAACAGAATGGCTAGCCCACATGAACAAGGCGGGTCTAGTCTGTTTTTGTTTTTGGCTTTAAACTCTTTAGTATTCTTTTGACAAAAAAACAATTCTTTCTTTTGACAAAAAAAAAAAACCTTAGTCTAATATTAATTCATTTTCTCACCTTCCATCATCAATTGTCCTTTTATTCTGCTTTCTTTGAGTTTTTTATATAAAAGACGAGAGAAATTAAATTATGAAGAAAAATATTACTAAACTACAAATTAATTTTTTTAACTTATATTTAAATCACCGGATAAAAGAAAAAAAAAAGACATATGGGATGTGGACCGCGGCGTATGACCGTATGTATCAGTCTATTACACCCTACAGTCTCTACACAATTTCTGTTTAGTTTCCTTTTTGATAATATAATTATGATAAGGATTAAGGGAAGTAGATGCTTGCTTCTTTCTTAAACGCTTGATATTAATAGGCTGACCACGTAATTCATAGTCACATACATCAAAATCAGAAAAATCCAAATTTAGAGAGAGTACTATGATTATGGGGTCAGCGGCTGAGCAGTGAGCGCTCAGCATATTCGGACGAATCAAAACCAAGCAATGGAATATATCGCCAAAATCGACATGAGTACACAAGTCGCTCTTCTTTTCTTTCATTTTTGTTTATTTTCTTTAAATTTGTTCCCATTAAAATAATAAATCCATGATGGGTCCAATTCATGGGAGGCTGAGTCATTATAATTGTTTTTGCTTGTGTGGGGTTGGATTTTGCTTATGTATATATGAGCACGAGTTAATAATGTTTCTGCTCTTAATGATGAAAATGACCATTTGATAAAGCGCTTTGGTTTTGAGATAATGGCAGGAATAAGTTCTGAGCGAAATTTGACTATAGAGGTTCCCTTCAGCTGATGTTCGAATTTGAAGCCTACGTTTAGCCCAAAACTAATGTTGAATCAATAAACTGTACACAAAACCAGCACAAGCTAATATTACTGAAAGGATCGATCAAATGCTATACTATTACTTACTATAATTAAAATGGACCTACAGTCCACAACAGAATGTAGATGATTCTACATAGACTACATAAGTACATAACTTGTGTTGATAATGCACATATGCTTTTAAAGTTTTAACCTTGAAAATATATATATGAATAATCAACAATGGTGTGGAGTTGTAGTGCCACCGACCAACCTCTGAATCTGATGCATGCAAATACAGTTCATTTGTTATCATATTGACATACAGAAACAAACCTAATTTGGAAATGGAGGATTCGAACCAATTAAAAACCTCATACAAATAATGCTCTGATAACTTGGAAAGTGATAACAACTTGAATGCCCCCACAAATTTAGGCTTTAAAGAAATGAACTAATTAATAATGGATATCAAACTATTGAAACTAACAGTGTGCTTATTTGGCATGGAAAATAATAGAGCAATATTTTGCAGTTTGTACATTTTTTGCTTTATTGTAGAAATTGCAAACAAAAATAGTGTGATAAATATAGAGGGCTGCTATTTGCACACCCTCTTTTTTCTTTTTGCACACCCCTTTTGAAAAAAAAAAAAAAGCCTCAAGAAAAATACCACTTTAACCCTCCCCTCACCCACACACCCACACACCCCATTCCCATCCCCCCCCCTCTATTTTTTCTCACGTTCACACCCCCCTCCCCCTGTTTTTTTTTTTTTTTTTTCTTCTTCTTCTCCAGCCAGCCAGCCAGCCCCTCCATCTTTCTCAAGCTTGCACAGCCACGCCCACCACCATTCTCCCTCTCTCTACCATCTCTGCCGACCACCCCAGCCCCGCCCCAGCCCACCCCAACCCAGGCCCGACCACCCCAGCCCTGCCCCTTCTCACCCCAACCCAGCCCCGACCACCCCAGCCCTGCCCCTTCTCACCCCAACCCAGCCCCGACCACCCCAGCCCTCCAGCCACCGCGCGCAGCGGCTTCCAACCACCGGCGTGCCCTTCTCTCTCTCTCTCTCTCTCTCTCTCTCTCTCTCTCTCTCTCTCTCTCTCTCTCTCCGAGTAGCTGGTTCGGCGAGCACTTGCCGAACGAGTCCTTGATGTTCGGTGGGTACCTACCGAACAACACTCACATCGTTCGGCGGATGCCTGCCGAACGAGTGTGACATTTTCGGCGGGCCAGTGTCGAACGGATGCGCAGCTGCGCGCGGGAGGAGAGAGAGAGAGAGGAGGTGCTGCTGCTACAGGGCTGGGGTGCGGGAGGGAATGAGGTGGTCCGGTGAGGGGCTGAGTGGGTGGGTCGGGGCTGGGGTGGGCTGTGAGGGGTGGTCGGAGCTGGGTTGGGGTGGGCTGGGGAAGAGAGAGAGGAGGTGGTGCTGCGGGGGGGGTCGGTGCAGGGGCTGAGGGGCTAGGTGGGTTGGGTGGAGGGGGGAGGCCGGAGGGGGAGGGAGGGAGGGGTGGGTCGGGTGAGGGGGTTGAGGGGCTTGGTGGGTTGGGTGGAGGGGCTGGCTGGCTGGTTGGGTGGAGGGGCTGGCTGGCTGGCTGGAGAAGAAGAAGAAAAAAAAAAAAAAACAGGGGGAGGGGGGTGTGAACGTGAGAAAAAAGAGAGGGAAAGAGGGGAGGGTGTGTAATGAAATGAGGGTATTTTGGTAATGGGTTGGGTGTGTGTTGAGAGGTTTTGAATTTGAGGTAAGTGTGTGGGGTGTGTAGGAGAAAAAAATGAAAAAAGGGTGTGCAAAAAGAAAAAAAGAGGTGTGCAAATAGCAGCCCTCTGAATATATCTGCGCTAGCTTCACAAGTGAGAATTACGAGACGGATCTTTGATTGGGCATTCAATAATTTATCATCGGACGCTCAGATAAAAACTCACAGATCAATTGTCAGCACTCATCGCATGGATCGAACGGACGCCACGGGCATTGTGGGTCCCACTTTACCCAATAGGCCAATCCAATTCGTATGATCAAGAATATCCGTCGTTTTCCGAGGCAAATTACACATTTCCTGCTTTCCTCTAAGTCTGTAACCTACGCTACGCCACGTCAACTCAACTCCTTAGATGCTGCTAACGTACGCCTTCCCCTCCAACTAATATATACTCTCCCTCTGAATTTTTCCTTCTCATCCCCACTGCTCACCTCATGAAGCTGTGATTTTAAGGTTTTTTTTTTTTTCTCTCTTTGAATATATATATACATATGTTATGTGTATTCACTTGTTAGAATATTAATTCTAATTTAATGATAAATGATTGTTGCTCTTTCCCTTTCCAGCTCAACTTGTTCTCACTGCCACTGTTTTAGCAATTTTGTTTTGCTCTGTGTGTGTTCATGTTGATTGCAATGTTTGTATTCAGTGGAAAATGAATCCAAATCCTGATGGGATTGGTTGAATATTGATTAGTACGTGATTTGTTTGAATCAATTTTGATGCTTGATCTTGTTTGAACGATTTAATTGTTGTTGGATTGCAAAATTTCTGAAATAATTTAAATCTAAAGGGTTTATGAAATATTCAAATTACCTGGGTGTATGTTAAATTGCTAATGCTCATCAATTTAGCTGATTGCTTTTCTATTCTTTTTTTTCTTTTATGCAGTTAGTTTTACTGCGATTTGCTGAATGAACAATCATGGCAGAGGTTACTAGTATGCAGTCCATGTTGCTTCAACTTATTGTTACCTCTTTCGTCTTCTTGAGCTCTTCGAGAGATGGGAATGCAGGGATCACAAGTACCTTTATCCGATCTGAGTATCCATCCGTTGATATCCCTATTGATCATGAAGCATTTGCTCTTCCAAAGGGTCATAATGCTCCACAACAAGTGAGCATTCATAACTACTGTATATGCCTGGGTTTATCTGGGTGTATGAGTTCTTTTATTTCTTCACATCATATAATTTTTCAGAATTCAGGATGCGGAAAGTTATGATTCCTGATTTCTCCCAATAATTATTTTACTCAAAAGTGGTAAATTATGATAAGAATAGGATGAAAATCCTTGCTCAATATTACTTTTTGAGAGGAAGAAAAGTCGAGGTACTTATGAAATACTGGTACAATGTCTAGTATTCAGGGCTGTGATCCAATAGTTTATGCATCAGCTGCAATGTTTATATCATGTTCCTTTTAGTAATATCATTCCTTGATTACCATCTCATTGTCTATGCCTTTTCTCTCCTTGTCTTGAGTTGTAATGATATTGAATACTTCAAACATCTGTTACAGGTGCATATCACCCAAGGTGACTACGATGGAAAGGCTGTAATCATCTCATGGGTTACTGCTGAAGAACCAGGGAGTAACAAAGTACAATATGGTACATCGGAGAAAAGGTATGAGTTTACTGCTGAGGGAACTGTGTCAAACTACACCTTCTACGAATACAAATCTGGCTACATCCATAACTGTCTCGTTGATGGCCTAGAGGTAACTATGATTGTTTTGTGAAGTAGTATCATATGTTGTATATTCCTTGTCCTTTCTCTTGCTTACACATTTCCATAATACATCAATTATTTCGTATTTTCAGTATGACACAAAGTACTATTACAAAATTGGGAGCGGCGGTTCTTCTCGAGAATTTTGGTTTAAAACACCTCCAAAGATTGATCCAGATGCTCATTACAAATTTGGGATTATAGGTGAGTTGTTATATTAAACTATTTATTAACGGATTCTTATTAACTTTATATTAAATAATGTTGAATTTTGTGGTTTCCATTAATAAATAGTTATTTTTATGTTGCAGGTGATTTGGGTCAGACATTTAACTCTCTGTCAACTCTTGAGCATTACATGCAGAGTGGAGGTCAGACTGTCTTATTTCTTGGAGATCTTTCTTATGCTGATAGATATCAGTATAATGAAATTGGTTTAAGGTGGGATACATGGGGTCGATTCGCTGAACGGAGTGCTGCATATCAGCCATGGATTTGGTCTGCTGGCAATCATGAAATTGATTACATGCCTTATCTGGTAAATTATCAAACAAATATCTTTACAGAACTGTCTGAGTTACTTTTGTCACTCTAGCTGAGTCTTTTTCAATCATGCATGCTATTGTTGTTGTCCATTGTTTAAGAATAGTAACATACTTAAACAGTTAATACACCTTGGACCGTTCACAAAGTAATGTTGTTACTGCATCCTTTGCTGAGTTTGCTCTCATTCTGTGAACCTAGAACTTTATTTGATAAAGTTTTTATTTTTTCTACCCTTTGTACCATGTTATGCTTATGGTACATTTTTATGCTCTCATTTCTGAAAGAAAGAAATACCTAAATCCATTTAGCATCATACTTTTGCTAGCTAGATTGGTTTACAAAAAAAAAAAAAAAAGAATAGCAGATTACTTGTGTAAGATTTTAAATTTTGACAGTTTGCCCTGTTAAACGATATCCATATTTTCATCAGTTTTTTTAATTTGGATAGGTCTCTAAGATGTATAAGTATACATGATTTTGTGTTCAGAAACTCATATCCTGTTAACAGTTCAACCCAAAAAATGTTACTTGTCTAACTATTAACTTTTTGCATATGCAAGGGGGAAGTTATTCCATTCAAAAACTATCTTCAGCGGTATGCTACTCCTTATTATGCATCCAATAGTACCAATCCTCTTTGGTATGCCATCAGACGTGCATCAGCTCATATAATTGTGCTATCCAGTTATTCTCCTTTTGGTAACTTCACATTCCCACACTTGCATATGTGCGAATTGAGTTTATTTTATATCTGTAGAATTTACTGCTGCTTGTAACTTTCAGTTTTGTTTAAGGAAAAAATGATTGGAATCCCATACGCTGATGCTTCCGTCTTATAAAATTAACCATTAAGGCTTGCCAGTGTTACATATCTCTTAGAAGGGAAAGGACTTTTTTTCTCTTTTTTCTTTTAATGCTGATAACTTTGTCATCAGTGAAGTACACGCCTCAATGGAGTTGGCTGAAAGAAGAATTTTCAAGGGTTGACAGGGAAAAGACACCTTGGCTCATAGTCCTTATGCATGTTCCAATCTACAACAGTAATGACGTACATTACATGGAAGGTGAAAGCATGCGAGTAGTATTTGAGAGTTGGTTCGTTCATTACAAAGTTGATGCGGTGTTTGCTGGCCATGTTCATGCTTATGAAAGATCAGTATGGTTCTTTAACTCTTATGTTTTCCTGTCTTCCCACACTATATAATATGATATAGTTTATTTGGTGTCCATCATTCCATCCATCTTCATATATGCATGAGATTCATGTTTTTATTTCACCCTTTTCAGTATAGAATCTCAAATATACACTACAACATAACAAGTGGTGACCAGTACCCCATACCAGACAAATCAGCTCCTGTCTACATAACTGTTGGAGATGGAGGGAACCAAGAAGGTCTTGCTGGAAGGTAAGAACTTTATTTCTATTTTTGTTATGATTTTTGCTTTTGTTAATAAGGAAAGGTGGGTGAAATTGCATGGAAGTTCTCATATAGCAGTCTGCAAGGAATTCAAATTCTTTTTGTGCAGAGGATAGTCGGGTCTAACAATTGTTCCATGGTTTCTGTAGGTTTAGAGATCCACAACCAGATTACTCTGCATTCCGAGAAGCCAGCTATGGGCATTCTACGCTGGAGATTCAAAACAGGACACATGCATTGTACCATTGGAACCGGAATGATGATGGGAAGAAATTGGCAACTGATGCATTTGTATTACACAATCAGTACTGGTGAGTATAGTCATTACCATTTATGTTGCTGGTGCCAAAGCCAAGAAATGCGTATTTTCTGTATACACAATACCCCCTTGCTGATTTGGCACTGAACAGTTGTGATACAACTATGGCCATTTATGAAATTTAGGAAGGAGGACACTAGGACAGGGATGAAGATATATATAATATATATATTTTTTGTTATCATGAAAATTATAATCTGTATATATGACATGAATGAGTTTTGGTAATGCAGGGGTAGAAATCACAGGAGGCGAAAACTGAAGAAGCATTATATGAGGAAAAATATGGAGCGAATTGCGATGTATTGATAAGCAGTCAAACACCTCGGGTATAATTGCTAGATATAGTTTCAACGAGGAGAGCAGAGGTGGTGGGAATATTGGATGGGCTTGTATTGATATTTGAACTGCGTATAAATAAGTAATATGATCCTTACGGTTGATTGTTCACGATATTTATATTTATGGAAATCTTTGCAAACACAATACAGTTAGTTCTTCCAAAATTTATTTTCTCATTTTCTAACACTCCTCTAAATACGTTTTGCTTGCAAAGGTGACCACATGCAAATGCATAGTCTTGATTCTCTTGGATGACCAAGAACATTTCCCTTGTGGCAGAGTTGAGGGCATTTTAAATCAAGAAAAGTCAATATCATTTGACTATTCTACAAATATGAATAAGCCGCCATCCAACCTGAGCCAACAATATGATTCTTAATAGTCGAAGCTATTAGGAGAAAATGGGTATTGCACCAATATGAAATTTCCAAGCAAACAAATCGCCATTCTTCACCCAACGGACGAAACCAAAAATAAATATTCATGGAACACCATGAACCGAAAAAATTGATCCCCCAAAGCTCATGTTTTGGCATCTGATCCTATTAACTTGCATTTTACATGATAGTCAGGTCCTATCCGCAGACATAACAACATCTCCAAAAACAAAACCACAATGTAACTGAAAAAGATGGGATGATCATGAAGGGGAGAAAGTAAAGCAGATTCCTGCAAGTAATACACAGGTTGATAATCTAACAATCCAAGCAAGAGTAGCCTCACTGAAGCTGATAGGTACGCATAAATCTTCCACAACTTCACTACATTATGACACATGTTATGATACAATTATGTACACCATTTGAGTGCTTGCAGGTCTATTGAATCAACAAACTTGTGTAAAGGTGTCTCTGGTGTTCTTTGTATACATCTCTGGGCGGATAATACATCTTCAATTTACTGTTAGCCATACCACAGCAATCCATCACGAATCACGGTAAATTGATTGTGGCATCCACTTAAGATTCAAATTCAGTTTCCCGGATTTGGCCCCGTCTAGGGGTAAAGAGTCTTGGTATTCCCCTTCTAAAATAACCCTAGTGAGTGTCAGGATGCATCTTCCCATATAGTCCTGCACGATACAGAGAAGACCCACGTTAGAACACGTTCCAAAGTAATAGGCCAATGCCGCCACGAGACACAAGGAAGACAATGATAATTTCACATTACAGAAATAGTGATAATTGAGC
The DNA here is from genome assembly GCF_963921425.1 of Dryas octopetala. Lineage (NCBI taxonomy): Eukaryota > Viridiplantae > Streptophyta > Magnoliopsida > Rosales > Rosaceae > Dryas > Dryas octopetala. The sequence continues at coordinate 21,242,377 of NC_141370.1, read as the reverse complement.
ACATACATGCATACACAGAATGCACATGCATATATGCATGTGTAGTGGTCCTCAGTGCCGTAATAAGGCAACCGAAAAATAAAGAACTTAGAAAAAATAGTACCTTCCCAAAAGTGTCATGGTCCCAGACTTCAAGAATGAGCATGTCATGTAATCCATCCTCAACAACAAAGTCAAAAGTCTGATTCCAAACAGGATTCAAACTTTCATTAACAACCTGAGAGAACAATGAAATTTAAGGATCAACAAAAGTTACAAAACCTAGAACTTGTGGAAGTAGAAATAACTATAGCCTACAGTCCACAAGAATCTAGGAGCACAAATGAACACACCAGAGGCCAGAGGAGGACCTCTATTAAGTAAAAATATCCTATGGAACTAAAGGTGAAAAAAACTGAAACAAGGCAGCACACCTTACAATAAATAAAAACTACAGCCATTCCTTCATAGAAAAATAAGGTATTTACAGTCTTTGGGCATTCAAAATTTTACCCGAGTTTTGTTTCTCGTTCCTGATTTCTTCAAGGTGAGCACCACATAAGGGTCAGCCTTCCCCATCAGATCAGCAGGCGGCAAGTCTTCAGCGGATATTATAGTAACAGAAAGTACACCTCTAATTATAACCTCCTTTCTCTTCTGTGTGGCTTCCTTTTCATTTTCAGTAGCATCTGTTCCATTCACCCCAGCCTTAAATACCTTTTCCAAAGAGGTCATTGAGGAGTTGGGAGTAAACGGGTTGACAAGGTTATTCTCCGTGCCAAATGGATAATATATCAGCTCCAAATGTACCTAAAACACAAAGGAAAATGATAAAAAAATTTTAAAAAGTAAAATTTCCTTTCAGAATATACCAAGAAAGAAAGTATGACGACATTGGGAGCAAGCTATGAACTGAAAAACTAATAAAAATATGATCTTCTAATTTCAAAGCCCAATAGCAAGCCACAAAAAGGTGGAAATTGATAACTCTATTTTGATCTACTGATTTTGTATACATCAGTGAATAATTATCCAGAAACAGTAGCCCAGATAATTCAAACATGGTATCCCAAGTTGGCCATGTACTGGTCAAATCATAAATGTAAATGTTATGTGATTTTAAGTCGGTTGGCTGCTGACTAACCCCACAAATAGACCCAACACTGACAAATCATAAGTTTTGCAGCCAGGCAATGCATCACCATCTCTACTGAATTTATGTACAAAAGGAAGAATACTGGTAGGACATTAATAATAACAATTAACAATAAGAAGAATACAAAGAAAGACTCTCAACTCCAAGTAAAGAATTCAAAAGAAGGAGATCGTAGTACAATAAATAAAGCTCATCAATTAATATTATGCATTGATCCAAAGGATGAAAATTAGTCTTCTGACCTGCCCACGATTTTTATTATCTCTTTGGATTTCCAAACTTTTAACCAGCTTCAACCACACATCCTTCACTTTACCAGGCTGAAGTTCGCTTAATTGTACATGAGCACATCCAATGAGCTCAGATGCCTGAAGTCCCTCATCATCTTTAATTTTAACCACCAAATGTTGAGTGGAGGCATCTTCAACAATAAATTCAAAGTGCTCATTCCAGAGTGGGTTCAACTCATTGTTCTGAACAGAAAAAGAGAGAATTTTTCAGAATCAATTTAAACAAAAATAAATAACTAAATAAATAAAATGCATGGATATATAAGAAGAGCAGAATATTTACAATAGTTTTGCTTCTCTTAATTCTGTCATGTAAAGGCCGTATGTACAATTCAGCAAAGGGATCTGATTTTCCTATCATGTCTTTATTTGTTAACTCCTTTGCCTGCACAAGCTTCACCTCTAACATTCCCTCTGGCTTTAACTCCAGATCACTAGCCAAACAAAGTTAAATAGAACAGAGAAAAACACCAAAGTTAAAGCAGAAACCATAGAATAAATGAATGAGCACAGAACACCTCTCTCTCTCTCTCTCTCTCTCTCTCTCTCTCTCCCCCTCTAAAAATGCTGGATAGTTCAAGAGACTCACATGCCTCTCCATTGCACATTTCAAGGTAGGAAAATAAAAATCTTCTATATTCTGCTTTACCTGTAATCCCCAGGCAAAATGGGAATAACTTTCCGAACAGGCCATGTAAAATCTTCGATAGCATCCCGTATTGTACCCTGCATAAATATTGTGCCTCTCAATTAAACCAAGAATACTTGATAAAACAAATCCTGCATATATGAAATAAGACTTACTAACTTTTATGGTGTTGAAAGACTACTATACATTTTTTGCAAAGTCATCCCTCACAACCATTCAGTTTGTTTAATGTAATTTACTAGAAAGGATGTATGAAACCCAATGCCTGTATGTGAGTTACCACACATTAATGAGAACTCTACAACCTCATTTCGAGCTCAAGGCATACTTTTACAAGAGTAACTGCACTCCGTAACTCTAACTTCTAGAGTGTATATTGACCAGGTCAATCTTAAATATGAAAGACTCTCAAACTGATACTTAACATTTAAACTATAAGGCAGAGCATTAAGTATGAAAATTTTCATTCCCAAATCATCATATAAATTACTCAACAAAGATCATGCCACACAACAAATTAGAAATCATGAATGATTGCAAGAAACAACTAGTGGAACATAATGATGGAATTTGCACAAACCTCAATTACATCGGTGATCCCAGGTATTGTAGATATGTCGCCACCCACAACTTTAAGCTTAAATTCCAAATTTTTCTGCAAATAAAAAGAAAAGGCATGTTTTCTAAATTAGAGGCAAGCACTGTTTAAGACTCTCCCCACCCCAGCCCAACAATAAAAACATTTCTAGAATTGCGTACTGGAGTATTCAATCACTAAATAGCAAAGAAAGACATCAGAATATTTTTTGGGGTTTGGACAAAATGCATCACAGTTGAATTTCATTCAGATAAAACTTCTATTCATAGACAGCATATTTATAATCCTACAGATATGCTAATGTTAGTGTAAATCTTCATCTAATTGAACTTTTTTTAAATGTGTAATATGTGTGCTACTTCTCACTTCCAAAAGATAGCTCTAGAAAGAGATACTGCACCTTTTCTCTCAAGGAATAGCAAACAGCTCCGAAGCACGGAAACTCATCAACCAGAGGCTTAAAAATCAGCCTGAACACCCCAGTGAATCCAATATCTTTCACCTGAAAACCGAAGTATAAATTAGAGAAAGTTCAAAAACAATACTCTCATTCTACAACAACAAAACTAATTTCTGAACATTGAAAAAACCTCCAGTGAGCAGAAGCAAGTAAACAATTGTAGATTACCTACCTGCACGGGTAGTGCTACACCAACTAAAGTCTTGATAGCAAGTATTATACTTGGATTTCCATCCCACTGCATTTCCAACTCCATAGTAACACTGTCACCTCCATCTTCAATTATGGAAACCCCTAATGAATAACATCAGCTCATTAGAATCCCAACATTAATGAATACTTAACCGAAGAGTGTATTTAGCAAGGTAGTGTTGAGAGTAATGTGGAGCAATGTCCCACATCGGAAAACTAGAGCTTAACATATGTGCTTATAAGTCTTGGGGCTCTCCATCCATTGCCAATTGGTTTTGGGTTGGATGCTCTAATTCTATCATGGTATCAGAGCTTGGTTATCCGCGTGTAAGGCCCAACGGCTACACGTGCTCCCACGTCACCCAATACACTTTGTTCACGTGTAAGGCTCAAAATATCGCCACACGTGCGGGGGCGTGTTGAGAGTAATGTGGAGCAATGTCCCACATCGGAAAACTAGAGCTTAACATATGTGCTTATAAGTCTTGGGGCTCTCCATCCATTGCCAATTGGTTTTGGGTTGGATGCTCTAATTCTATCAGGTAGATCAAGGATATGTGGCAACGTAGTCAAAACTAATGAAAACCCAGTTGTCAAACAAGCACTAAGGATCCAAAGATACAACCTTTTCATGCATTAAATTGAACTAACCTGTACACTGCGGTGCCACGGTACCAAGAGTAAACTTGGAAAATTTGAGTGAGGACAATATTATTGGTCTATACTGTTCCAGAACTGGCTCCACTTTAGTCTTTATCAGCTCAGACGCTGCCTACACCACCACATGCAGAAACCCAAATTGAAAAATTCAAAGAAAAAAAAATTATGGCTACAAAAATATAAAATTTTAAAAAAATGAAGAAACCCCAGAAAGAGATACCTCATTAACATAGGGCCAGATCTTTGTAAGGTGAGCATTGAGCCATTGTACCTGAAACAATTAAAGAAAATATTAGTTCCACATATATAAGTGAGGAGAATTAAGCAGAGGAAGAAAGAGAGTGAAAGCTCAACTTCTGTCTCTGAGAGAAGACGACCCAAGAAGGGTAATAGTCATCAGGTAGAAGCTTTCTAGAATCCTCCACAGTCATTCGAGCAAAAGCAGCTACAGTTGTGGCGAGCTCGGTCCGGAGCTTGGACCGGCGGCTCTCCAACTTGACAAAGCCCACGATGAGTGCGAGCCCGACTATGATTCCGAGCACCAAGCCGAAAATGAAGGCCATTATTGGATTGGGAGCAGAGTGTGAGATTTGGGGGGGTGGTTGGTTAGTGAGACACTGAGAGTTGGGCTAAGATGCTAAATTGGTAAAAGATTTAGGTGGGTCTGCAAAATTTGGTTAACTGTTTGTTTTTTGAAAGGCTGTTGGTTCGTTGTTGTAATGAAGATTTGGGCGGAGAAAACGCAGATGGGGCCTTTTGGTGGAGGAAAGGAGGTACTGTCTGTCTCCGACTGGGAAAGTGATTGGAATGCTTTGCCTTGCCGACAAGACATTTTTTTTTTTTGGCCACTGCCGACAAGACATTAAATAACAAAAGAAAAACAAAAATGGACCCTTTTTTTTTTTTTTTTTTATGCATGAGAAAAATAGTTGACTCTGACAACCGAGTCATGAGGTGGCCAATTTTGTGCCCACTATGACACCATCCACATTGAAATATTCATCTTTTACTAGTAAAAAAATATAGGGAATTGTATTGTTAAATTTGTTACTACTGTAAATAGTAAAATGGAAAATTGAATGATTATTTTTACATACTTTATTTTTGTCAAATTTGTACAAACAACTTTCATCATTTATGTCATGGAAAAAATAAAGATTTGATAGTGTGTTTTGCAGATATGTATGATGTTTGAATGCTAGATGTGTTGTTTTATTTTAAGAAAATATCCACATTCCATTTTGTATTCATGCACTTTTTTATATCAATCTACAATGTTACTTGCGCACTTAAGTAAATACAAGTAACATTTTGAGTGTATAATCATTGATCATAACAAATTTTGTAATTGTTCCATAAGAAAAGTACATTACTGGAGTTTTTTATTTTATTTTTTTAATCCAGAGTCTTAAAAAATATATTTGTACAAAATTTTACTTAACTTTGGGAACTTTGGTGGTTATGGCTTTAAAATCCAATCTTGTGCTACTGTCATTGCCATGATGTGAAGTTATTAAATAAGAAACTGAAGATTAATGGAGATTAAATAAAAATGTTAAGAAAAATAATAAAGAAGCCAAATGGGCCTGTTAACACATGAACAACAGATCACGTTAGTTAGGATGAGGAAAGCCACCTCAGACTATGAAATCGCATTGAACCCAACATCTTGGGCATTATAATTGAATGACCCAATTTGAATGAGAAGCCCATTTCAGTAGGGCACATGCAGGGACCTGGATCCTCTTTGCAAGGGCTGGGCCTCTCAGTTGCTTGACCGTAAGGTCCATTAATTCACGATAAAATGAAGGACATGACAGTCATTTTCTTATCTGGTTGATGAATAGTGAGTATAATTCAAAACGAAATAAGGAAGAGTATGTTTTGACCTTCCAAACCACATTCTTGAACCCTTTTTTAGAATTTCTATTTATAAAAAAATTAAATAGAATACAATACTTAAAAAATAAAACTTAACCAGTTATTTCATTTCCACTTAATTTAATCAGCCATTTAATTCACGCCGCAAGCTCTCTTCTCTATCTCGTTAGTAGAAGAGATCGCCCGGCAACTAGTGCGGCGTGGAGTGGGTGGCTTCACAAATGGGGTGAAGTGTGAAAATTAATGAAAAGAAGAAAAAAGAAATTTAGTAGTGATTATTGAAAATTTGAGTATTGAAGCTATGTCAACGACATTTATTCTGCCTCGTAGTGTGGAGTCAACGTGATTTGGTGCTCCACGTGTTCCACGATCGTTGGCTGGTAGAGGTGCACGTAAAGGAGAAATAGAAAAATTAGAAATTATAGAATAGAATATGGTGCATGGCACGTGGTGGAGAATGGTAACATAATAAGAGTGATTTGGTGAGATTGAGATGAGATGTTTAGCAAGGAAGCAGACAGTGACTGAGACTCCACGCCAAGTGCGGCGTCCCCACACGAAATTTCTACCTTCTGCGGTCGCGCTTTACGTGACTCGGTGAGACTCAGGACAATCCAGTCGCATACGGCTTAGGAAACGCGCTTCATAATCAACTACTCCAATTATTATTATTATTATTATTATTGTTTTTAAGGTTTATATTTCCTCCTTGATCCGATAAATAAATTATAATATGTGTTCTCACAAAAAATACAAAAATATTTCGTTCTCATTTCGTTTTTTGAGATTTAAAAATATTTTCTTACCTTCAGACATTTATTTTGTCATGTCTTTAGGAGGTGTTATTAGGTAACACTTGAATAAACAAGGGGGTAAATCCAAACACAAGTCATATGGATAAGTTGGTAGTTAATTATTTTAATTAGAAACTGACAAATAATTGAATTAATAGTGATCAATACACAGCCGGGATTATGCAAAATAATAGAAACTAGTGATTATTCCGGGAAATTTGAATTGTTGAGTGAGGTGAGGATATGATCATATGAGATCTTAATTTCAGACCTCATTGTAATTACAAAAAAAAAAAAAAAAAACACAGGGTCACATAATGTGGTTTTTTTGTATAGATTACCATAAAAAAATATTATTTTAAAGTATTCCATAAAAATATTTAATGGTGTTCTAAATGAAAGATTAGTAATGACAACTCATTTATAAGATTCAATATAATATTTTTTTTATTTAAGATGGCACATCATATTCGTAATAGGTATTTGGTTTTCAATAATGCTAATTGTCTCACATTTATTCTTACATTTGTATCCCACCTGATGTGTCATTACTTCACTGAAAGGGTATTTCCTTTTTCTTTTTTAAGTTTTATTTTTTAATTTTTAGTGTCCAATGTATGAATGCCATGTAAGATAGTATGAAATTGTGGTATAAAAATATGGTAAATGTAACATTACTGTTTAGTTTTATACGTTAAATTTCATAGGTTTTTAAATTGTTTAGACATATTAGGAAACAAATTATGTTACAAATGTTTATGGTCATATTGGTCATGGACTCATGATTGTATATTTGTATATATACACGTTTCTAGAGAACTTATTTTCTTGTAATAATTAGTTAATGTTGATGATGGAATAATTTTCTTTTCTCAAAGAAAAGATCTAACAAGAATTGTCACAAATAACAAATTTTAAAAGGGCTGCTATTTGCACACTTCTAAATTTCTTTTTGCACACCCTTTCTAAAAAAAAAAAAAAAATTCAAGAGAAAAGACCATTTGGCCCTTCCCTCACCCACACACCCCCATCCCCATCTCCCCCCCGTACACACCCCCTTGCTCTGTTTTTTTTCCCTCCGCCCGATCACCACCTTCCTCACACCAGCAGCACCACCACCTTCCTTGCACCAGCAGCACCACATTCCCCGCACCACCACCACCGCGCGCCACCACCTTCCTCGCAGCACCACCACCGCGCGCAGCACCACCCAAAACAGCCACCATAACCAGCCCGGCAGCCCCTCCTCGACTCCTCCCTTTCTCCTCTCTCTCTCTCTCTCTATCTCTCCTTCCCTCTCTCCTCTCACCCAAGCAGACAGCCAAACAAATTAAAAAAAAAAAAATTGCAGCGGGTTCGGCGGACCAGTGCCGAACCCGGTGGTTTCGTTCGACAGGTACCCGCCGAATAGAATAGGATTGTTCGGTAGGTACCTACCGAACGAAACCATCGGGTTCGGCACTAGTCCACCGAATCCGATCCAATTTTTTTTTTTTTAAGTTTTCTTCTCCGGCGCGCGACGGTGAGCTTGCTGGAGGAAGGGAAGTGGTCGGGGTAGGGGGAAGAAAAAAAAGAGAGGGTGGGGTGGTGGTAGGCTGCTCGGGGATGGGTGTGTGCCGGAGAGAGGAGAGGTGGGGAGGGGGTGTGTGGGTGTGTACGCGGGGGGGGGGGGAGATGGGGAGGGGGTGTGTGATTTTTGGGTGTGTGTGTTTTTTTTTTCTGTTTAGGAAGGATGTGCAAAAAGAAAAATGGATGGGGTATAAGATTTTTTCCTTTGAGTTTTTTTTTTTTTTTTAAGAAAGGGTGTGTAAAGAGAAGAAAAGGGTGTGCAAATAGCAGCACTCATTTTTAATGCCACGAATCACAAAATTAATTATCACATCCATCAATGATCAATCCTATTTAATTCCGAGGAAGATGAGGGGAAAAAAAGAAATTTTTTTTTTTTTTTTTCCAAAAACTCATAATTAAATGACTATCGAAAAACCGAAACTGAAATAGGAAAATTGAGATAAAATGGTAGCGGCAGCAGCGTATTCTGTCTCCAAGCGTGAAGACTGAAGAGTTCATATTCCATCAAACTCTGCAATGACAATTGACAGAGTAAACACACACAAAAGCAAACACAAACACAAACACAAAGTCTATAACTTTCTTGAACAGAAACAATAGCATCACTCACTCAAACTATAACGCCATCTTCCGAGTTCAGTTGCGAGTCATGACTTGGACTTAGACGCTTCGCCGGCGGCCGGCGCTTAACCTCTGCAAACCAAAACAATGACTAGCAACGGCAACAGAAACTACAGCTACGGGAACGAAACAGAGGGCCCGGAATCCATCACCGTCCCCTTAATCTCCGGCCAACGATCGGCCCCGAACTCGTCGTCGCAGGTGGCCCTGGTCGGCGCCAATGTCTGCCCCGTCGAAAGCCTCGACTACGAGATTTTGGAGAACGAGTTCTTCAAGCAGGACTGGAGGAGCCGCGGGAAGCTCTTCGTGTTCCAGTACATATTCATGAAGTGGCTCTCGTGCTTTCTCATTGGCCTCATCGTCGCCCTCATCGCCTTTGGCAACAACCTCGCCGTCGAAAACCTCGCCGGCATAAAATTCGTCGTCACCTCCAACTTGATGTTGCAGCGCAGGTACCTCCTGGAGTCGAATTTCCACTCCAATTTCGAAATTCAATTCTTTTTGTTTTTTGTATGTTTCATTTTTGTAATTTGCTTTTTGGGTTTTTTTGTGTGTGTGTGGGAAACAGGTTTTTGCCGGCTTTTACTGTCTTCTTCCTTTCCAACTTGGGTCTCACTCTGTTTGCGTCTACGATCACGGCTCTCGTGGCGCCGGAGGCTGCTGGGTCCGGCATACCGGAGGTGAAGGCTTACCTGAACGGTGTCGACGCGCCTGGAATTTTTTCCATACGTACTTTGGTTGTTAAGGTGACGCTGCTGCTTTCGGTGTTTTTTGATTATGTAAATTGCTTAATTCAATGACTTTTTACATTGGGTAATTGTAAATGGGGTTTGCTTAATTTGTGAAATTTTACACCTTGTATTTGAAAGTTGATAACTTGATAGTTGATATCACACCTTGAAATTTAGCGTACTTTCTTTGATATCACACCTTGAAATTTAGCATACTTTCTTTAGTTGTCTAGAATGTAAATAATTTGACAGAAATTTGGATTCTTAATTTTCGTTTTCCGCAATGTACAGATTGTTGGCAGTGTTACTGCTGTGTCTTCATCTCTTCTAATTGGAAAGGCAGGGCCCATGGTGCACACTGGGGCATGTGTTGCGTCATTGTTGAGTCAGGGTGGATCAAAGAAGTACGGTTTGACATGGAAATGGCTACGATATTTCAAGAATGATCGAGACCGCCGGGACCTCGTAACATGTGGATCAGCTGCGGGAATCGCTGCTTCTTTCCGTTCCCCTGTTGGTGGTGTGCTGTTTGCTTTTGAAGAGATGTCATCTTGGTACATGAACCTCTCTAGTCATACTTGTTTGTATCAATTTGTTACAAATCTTTAAAATTAATTGAATCCAACCAATATTATGTTCTGTAGGTGGAGAAGTGCCCTTCTGTGGAGAGCTTTCTTTACAACCGCTGTGATTGCTATTGTGCTCCGGGCTCTGATTGATGTTTGCTTAAGTGGAAAATGCGGGCTATTTGGTACAGGGGGGTTGATAATGTTTGATGTCTACTCGGCAAATATGTCATATCACCTTGCGGATGTGCCTCCCGTGCTCGCCCTTGGATTTGTAGGGGGCATATTGGGGAGCTTATATAATTCTCTATTAACAAAAGTTCTCCGACTATACAATCTCATCAATGAGTAAGCATTTTGGCTCAGTGATGTCTGCACATTATACATTTATTAGTGTTTTCAAAATTTTGTAGAACTCCGTAATTTTCTGATTGCAATCCCCTTTGTTTTACTTTTTCTAGGAAAGGCGTCTTTTATAAAATTCTCATTGCTGCCTCAATCTCCATTTTCACATCTTGTCTTCTCTTTGGATTACCATGGCTTGCAACTTGTCGGCCTTGCCCATCTGGTGCATTAGAAGCCTGTCCTACAATTGGACGGTCTGGTAACTACAAGAAGTTCCAATGTCCTCCTGGTTACTATAATGACCTTGCCAGCCTCATATTTAACACAAACGATGATGCTATTAGAAACCTTTTCAGCAAGAACACTGATTCCGAGTTTCATTATTCCTCGATTCTCATATTTTTTGTCACCTGCTTTTTCTTAAGTATCCTAAGCTATGGGATTGTTGCTCCTGCTGGTCTTTTTGTACCTGTTATTGTGACTGGTGCATCTTATGGACGTTTTGTTGGAATGTTAATTGGTTCACACACAAATCTCAATCATGGCCTCTATGCTGTGTTGGGTGCGGCTTCTTTACTTGGTGGAACCATGAGGATGACTGTCTCTCTATGTGTAATTGTTCTGGAATTGACCAATAATCTGCTATTGCTACCATTGATAATGGTTGTACTTCTTGTTTCCAAGACCACAGCAGATGCTTTCAATAGCAATATATATGATCTTATTATGAAAGCAAAGGGTTTTCCGTATCTAGAGGCCCATGTTGAACCATATATGAGGCAGCTGACAGTAGGTGATGTAGTAACAGGACCACTTCAACTCTTTCATGGCATTGAGAAGGTTGGTAATATAGTACATGTTCTCAGAACTACAAGGCATAATGGGTTCCCTGTAATAGATGAGCCTCCACTTTCTGAATCCCCTGTTTTGTTTGGTATAATCCTCCGTGCCCATCTTATTGAATTGTTGAAGAAGAAATCTTTTGTGTCTACCCCAGTGCCAACTACCACCGATGCATTTAAACAGTTCTCATCTGAGGATTTTGCAAAGAGGGGTTCAGGCAATGGTGACAAGATAGAAGACATAGAATTGACTGAGGAGGAGATGGAAATGTTTATAGACTTACATCCATTTACTAATGCTTCACCTTATACTGTTGTGGAGACAATGTCGCTAGCAAAGGCCCTCATACTTTTCCGAGAAGTTGGTTTGAGGCACCTTCTAGTGATACCAAAGATGTCAAGCGTAAGTGATTTTTCCTCTTGTCCTAATTTTACAACTATGAAATCTGTATTCTAAAGTATCAATTTGTGCATAAGTGCATTGCATTTGCTTTCAACTCACATCCCCTAAAATTTTGTAGTTCACATTATGGCTGTGCTACATATGAATCATCGCTTCTTATGCTTATCATATATCAATCCATCTAGTTTGAATAATTTCTAATGGCAAATATTCACTGGTTCTGCTATAAGATTCACTGGTCATGCTATTTTCCTTTTTCTTCAATTTCTGAGCAATGGGCCTACCTAGTAGATCCAGGTTTGACTGTTTAGAGTAAACAATTTGCCAGTAATGCCTCCTGTATCATATGTGTATGCTGCTATGCCACTATGGTGCTCAATATCTAAATTCCACATATACATATTTACTGTTACTTTTGTCCTGGCCGTCCGGACTGATGGGTCTACACGTGCCCTCGGGATTAGTCGGGTCAAAGATCCGGATACCCAAGTCATAAAAAAATTAAAATAAAATAAATTTACTGTTACTATTTAATCTTTTCTCCCAGCTTTCTTATATCTTGTAATAACTATGCTGCTCAATTGCAGAGATCTCCTGTCGTGGGTATATTGACAAGGCACGACTTCATGCCAGAATATATACTGAGCTTGCACCCTATGCTGGTAAGGAGCAGGTGGAAAAGATTAAGATTCCGGCTGCCCCCTCCGGGTAAAATCTTTTAGGCCATCTCAGTCTAGCATAGTGGTTTCCCTTGAAGAAAAAGGTTTGTAGATAGTCTTATATGAGCTGCAGCATCTGCTCCGGGTTACCAAATCACTGACAACTCCGGCATCTTTATTTTTCTGATTCTTCATGGGTTGGAATCCAGAGAGCGAGAATCAAAGGGCAGTAGTGTATAATATCTGAATATGTGTAATACACAACACAACTATTGTCTCTTGATGAACCATGAAATGTGGCAGTTTTGCTCTCTGATGAAGCATTTGTACATTGCGGAACACTAAATTATTCAGTTCAGTATTTAACTGGAAAAGTTCTCTTTGAAAGTGCTGAACAGTACTGATAAAGGCATGTTTGATCAGTTGGCTTTGGTAAATTATACATGTACACTGCAAGGGCCTTTCATGGTGGAGTGGCAAACAGAGTCAATCATTCCATATAATCGAATGCAAGAGTTCTCAACATTTGAGTATGGATGTATTTGTCGTTTCTTTTTTATTCTCCTCATGACATGCCATTATTTGGCGAAAACTAGTTTTTAGAAGGAAAAAGAAAAATATAATCCAAATTTATGTTCAATAGTGAAAATTGATGGATGAGAAAAACGCCAAAATCAAAAGCCAACTGTCTGAAACCAATTTTTTTTTACAGGGTAAGTTGGAAACAACACTCATTAACACTATCCTCTCAAATTAGACTACTATCCTCTCTTAACACTTCTAAGATAGTCTGCCCTTATTGTCCACAACTGCTCTCCCACTGTTTTCATGTCCGGCCGATCAGCTCGAATGGGGGCTGCACAGTGGATGGCCAAATCAAAAATTTTCATGAGCACCTCTGCATCTACAGCTTCCTCCATTGCAGGATCAAGCAATTCCACCACACTTCCTTCATTGTACTTCTTGAAGGCCTGCACAATTTCAAAACCAGAACTAAATAATTATAGCACAAATTTAATCGGGTCAGAACGTGGAAGGTAACCCACGAAAGATGATTACTCCTGCATGCATGTCATGTATGTTTTCCCACGCTCTAAACTTTCAAAGATGTGCCAGAAAATCAATTACTTATAAATGGAATAGAAGTTCCTTACCCATCTGAGTGTCACCCGTTCTTCAACAGGTCTCTTCAACTCCACTGGACGACGACCAGTCACAATTTCTATAAGTAATATCCCAAATGAGTAAACATCACTTTTTGGGGTGAGTTGATAGGTTTTCATATATTCAGGGTCTAGGTAACCGACAGTTCCTTTCACTTTGGTTGAAATGTGTGTTCGATCTGAATCCATCGGACCAAGCCTAGCAAACCCAAAATCAGCCACTTTGGCTCTCATGCTTTCTGTCAAAAGAATGTTGGATGACTTCACGTCTCGATGGATGATTTGCTTTTCTGTTGTGAGATGAATAACAGATTAGGCATCAATCATGTTGAGAAATGCAAACCAATAAAATATATGTTGTCAGATTCGCACACCATAATGTGCAACTTTTGTCTCCAAAATGATACATAGGTCTATTGGCATAAGCTATTTTTGTAAAGGATGTTATTGGGCACCAAAAAACCAAATATCACTAGACCAACAACTAGTTGGTATGAATTGTTACAATCTAAAACAAAGAAGGATAATTATGAATGGTAATCCTACTCCATACAGTTCAGATTCCAAATCCAATTCTTCATCCCAAAAAAAAAGGTGGTTCTTTAAAGTTCTATCAATCCAACATGCAAGTATAATAATTGGAGAGTTTTGTTACCTGCATATAGATGAAGATAGGTTAGGGCATGAGCAACATCAATGGCAATTTCAAGTCGCTGATTGAACTCTAGAATTTTCCCAAGCTGACCTGTCAGTGTAACAGCATAATCATCCATTATAGTATCATTTTCTAGATTAGAATTGGCTCTTTTTATGATTTAAGTAAGCTTACCATCCAAATGTTCTCTAAGAGAACCGTTTGGCACATACTCTGTGATGAGAAGACGTTCATTTCCTTCATCCACATAACCTAGTAGCTTTACAAGATTTCGATGATCAATTTTGGCCAGAAGTTCAACTTCACTACTGAATTCAGTTTGCAGATTCTCAAAGTGCTCCTATGACAGTTAAATGTTAAACAAAATAGCAATCATTTGATGGAATCACTGACATGAGAATAAAAAATTTCCTTAAGCCACTAAAATGTTCGATGGCAACATTGCCAACCTCATTTAAAATGACATGCAAAATTAGCAAGTTCATAACAAATTATGCTACGGAGAGAATACTGCTATGTAACCCCACTTTGGTGTTCATATACATACAACTTTAACATGTTTCTTTCCTAATTAAACCCAGTATACACAATTAATCCATTGGCCATTAAGGCAACCGCAGGATCCAATTACTTATTAGCTGTGATTTTATTTTTTTTATTGCCCTTGATTCCTTAAAAGTGAAATCATAAAACTTTGTCATTTAAAAAAATTACAGAACAAAACTAACATAGAAAATAAATGGAAAAATAAAACAAACTCAAAGACCATCTAGTTGTGCTACCAACTACCACAGGCCCGTGAATTTTATCAATTATAACCAAATGCGAGTGCCTGAGTGGTGGCACCAGTGTTTTACTACCTAGCATGTCACCAAGATGGTATTTCCATCCGTAAACAAACTGGAAAGGGTCAATTTATCACAGAATAACCATAACAAAGTTTGAAGACTATGAACTGTCCATACCTTCTTTGCTCGTTTTATAGAAACCACTTGGCCATCAGCTAGCCGGGCTTTGTAGACAGTTCCAAAACCTCCTTCACCTATTTGCTGTGATTTTGAGAAGTTGCAGGTTGCTCTAGCAATCTGACTCAGACTGAGATGTACTGATCCAAGTCTAGTGAGTTTAGGAGATATTGAAAATCTAGGACTAGGTGGCACACGATGCGGACTGGCCGGGATCTTTTCAGAAGCAGAATTCATTTCTAAAGAAGAAGCTGAATCCACTGAAATTTTAGCATTAACAACAGAATATGAAAGAAGAAGGAAAAAAACAGAAGACATAGTAAGAAGCAGCTAATATTGGGACAGACTAACCAGTGGTAATGAAAATGCAATTGTTTGCAGAATTGTAAATAAAAGAATAAGGACAAGTTTAAAAGACTGCTAATTTAAAATTTGATTGAATGCATTCAAGTATTAAACTAGAATATCATTGGTGATTCCCATCTACAGAAACCCAATAACCTATAGTTATAGATTTCACCAGTACATAGATGGGAAAGATATAAGAGACTCACTTGAATTTGGGTCCTTAGCAAGAACTTTGTGAGCATTTTCTTTCTTTTTTTTGTAAAAGCAGGGGCAAAGGAAAACACAACACATAAACATTCCACTTGCTGCTATTCCAACTTTTGGGGTCATTGACAGAGATGCAAATTTGTTCTTTTCTTCTCTATTGTAGACAGTGGATTCATCCCTCGACTCCTTTTGCAAAATCTTCCTTCCTGTCTTCAATGGAAACCCAACTGCAAAAACAGTAACACTTAATAAAGGTCCTAATTCCTAAAACATTTATCTAAGTTCCAAGTATGGAGTACGATAGCATCATATACAAGAAACCCAAGCAACATATCATTTTAATGCATACCTAGTGAAAGGTCTGATACACAATGATTACTTTCAAGGTAGCCCTCTAAAATGCAACCATTTGCATAGTATGTTTGAAGAGCCTCACAGAATAAAGCTTTCTCTACTGAATTTCCATTTATGTAAAACAATTCACGACCATCAGAATTTGAATAGGCAATGTGATCACTACAAATATTTGACTGTATGGCAAACACAGTGGCAGAGATTTCTGGCAATTGCACCAACAGCAACAGACTCAACACAGTGATAGCCATTCTTAACAGGATAATGTGCTCAATTTCCATCTTGTGAACTAAAAGATATTGACCCTTCTCTATATTCTTCTATTCTTCAAGTCACCACCAAGAAAAGCCAAAGTATAGAATATGCAAAAAAACATATACCGTAAGTAGTCCAACCAATAAAGAGATTTCAAAGCCCACTAATTTTAAGTTCAACCATTCTGGGCGCTCAGAATATGCAAAATCGGCACTTTCAAATACCAGCAAAGTCTGCAAACCCAGTTCACCAGATTGACAAAGCAGAGAATCCCAAACGAGAAAGGAGCTGATCAAAGTTACTGGCAGTTTTCTTTTTGGCCAGTAATGTTACTGAATACTGATACAAATTGCTCCAAACAGGGCAAGTCCGATATGTAACAGCCACTAACAGCCACTGAACTGAGCAATTTGGAGTCTCAATTCATGACACACTAGTTGATACTTTCAATAGACAAAGGGTTGATAATTGAGTAGCATGTCTTCAAATGGCTCCATAAAGGTAAGTTCACATATCAACAAAGTTCTCCCTGCTAGAGAGTTCAATTTCTTAAAGTGTCTGCAAAGCTCAATCAAAGCCTTCAATACCTAGTTCAAAAATTGGAAAAGGAATTAAAACCCAGCTTGAACAGTAGCCCCAAACCAATCACAAGACCTCAAAGCATCAAATTTTCTAAAGTTGTATTGAATTGCTTGATACCCAATTCACAAAACCATATGAAAAGCCAGCCAAACTCAAAAACCCAACATTTAGAAGCTCTATACAAAGAGCAAGACAGCTTCAAAGGCAACCCAAATAGTACTGAATTGTTGTTATAAGTAGCTTAGCATTAAAAACATGAAAAAGAAAAAAGCACTGAATTTACAGGGAAAGAGCCAAACCTGAATATAGAGGGCGGCTGAGTCTGGAAATATTAAAGACGAAGCTGATGCTTTATTGTTGCAAAGCAAAAAAATAAACAAAGACCGACCTTACTGTGACGAGAAGATGGTGGATTCTGATGCAACCCATGGCCGTCTCTATGTATTAATAAATGATAACCTCAATTTTAGACAACGTTGATGGTTGACCGTAGGGAACTATACATCTTGCCGGGACACCACCCCAGGGGCTTTTTAGTAATTTCGTCAGTCTTTATATGTCTGCTTATATATGCTATACAACATAAGTAATAGTATACTCCAAGGAAAATGCAAGGCAGCTCTCTCTGCCTACCAAACCTCATACTCCAATCATCAGAATAAATTAACATTTTAAATAATAATTAATGTGATAGTATTTTATTTATTGATAATTAATTTTATTTTATTTGTTGATACATCATCTATCATCATGTAGTTGGTGTTTAAAATTTGAAGGAAAAATAAATAAGCATGTAGAATTGTTATCAACACAATTTTTCCATACTTGAATTTTAATCAACGGTTAACGTTTAATGTTGAGTCTCATTAATTAAATTTGCATTTTGTGTAGTTTCTTAGGTCTTTCATTTGCAACCCATTGGAAGGTAATGATTTTTTTTATGAATTCAGTTTATTGTTTATATTTTATAGTCATTCCCCGGCCAAAAAAAAAATTACTTTTATAGACATTTTATATTTTTATATTTGCTTTAGCTTCTTGTTAAAGTAACAAAGTGTGAATGGATTTCACGTGTTGTTGAATTTGCCTGGTGAAGTTGCCAAAAATAATTATTATGTATTACTGTATTAGTGAAATTATTAAAGCTATTAAAGAATATATATTTAATTGTATTATATTAGTAGTGATTTAGATTTTGGATGTGCGTTGATTTGACAATCATTTGTTTGGGCCACCACCCAGCTTTGCAGCAGATGGCCCAACACCTCAAAATCAAAGTTTCTCACGAGTCTCGACTTACGACACTGCAGTAATCCTTTTTCCTGGTCTTTACGTAAACCGCCTCGCCTCAGCCTTCAACTTTTCTTTAGAGGGTGCTACTCTCGGTGGTCGGGGGGGGGGGGCGGCGGGAAGGGCTGGGTGGGTCGGGTGAAGAAAGGAAAGAGCAGAGAGGGAAGGAAAGATCATGTAATGTAAACTTTAGTCATGTGGGTGGGTCATGTAATATTCATTATAATTAGTCCCAAAAAACTTTTGATTTGTTTGTCAAGAGCCACATGCGGCACTTGGTGGATTGAGATCTGTCGGCCTAACAAAAAAGTGATGACA
Source organism: Dryas octopetala (assembly GCF_963921425.1). NCBI lineage: Eukaryota > Viridiplantae > Streptophyta > Magnoliopsida > Rosales > Rosaceae > Dryas > Dryas octopetala. The sequence goes on along the minus strand of NC_141370.1, from coordinate 21,223,842 downwards.
TATTTCTTTGACGTATAGTGGCTAAAGAGTTTTATTTAGAAAAAATAAATTCATAAGGTTTTAATCCAAATAAGAAATGTAATAAAAATTAAACTTTCATTTTCTGTTTTATATATTAATTAATTTTATATAAACGCAATTACCCTTGATTAAGGACTTTTAGATAAAAAACGAATTATATGCATAATCACACAATCCAATTTCACGTCCAACTCTCTGACCCGAATTCCCATCTGTATTCAACTTGCCCAACTTGCAGGAAGAAAATTCCAACTCAATTACACCTACAACTTTGAAAACTAAAATTTTTTGGTATGCATTATGCAATGTAAACTTAATTAAATTAAAAAAAAAACCGTATTGGATTTATTTACCCAAATTAATTATAACAAAACAAACTGTACGTGGCATATATATATATAAAAAACAGTTTTTCTTGCCTTTCAAGAGTTACATCCCAATGAAAAATAAATAAATAAAATCACAATATATTCATGTACGTCCTACAATTAAGGCTCAAGGAAGGATCAATATAAGAAGGCAATTAGTATTGCAATTAGTGAAGATTATCCTGAGTATGGAGTAGAAGGCCAACAAATTATATAACTTAGTAAGAAGGAGAAAATACCAACATTATTTGTTTAATAAAGAATGCCAAAATGCAAAACAATACATATATGGCGCCCTAATTAATTAAGTGATTGCTTAAACGCTTTACTCATATGGCAATCGATCTCTAGCAAAATTAAAGAAAGAAGGCTACTTACTAATAGTTATTACTTGCTCTAAATAATAACTAATACCAAAAACAAAAGCAGCAACCAAATCTAAAATCAATAGAAACTTAGAAACATGAACATGCATATACGTACTACATGTGGGAATTAAGCGATTCCTCTGCTTATGCACCCCATGCCAGTGGTTATGCCACTTTAATTTGGGTTTTGGACTGGACATTGATCTTTCAAAATCCGCAAAAAATCAGCACTGAAGTCATAAGCAGAGGATCCGCTTTTGTATGGCTGATGATGCTTTGGCGTTTGATCAGCAGCAACTTTTTTGTTTGAGCAATATTTCCACACCTGATATAGAACGAAAGCGCCGTATAACTGGCGGAGCTTATAATAGGAGCACTTGTCCTCAACTTCTTCAATGGCCTTGCAACAATCTCCCTCTCTCTTAATTGCATTATTTTTGCAAATTAACCAAGATCTAGGCATCTCATTCATACAAATATCCATGGCAGTTTTGACATCCTCAACACAGTTATCTCTCATCAGCTTTGGGTCCACCCCACTGTAAACTATTATATTAAAAACAGCCAATACAATAACAACAAGGAGTATTATCATCTTCTCTATCTGAGAAGGGTATGCGCAGTCGTCTCAAAGCGAACCAAAGCTGTGAATTATGTTATGGTGTACGTGCAGTGAAGTTTGGTAGATCCTATATATATAGGGGACAAATTAAAATTAAGTTCCTTCTTTTTGAAGAAAAAAATATAAGTCATATTTGGAATCAAATTCTAATTTAAATACAACTCTTTTTTTTTGGTAGATGTTTATATAGAATCCTTTGTTATTTATACTACTTTCGCTTATCAAATTCTAGTCTATATAGAATTCTTTGTTATATATGCTAATATTGGACATGACAAGGAGTGGGATTGTTCTAAATTAATAGTCCAATGCTACAGCTAGTAGTCAATGAAAATTAATAAACTAGAGATCAATTGAGGTAACTTATGGTCCATTATCTAGCTTGTTGCATTAACATAGGCCAGTATGATGACACTCTACATTACCTTCTTAATTGCCAGGGGCAACCAGAATATTCTTATAAGGGAGGACTAAGTAACCTAAAATCTGAAAAAGCAAATTTGTCATCATGATTTTACAGAAGTTTCGGTGTTACAAATTGTCCTCAGAGGAAAAAAGAAAATGTCATGCTTAATTTTGTGGTGGATTTAGTGTGTGTTTTTCCGTATATATTATTTAAGAAAGAAAAATAAAAAAGTCATTTACACGTTGACAACTTGATGGAAGTCCAATTGACATGTAGGGGTAAAACCGTAAAAGGTCAAGTCGCATTGAACCCATTGAACAATCTTATGAGATTGTTTAATTATGATCCAGAGTCCAGAGTAAGGGAAAATTATTCCAACTTTAATTCAGGTTATTGCATTGAATCGTACATTCGTATACTATATATGTCATATCATACACCTCACTTGTGACGAATGCTATAATATATTGCTACTATATACCGACGCATGTCTTGAGACTTGAGAGTATTGTTGCCTATAAATATCACCTAATCTAATCCTATATATTCAATATTAAACATTAGTCGATCAGTTCCAATTTCAAACATTTCTAGCAAACAATTTTCATTAGAGAAACAAAGGGAAATTAAAAGCAAATAGATCATAATCTGGGTAATTAATTAAGGTGGATGTGAATATGACTCATATGATGGAAGTAGTCGATCTTCTGAGCCAGTCTCAATCATCAGTAGCTCCGACCACCACTGCTCTACTCAGCAGAGAGCCACGCCAAGCACCTGCTACTCAGCTATACTGATCAGAAAAGTGAGTATTTTTGTCATGTTCACCCTCAAAACCCTCCTCACCCTTTTAGTACTAAAACCCTTAACTTTTGCTCTCAAGCCACCCAACCCTCACTCAGATTGGAAAGCATAGGGTTTTTTAGCCTGCCACCCCCCACCCCTCATTTACCTACCTTATATTCATCTTCCCTTATTTCTAACCGTACATTATCGCTTCTTCATCTGCACCGTCGGTGACCAGACCGATCAAAGGCCAAAAGGTCATCACCACTGTTAACCAATCACCAACACCATATAGCCCATGCTTCATCTCTCAACCAACACTAGTCGTTTCTTTCTTCACTTGCATTCTTGTGCACGTCATGTGAATCAATTAATCTTATTCTTAATTTGTTGTCCCAATTATGTTAGAATAAAAATTGTTCCCCTAGTAGGTTTTGTTTTTTTTTTTTTTCGCTCTATCATCATTTACATCAATATTATATTGTACTAAATATGTTCTTGAATAAAACTGGTAAGCGCCATCGATCAAAGTAATACCAAATTAATTGTTCATTGGGTCATATTGATCTTGGTAACTTTATGTGAATTAATGATCATGAGACTTATGTGATTTTGGTTTGTATCCATAATCATTGATTGTAAAACATCATTACATTAGATATAATTAAAATAATTATGGAAAATAATAGTAAAATTTCAATTGGGTTGAGGATTCCAAATTTGTATCTCAAATTTGAATTTTAAATTAATGATGTGTCATTATTTTATTGATTCATATGTGTTTCACCCAAAGAATTATTAATTTTACAATAAATAAAACACTAACATATGTATTTAGAATGTAAATTTAGAATATTAAGTTGGATCTCCATCATTATTGAATTGGGTTTTATCCAAAAGAAAAAATATCTTTGGGTCCTATTAGTCATAGTTTAGGAGATGAAGCATGGGAGCCATCGGGTGGTGGTGATTGGTTAACGGTGGTGATGACCTTTTGGCCTTTGATCGCTGTGGTCACCAACGTGTAGATGAAGAAGTGAGAATGTACGGTTAGAAAGAAGGGAAGATGTAGGTAAGTGAGAGTGTGGGGTGGGGGGGAGGGCTAAAAAACCCTAGTTTTCCAATCTGAGAGAGGGTTGGGAGGCTTGAGCAAAAGTTAAGGATTTTAGTACTAAAAGGGTGTGGAGGAGGGTTTTGAGAGTGAACAAGACAAAAAAGACTCACTTTTATGATCCGTATAGCAGACTAGTAGGTGCTTAATTGGCGTGGCTCTCTCTCTCTGGTGAGTAGAGCAGTGGTGGTCTCAATTAATTATTTCTTTATTTTTCTGCTAGATTAAGCTTAATTGTTTCTTATTCTTGTGGTTTGGTAGCCTGAATATTTGGGTTCCACATGAATTTGTCTCCTAAAGCCCAAATCAAAAAAAGGAAAAATGGATTTGACAATGCCCAAGACAACATAGGTGTGTATGATTTGGAAGTTACAACTAGCGGTCCACACTCCACTCAACAAACAAACAAACAAAGAAAAATAAAATTGTGCATTTGGGTATTGAAGGAATTAGTTCTAAAATCCTTTGAGCAAACTCATCAGCACATCCTATGAACCTTTCATTTACTGTCTTTTCCTTATCCAATTGCATGAAGAACTTCAATTTATGGCTAGGTTTTATGGCTAGGAGAAGCTAATTCATCATCCAAAGCATAGATTCGATCCTAGTGAACTAGCACTCTCATACTAACTTACTAAAGTACATGTCAAAAAGACAAAAATGTCTTTAATCTTGGATGTTTGTGGGTCGATCTACATCAAAGCATTGAATGGCACATGAAATGTCTTTAATTTTGAATTTTGATTTAGTTGATTTTTTGCAATGATGCACTTTAAATGAAAACTAAAAATATAAATAGTTTGGATTATGCAATTACATTGTGTAATAAGCTCAAAAGTATTTGTGTTTTTTAAGATTGAGCTAAATTTTGTATGGGCTTGTCTTGGAAGGCTGAAATTAATTAAGTTTAGGTTTTTTATGGTCGAGATGAGATTTTGGGTTAAAGATTATGGATTGTTGGAGAAAATGCAACAAGTAGCTTTTAGTAGGCTGAGCTGGGCTATAAGCTCAGTCTACTTATAATTTTGTCATAGAAAAAAGAAAAACAAATTCTAAGCTTAATTAATTATTTCTTTATTTTTCTGCTTAATTTTATCTTATTCTTGTGGTTTGGTAGCACTTCCACAACACATGGGTCATGGTCAAGACTCAAGGGCCTCAAGGCTGAAGCCTGAATTATGGGTTCAGCATGAAATTGTCTCCTAAAGCCCAAACCAAAAAATGAAAACTGGATTTGACAATGCCAGACCAAGACAACATGGGTGTGTATGATTTGGAAGTTACAACTACCAGCCCATTTAACAAACTCTTTTTATGGTCCGAAACGAGACAAACTAGAGGGATAGGTTCCTTGCTAGAAGGTCAAGTATGTAAACTACTATCAATATATTTAACTCAACCAGATCAATTTGTTTTTTTGGTCAGTCAAAGAAACAATTTTCTTACATATTATTACAATTGGGAAAATATAAGGAATTCCTATGAACCTATCATTCACTAGCGTTCCTTATCCAATTGCATGAAGCACTTCAGTGTATGGCTAGGTTTTATAGCTAGGAAGAAGCCAATTCATCATCCAAAACATGGAGTCATTCCTAGTGAACTAGGACTTCCTTACTAATTAAGGTACATGTCAAAAGACAAAATGTCTTCAATCTTGGATTTTGGTGGGTCGATCTACATCAAATCATTCAATGGCACATGAGATGAGATATGGATAATTGCAAAACCATCTAACATCGAAAAAAAAAATTCATATTAGCGTACATAAGACATAAGATGAGTGGAGTGAATGACAACCAATCGTATGTACACATGTGAACTTGAGATAAAGTCCAAACAACATTAATATTATTCTAAAAAAAACAACATTAATATAAAAGTTAATTTGTAAAAAATATCAATATTTACCCTCCCATATATTGCTTTATATTTTTTTTTCTCAAATATTATGAGTGTTACATAACAATTATCCACATAGAAGTAACATGCATGCATAATCCACAATCAAATAAAATTACCCAAACAATGATGTTAGGTAAGGCCTATTTGTTGGGCATTGTGTGTGGGATTGGATTAGATGTGTACCAATTTTGCAAAACCAACAAAATTCTATCTGGACTCCTTTATGTCTTTAACATGTACCAATTTTGCCATTTAACATGTTTTTGTTGATGCCAAGACCTGACAATAAGAACAATATCATGAGATATAAGAATTGGGCTTAAGAAAACAATACACATGACTAAATGAGCACTAAGCTTGCGTACCTATGGATTTGTGGCTTTTGCCTCATTGTATATGTGAATAGTTTGCCACATGCATGAACCTTTCTAGACATTACATATTCTTTCCCCCTTTTTTTTTTTTTGGGTAAAGATTGAGTATTCTAAGTGCAATGTTGTTAATCACTATTAATTATAGTGTATCATTACCATATGGGTTATTCATGCTTATCATATTATGTGATGGACCTTTATAGTTTCTAATTACATTACATTTATGTTTAATTAAAATAAAAAGGATTAAATTTGAATATTTTGTGAAATAAGCAGGCCAGTGTATACGGTATACCAAATAAGAGAAAGAACATCCACATTCAAAAAAGTGCACGTCTTGTTTTTCTTTTCTCGGATCAACAATAATACATTCGAGTTTTCACTTTCAACTTTCAATTTCTTTTTTTGTTTTTTTGTTTTTTTGTTTTTATCAATCAAAGGTTCAAGTGTTCAACTTTGAAATTACAAATATCAAAAGAAAAAGAAAAAAATAGACCAGGTGTAGTGTATTGCCAATATATAAAAGTGGGGTGGTCACTTAAACCTTCCTTCCAAGGATATTACCAGAATGATTCCTTATTACAATAAATTAATTAATTAAAGAATTTTCTCTTTTCTACTCAATCATTAAGTTGACGTGTAACCAACACTCGCGGGGGTACAAGGTAAAGGCTTATACTCTCCACACTCTCCGTGCACTTGTCCACAGAAATATAAATACTTTATTAGCTTATCAATCTCTTAGTTTTTTATATGAATATATTTACTTTTGACAATTAAAATACTATCTTATTTCTTGTTAGATATTTTTATGGGTCATTGATAAAAGTTGGGATGAAAATTTTCAAAATGTAATTGGCTTTATTTTTTTCAAAAAATAAAATTTTTATTAAAAATAATATTAGTTATAAAAGATTTCAAGTTTGAATCTACTTAAGAGGGTGATAGAGCTAATTTTTCAATTTTGACCATTTTAGGTCAGAATATAGCTCCGTCAATGCTCAAAATTAGAAAAACTATAAATGAGTGTCACAAAGTTACTATTCATAGATACAAAACAGGTCGGCAAATAATTTTTCTGTTATTATTGGTGCTAATAATTTTTCTGTTATTTACTGCTTGGGAAGCCTAATAAACAGCAAACACACTATACGCGCAGGTCGTGGAGTAGTCAAGCTTATGACTATTGACAGAGGAAGAAGCATTTAGAAGCCAAATCCCAAATGTCTTGCTTTTAACCGTTTTAAGACACTACGCCACCACCACCCTACAATCACATTCACATGCATAAAAGACCTCCTCTGTCCTCTGTCCCTCTCTCCATTTCACACACACACTCGCAGAGTACTCTAGAGCTAGCTCTCTTTCTCTCTGTTCAAATTCTCATCAAATCAGCAAACCAAGAACAGGGTCAAGCTCAGATTTGCCATCTATTAAGTGGGTTTGATTTGTTTCTACTAAATTAACAGCAGGGGAGGCCTGAGACAGAGAGTGACACAGAGACAGAGGGAACTGAATTGATCAATGGCCGGGAACGATTGGATAAACAGCTACCTGGAGGCGATTCTGGACGTGGGTCCAGGTCTCGTCGACGATGCCAAGTCGTCGTTGTTGCTGAGAGAGAGAGGCCACTTCAGTCCCACCCGCTACTTTGTGGAGGAGGTCATCACCGGCTTCGATGAGACCGATCTCCATCGCTCATGGGTTCGCGTAAGTCTCTTCTCTTCTCTTCTACTCTCTGTCTCTCTATCTCTATCTGTAATTGTATTTGTCGATGATGATTTGATCCAAAGTTTGAATCTTGGGGTGTGTGGGGGTTTGGAAATGATTAGGCTGCGGCGACGAGGAGTCCCCAGGAGAGGAATACCAGATTGGAGAATTTGTGCTGGCGGATTTGGAACTTGGCTCGCCAGAAGAAGCAGGTTTCTTTTGCTTTCTCTCTGTCCCTTTCTCTATTTTTTGTAGTTGTTAAATTTTAGATATAGTTGTTCGTGTGATTTTATCTCTCTTTGATTCATGTGCTTTTCGTTGGTGGCTAGCTGTTTTTTATTGCTGGTACTACTTACTAGTAACTCGGACGTTGAAATGCTTGATGGGCTTAGTGCATTTGTATCCAGTAATTTGTCTGAGTATGTCTTTAATCGAATGTTTGATGTAATTTGTGTAATAGGGTCTTTTCCATTTTGGATTTTAAAAAATGCTGGCACATGAATATACACTGATAAACAAGGACATCATAATTTCAGTTTTTAAAAGAAAAAGAAAAAAAGGAAAAAGAAGCATATGAGCATTTTGCTTAAATCATGAATTTCCTTCCTACTCTCTATTCTTGTGCAGCTTGAGGAAAAGGAAGCCCAGAGGATGACTAAACGTCGTCTTGAACGAGAAAGAGGCCGCAGAGAAGCTACTGCTGATATGTCTGAAGACTTATCTGAGGGAGAGAAGGGAGATACAGTGAGCGACATATCAGCTCATGGTGATAGCCACAGAAGCAGACTGCCTAGAATTAACTCCGTTGATGCAATGGAGACATGGATTAGTCAGCAGAAGGGGAAAAAGCTATATATTGTATTGATAAGGCATGAACTGAACTTTAGTGTTCTAATTTTCAGATGTACTTATGAAGACGAATATAAAATGATTGGTTGGTGTTGCATTGTGCATCTCAAATTATAACTTATTTAATGTAATCATCCTTTCAGCATGACAATGATAGTGTTACTAGCTGATGTAGAGAACTTAAAAAGAAAACTGAACTTTTGGCCTGATGGTGACTAACATGCATCTATCTCTCAATTTTGAGATGTACAGAATATGATCTCTTGGTCTGCATGATTGTTTTTTTAAATGTTTTTAACAACAAGTATCCATGCAGCCTTCATGGTCTTATACGAGGTGAAAATATGGAGCTTGGTCGTGACTCTGATACTGGTGGCCAGGTAATATTTGGTTGTTAATGTGGATTCACTCCTTGTTTCTAGTTGCATTATATCTTTGTTTGAACTATAATACCTTCTATAGTTGCTACCTGCTTAATGTTGGGTTTATGTTCCTTTTAGGTTAAGTATGTGGTGGAACTTGCAAGGGCTTTGGGCACCATGCCGGGAGTGTATCGGGTTGATCTGCTAACTAGACAAGTGTCATCACTGGATGTAGATTGGAGTTATGGTGAGCCCACAGAGATGCTGACTTCAACAAATGCAGATGGTTTCGTGGAAGAAGAGATGGGGGAGAGCAGTGGTTCTTATATCATTCGTATACCGTTTGGTCCCAAAGATAAATACATTCCCAAAGAAGATCTCTGGCCACACATCCCTGAATTCGTTGATGGTGCATTGAACCACATAATACAAATGTCCAAAGTTTTGGGTGAACAAATTGGTGGTGGGAAGCCAGTCTGGCCTGTTGCCATCCATGGGCATTATGCAGATGCTGGTGACTCTGCTGCCCTTTTATCCGGTGCTTTAAATGTTCCAATGCTTTTCACTGGCCATTCACTTGGCCGAGATAAGTTGGAGCAACTTCTAAAACAAGGCCGTCTTTCAAGGGATGAAATAAACACAACATACAAAATAATGCGTCGGATAGAGGCTGAGGAGTTATCCCTTGATGCCTCTGAAATAGTTATTACCAGCACTAGACAGGAGATAGATGAGCAATGGCGCTTGTATGATGGTTTTGATCCTATTCTGGAGCGTAAACTACGAGCTAGGATCAGGCGTAATGTGAGCTGTTATGGCAGGTTCATGCCCCGCATGGTGGTAAGTGCTGAGATCTTTTTTCATATCCTTGTGGAATGCTTTTCCACACTCTTAGGGAGGACTTGAAAAGCTGGTCCAAATTGAGTTGGGCATGCTGTTGAGCATGATTTCTTGCTGCCCTGATCAGCACTGCTTTAAAGGTCTAGGTGTTCATGGCTTGCTCTTTTGGAAATGCTATGCTGGGTTTCGCTGGTAAGACACATGCTAGTTTTCTATGTATATATCTTAAATTTTGTAGTTCTCTGCAGGTAATTCCTCCTGGAATGGAGTTCCATCATATTGTCCCGCAAGATGGTGATATGGATGGTGAAACAGAAGCAAATGAAGACCATCCTACTTCTCCAGACCCACCTATTTGGTCCGAGGTTCTAGTCATTCTCTATGCATTTACTTTGATGTCTCCCAGAAAGATAGCTGATAAGTCATTTGGATATGTTCTGCTTTGTAATTTTTTAGTCCAGGGTCACAGATTTTGTTTTCATGTATTATGCATTGACTGTTGCCAATCTGAATTTTTTATAATGCAGATAATGCGCTTCTTTACCAATCCTCGCAAGCCTATGATCCTGGCCCTTGCAAGACCAGATCCAAAAAAGAACATCACAACTTTGGTCAAAGCATTTGGAGAATGCCGTCCACTAAGAGAGCTTGCTAATCTTGTATGTTAGAATCCTTGATGGCACTTTCTTGGTGAAGACATCTTTGTGATTTATCTGACTAGCTGAATTGGCTTTGTTGCTGAGCCCATTTTATCATCTTAACCATTTTTTTTTAAATCTCTACTCTGCAGACACTAGTTATGGGTAACCGAGATGGAATTGATGAAATGTCAAGCACAAGTGCTTCAGTTCTTCTATCAGTACTCAAGCTTATTGACAAACATGATTTGTACGGGCAAGTCGCATACCCCAAACACCACAAACAGTCTGATGTTCCTGAGATATATCGTCTAGCAGCAAAGACAAAGGTACACATTGCAGTTTATATAAGTGAAAGATAATTTGATCATGTGAGCTAACTAGGAAAAAGTGACACACTGTTAGAAATCCTCCATTAACATTATTTGTCCAGTCTGCATACAGGTAACTGAGACATTCAAGATAAGGCAATCTATTGCCATCTTTTTGGCAACTGCTCTTGGTATATAATTATGTGTGCTATGTCTTTGGTTTCTGGTTTAATATTTCATTCAAATCTTTTTTTTGCAGGGTGTTTTCATTAATCCAGCTTTCATTGAACCGTTTGGACTCACATTAATTGAGGTGTTTTTCTCAATATTATCCCAGGAGTTTACTTTCACATGTTATTTATCTATTTTATTAATTTTTTTCAGAAACCAATATAACTTCTGCACTTTTGTTGAACAGGCAGCTGCTCATGGTTTGCCTATCGTTGCCACAAAAAATGGAGGTCCTGTCGACATACATCATGTATGCCTACTCATTGATCATAAAGAATTGATAGAAGGTTTTTTATGTATTGTACATGAACTGTAGTAAAAATTTCCAAAACTGATAGGAGCTCTTTCTGCAGGTACTAGACAATGGTCTTCTTGTTGATCCTCATGATCAGCAGTCTATTGCCGATGCTCTTCTGAAGCTTGTTTCAGATAAGCAGCTCTGGGCAAGATGTCGGCAGAATGGGTTAAAGAACATTCACCTATTTTCGTGGCCTGAGCATTGCAAGACTTACCTATCTCGTATAGCCGGTTGTAAACCAAGGCATCCGCAGTGGCAAAGAAGTGAGGATGGAGCAGAAACTTCAGAGTCAGACTCCCCAAGTGATTCCTTGAGAGATATACAGGATTTATCTTTGAACTTGAAGTTTTCAATGGATGGAGAAAAGAGTGGAACTAGTGTGAATGATAATCCTTTAGAATCTGAAGGAAGTATTGGTGATAGAAGGAGTAAATTAGAAAATGCTGTTATAGCATGGTCAAAGGGTGTTTCAAGGGACACGCGGAAGGCTGGGTTCTCAGAGAAAGCAGACCATAACAGTGCTGGTAAGTTCCCAGTGTTGAGGAGGAGGAAACACCTTATTGTCATTGCTGTGGATTGTGACACCGTTTCAGATCTTATTGAAACCACTAGAAAGATTTTTGAGGCTACAGGAAAGGAAAGGACCGAAGGCTCTGTAGGGTTCATACTGTCAACATCCCTGACTATAACCGAGATACGCTCATTTGTGGTCTCAGGGGGATTCAGCCCTAATGATTTTGATGCGTTTATTTGCAACAGTGGCAGTGATCTCTACTATCCATCTATTAGTTCAGAGGATCGTCCATTTGTGGTTGACTTTTATTATCACTCACACATCGAATATCGTTGGGGTGGAGAAGGATTGAGAAAGACATTAGTACGCTGGGTAACTTCACTTACTGATAAGAAGAGTGGGAGTGAGGAACAGATTGTTACTGCATCTGAACAACTTTCAACCGACTATTGTTATGCTTTTAAAGTGCAAAAACCAGGACTGGTAAATGTCCTCAATTTTGATTGTGGATGAGTTTTGCATGAAATGAGTAACATTGTGCTGGCATGCTTATTAAATCGAGGGTGAATTTATTTATTAACATAAATCTTCTGCAGTTTCTTAAAGTTTGTTCACTGGTACAGTGCAGTATATTCATCATAGGAATTTCTTTTCTATAATCTTTGTAGATTCCCCCTGTGAAGGAGCTTCGGAAGTTTCTGAGGATTCAGGCTTTACGGTGCCATGTAATTTACTGTCAAAATGGGACCAGACTGAATGTAATTCCAGTATTGGCATCTCGTTCCCAAGCCCTCAGGTACTATATTTATGTATAATCTCCGTCAAGGGCATAACTATTCTTATCTGAACCATTGGCATACATTTTATGGTCATAACAAGTTGGTTTAATTTAGTGACTCCTCGCATATGTGGTCAAATACCGGAACAATGTAACTTACGACATCCACGGTTATAATTTAGTAGAACAAAATTATAGAGAACTGCTTGAGGTTAACGCCACTGGTTATACTAGTTAAAGCTATAAAGTGAATGCTTACATCTGTTGTGTGCAAATCCAAAAGATTATTAGGTTTGTAAAATCTTTAAGTAAAAGACCAATCCTATGAAAAGCCCAAGAGTATGGTCTTCGCAAGCATACCGCTTTCTGTTCAAGAATCAGTAGCGGTTACTTGATTTGGTCCTTTGGCACATGTCCACAAATGAAGACAACCAGAAACTGACTATTAAAGATGAAAATCAGTAGAATGACTGGCTGTCTCGTCATCTGTTGGGCACATTCATGATGCCTGGGGTTGATTCTGAAGGGTTGGATTCAAGATTCCATCATAACAAAGTGTTAAAGTGGAATAATTGATCTGTGAAATTTTATATTAAATTTTAGGTTTATTCGTATCCTCAAGTATGCAATCATATAACTTTATTGTCATTTATGGTAGTTAAAGTTTTGAAACATTCAGATACATTTATCAAATTGCTTATGAACTTTGATGACTAAAACAAGCATTTCCTTCAGGTATTTGTATCTTAGATGGGGTGTAGATTTATCAAAAATGGTGGTTCTTGCTGGAGAATGTGGGGATACAGATTATGAAGGATTGCTTGGTGGGCTGCACAAAAGTCTAATACTGAAGGGAGTTGCCAGCAATGCAATCAGTCAACTCCATATGAACCGAAACTACCCTCTATCCGATGTCCTGGCATTGGACAGCCCCAACATTGTTCAGACAACTGAAGGTTGTGGCAGTGATGATATCCGGGTTTCCTTGGAGAAATTAGGAGTTCTCAAGAACTAGAAATGTGCATATTCCTAAGCCTCATAAGCACTCTCTCTTATCTCAAACCTTGCCCTCAAAAGTTTGTTTGCGGGTTTGTCATAAAGCTCAATACTTGTATTCATAGTTTTTATTTCTTTCACAAAGTAAAATCCTTTTCTTGCTTTCAGTGGCTTCTAGGCTACTAGCTAAGAAATAAAGAGCCAACTGCACTCCTAGTTATGTAGTTGTTGCATCTTTGGTGTGTAATGCAAACATCTCTTGGGACTGCTGGAAGTTGATCTCTCTTTCAGTGCTTTTTATACTGGAACGTACTTTACTCCCCATAATTGTCCATACAGTGAAGACGGTTGTCAATTGTTGATGTGTGTGACGATTGATCACGATTTTGCTTAGCATTTAGCATTTCTCTTTACATCTGGCCTCATGAGTACAAGTAAATCCAAAAAACCAAAATCGTGACAGACTGACAGTAAGGCAATCTTGAAAGGGTTAAACTCAGATTCTAAAAGATGAAAGGTGTAATCGCTATTCTGTTCCTAATGACTAATGAGTAATCAGCAAAGGAGCATATATGGGTGGTCCTTCATCAGTGCTGGTGTCAACATCCTCTTAAACCTACATACATACGTCTTCATAAAGTCATAAGGCTACGTGTGTCTTGGAGTAAATGGGTGAATGGGGTCACTACTTTTATGGAACGTAACATCTAACGTGACAAGGAACTTCCCAAATCGAGAATAAAGACAGACACCAACTATCGTCTTTATTTCTGGGTCAAAACACCAACAATAGTCTAAATATAAATATAAACCCATTATTTGTTACATTAAAGAGAATTGAACTTTGACTAATCTTAAATATAACTCATTTCTCTACCCTCATTTTGAATGAATACATATTGAGTTATATTAATTTAGTAAGACAAGTGGTTAAGCAATTGGCAAGAAATATTGCTTTTGCGTTCAAGTGTCCCAAGAGCAATCAAAACTATGTATCCATAAATCAATAAGAAAGTAAATAGCAGTCCGATAGTTGGTCACCTGTCTGCTCTTAAAACAATGGAGTATTGCTACATTAGGGTTGCTAATGCCACCTAGAGAAAAAATTAGCTGAGCTTCTTAAACCTAAATGTCAATTGGATTTTACAACTGCTTTTTTTTATTATTATTTTTTTAATGAAGTAACAAACAAAATACCCAAAATAGCATATTCTGAACGTACGTGATCTTTTGAGGTAACTTTGGTTACCCAATATTATCTCAATCATGGTGGTTTTATATCTCCATCATGGTGATGTATGACACATGCTTCACGAGATATATATATGCTTTTTTTGGTAAAAGAGATATATATATATAGGCTCCTTCTGTTGAGGTATACCTCAACTTATTTATGTTGAGGTATACTCTGTTGGGGCGTACACGAGTCTTTTTGTGTCAATCCGAACCGTTCATTTTTTACATCTCCATAAATAGATCATCCTTGCAAAAAATTAGCCAAATCGGAAATCATTTGCCTATCTAACTTTGATCAAATAAATGGACGAACCAAATATTTTCGATGAAACCGTCTATTTGTTTTATCAAAGTTAGATAGGCAAATGATTTCCGATTGGGCTAATTTTTTGCAAGGATGATCTATCAATGAAGATTATCCTTGCGAACGGTTCGGATCGACACAAAACGACTCGTGTGGGCTCCAACAAGGTCATACCTCAACATAAATAAGTTGAGGTATACCTCAACAGAAGGAGTCCATATATCAGGCTCCTTCTGTTGAGGTATACCTCAACTTATTTATGTTGAGGTATACTCTGTTGGGGCGTACACGAGTCTTTTTGTGTCAATCCGAACCGTTCATTTTTTACATCTCCATAAATAGATCATCCTTGCAAAAAATTAGCCAAATCGGAAATCATTTGCCTATCTAACTTTGATCAAATAAATGGACGAACCAAATATTTTCGATGAAACCGTCTATTTGTTTTATCAAAGTTAGATAAGCAAATGATTTCCGATTAGGCTAATTTTTTGCAAGGATGATCTATCAATGAAGATTATCCTTGCGAACGGTTCGGATCGACACAAAACGACTCGTGTGGGCTCCAACAAGGTCATACCTCAACATAAATAAGTTGAGGTATACCTCAACAGAAGGAGTCCATATATATATATAAATATAAATATACACTGAAATGTGTTGTTTGTTAAATAGTCATTTTATTTTGTTAAATTATCGGATTAAACTTTAAACCAAACATTCAAATAAAACTCAACTTAATTAATAGTCTACCTTGACAACGTGGACAAAAATATATTATTTTCATGTATCTACTATCTATATAGAGTAATGAAAAGTGGGTCTTGATAAATTAGTTGATCCGTTTGGTACTTTGGTGGGTGAGATATAATGGAAAATATGGTTAACCAATTAATTCTCCTTCTTTATAATTCTCATATATAGGCCAGGAAAAAGACGTCATTAATAAAATAAAAAAATAAATTAATGATTTTAGGCACAGAGGAGAACCAACCAACCAAACCAGTGTATGTATCTGCTATGCTTAGCTAGATAGAGCATCGTGCATGTCATGTAAATGTAGTAATGCAAGGCAATGTCAGTAGGTCTTTTTAATGTTGTAGTTGGTTGGTGCAGTTGGGCACTTAATACCTCATTACACATCACATGGCATATTATTCACATATTTGCTTCTTCTTCTTCTTCTTCCACCATAACTATAAACCATCTCTCCTCGAAGCCCCTCCTCCTCCACACCCACCAATGTCTCTTAGGGAAGAAGGAGGAGCTGCTTCAGCAATTTCCAAGAGATCATCATCTTCTTCATCCTCACCATCAAAACCAAAACCAAAACCAAAACCAAAACAAATTATGGATCAAACCCATTACCACACAGACAACAACAACAACAACAACAACAACAACTACAACAAGAAGAAAAAGAAGAAGAAGAAGAAGGATATTTCTCAACAGACAAAATCGACCCAACCCAAACGGTACGGTTTGATGTCGTATTGGGAGTTGCCGGAGTACATGAAAGACAATGAGTTCATACTCAATTATTACAGAGCCAATTGGCCTCTCCACGAAGCTTTCTTCAGCGTCTTCCGCTGGCATAACGAAACTCTCAACGTTTGGACGTACGTCTTGTTTTGCTGTTTCATTTCTTTCATGTTTCTTTCATGAATTTAGGTTTTTCTTGTTTCTTTTCTTTGAATTTAATTATTCGAAATTTTATTTAAATTTTGGGTGTTTTGTTTGCAGGCATTTGATTGGGTTTGTTCTGTTTTTGGGTTTGACTATGGCCAATTTGTGGGAAGTGCCTCAGTTAGCCGATCTCCTTGGCTTTTTTACCAGGTTTGTTGATAATTTCTTTCTTTAATTAGTTACTTTTTCTAATTCTGTTTTCTTTTGAGAAATCTGAAAATTTCATTTGTATCTGATATACATATATCTTCCATAGTTATGTGAAAACAAATTAGAATCAGAATAGAAAACTGATGACTAATTAACAAAATATATTATAGTAATATACCTAGACTAATTATTAGTTAGTTTGAAACATTTAATTTCTAGATGAAAGCATGTGAAATCTTTCTTTTTCTGCTAATTAATTAGAGTTAATTTAGCTTCATAATCATTAATTGCAACCATGCATAAATAGAGATCTTTCTTTTCTTTGACACTATGAACATTCCATACATTTCAATTCCCAAAACTCTCAGGCATGCATATAGATATAGTACGTAATTCCAAGAAGAATCAATCAATTTATAACCTTGTCTCATTAATTTATATATGCATGTAATTTGATGCAGGTACACACCAATTAGTGCAGATACAAATATTTCCCGTAATATTTTTTCGGTTAGTTCATCTTCTGTATATGATCCTCCCTATGATATCAATTCTTCCACTGCTTCTGTTCTGATTGATATATTTCAAAAATTAACACAAGAAATTAATTATCAGGGGACAACAAAGCTTATTGATTTCGAGCAAATGACATCTCAGGAAATGGGTATTGCATCATCTGCTGAAATGAGTGTGACATGGTGGCCTTTCTATGTTTTCCTAAGTGGTTCTATGTTCTGCCTTCTCTCAAGCACCATTTGCCACCTTTTCTCATGCCACTCTCACCCTTTGAACCTCTTACTCTTGCGCATAGACTACTCCGGCATCACCATCATGATCATCACCTCCTTCTTCCCTCCAATTTTCTACATATTCCAATGTGACTCGCGCTGGCAATTCATCTACCTTGGTGGGATCACCATCATGGGCATTTTCACCATCATAACACTGCTTTCACCAAAGCTTTCAAGCTGCGAATTTCGTACATTTCGTGCCTCACTCTTTGCTTCTATGGGGTTGTTTGGGATTGTGCCTGCCATCCATGCCAGCATTGTGAATTGGGGCAACCCGAAGCGCGATATCACTCTGATTTATGAGGCTTTCATGGCCCTTTTCTACTTAACAGGGACTGGATTTTATGTGACTCGGATTCCAGAAAGATGGAAGCCCGGATGGTTTGATTTGGCTGGCCACAGCCATCAAATTTTTCATGTTTTGGTGGTGATGGGTGCATTGGCACATTATGGTGCCATACTTGTAATGCTAGAATGGCGAAACACCTTTGGGTGTGACAATAGTACTATGTAAAATATATACCAAGTAAGTAACTTCATTTTTGTGCTCAACTATTTATGCTTGATTTATATTGATATTGATGATGGGTATTTGGGTACGTAGGGGCATATAATTCATTTGTTGAGTATAAGGTGTTGTATATGAGAGCTTCCTCTAGCTCAAAAGATGGCCTCAAAAGAGAAGCAGATAGAGGCTGTCATTATGTTTTAGAAGAATTCCAGGGAGAAAAAAGTTCAGAATTAATTGTTTTCTATTACTTATTTATTGAGATTGTAGTGTGTATCATAATATTAGTTTGTATATTGATCATTTTGTAGTTTTATTTTTTTCTGAATAATTGAATTGTGAATGTATTTTGATGTATCAGAACGCAGCATGGAGACAAATTTAGGGTACTTTTTTGCACCTCAACATTTAGGATAGTTCAAGGGGTTGCAGGTTGCTCAAGCCCACATCTATTAAATTCAAGTTGAAGATGCTTTCAATTCAGTAACTAATTAATTATTCATAATTCGACTTCTCCTTCTGATTAAAAAAAAAAAAAAAAGCTTTCAATTCAAAGATATTAGGCAAGAATTACGTTCTGTTAGGAAACATGATTCTCGTACGTCCAAGAAAATAGGAAATGTGAGAATGGATAAAAGAGTTCAGTTACAACTTACAAGGCTGTTGGATGATGAGATGCCAATGCCATATACAGGGTGGGCTTTGGGGGACGGGATGGGCTTAGTGTGGGCTGACACTTGGGTTGGGCAGGGTTAGACTTTTTTTGGGCTTGGTTATAGTTCATGAGAGCCTTCTAATAGCTCCATCCTTAGATGAGAGTCAAAGTCTACTAGTCTAGTTGTGGGTGAGCTTAAATGCTTTAGCATGCATTGGACTTATAATAAGTGTTACAAGTGGGTAAACAATTAATATTGAAAATGCTGAACTCAACCTTAACTTGTACACAATACTATTTCCATTCCACGATATGAAATCTTATGTAGCTTAACCACACATGTATATATGAACAATACTGTCAATACGTAATTAAATGAAGTGTGAACAATACGTGTCATATAATAAGTCACACCCACCTCATAAATGAAGTGTGAACAATACGTAAGTTTACTCACAGTTTGACTAAACAAAAAAAGTCTACTCCTATTTCACCTGTATGACTAAGTAAGTACATAGGTTAATTATTTATAAGCCCAGTTCCCATCATGTATTGGGCAATTTCCAAGATATCCATCTGATTTTATATATGTTTCAGGCCATGGGTCTCTTGATCTGGTGTTGGACTTTTAACAGTACATTACTTTCAATCCACTCAAAAAGCAGCAGGCTCAAGAAGTTTGCGATCCAAGAAGTTCACTTCAACCTCATATATAGATATATGGGGATCATAAGAGAAGGTGCATGATAAACAAATGAGTTTGACCAACTCAATATATGTACCTTTGGGATTAGAGTTTGGTCGATTCCCTAGGGCCATGGTACAAACTTCACTATAGAATTGGATAAATAACTACCCTCCAAAGACTACCGTTTATTTGTATTTATAGAATAGCATGAAGAAAAAAAAAAAAAAAACAGAGGAAAAAGGTTTATTAATTTCATGCATTTAGTGCGCGCATGAATTGGCAATTTGGCATGTATTTGATAGTGTATATATGTTATTTTAGATTGGTTAAGGCTTAGGATAAGACAAAAAACAAGTTGTTCTATAGAATATGAGCTTTAAAATGTTGTGGAAACAAGTCACTTAAAATAAGAGAGGGACTTGACAAACTATTTTTGAGATTTTTTCTATTTTAACGGTTAGGGTTTTTCTCTCCAAAAAAGAGTACCTATTGGAATAACCCCGGACAAAAATATATATGCTGGCATATGATAATGATATGCATGGCAAAAGGTTAATAAATTATTCTGACAACTTGCAAGTTACTCATCTTCAAAAGTTTTAAGAATATCATCGATTTCTGCAGCTGCTAACAATCTTTCCAGGTCAGTAATATCACAATGTACGTGTTTGATGATATGACTCACCGAGAGCTGAGGCAAAGAGTTAGCTAGCCTTTATTATAAAGTCAAAGCACCCTAGCTATATGTATATATAAATGTAGCAAGTGCATGCAGCTTCTTAATTAGATAAACCCAGATGCTGATATTCCTCACCAAGTCACTGAGTCACCCTCATCACTTCTTATTAGGAATCAAAGCGACAGAGTAGAGTACGTACGTACTGTGTGTGATATAGAAGCTAGCAGTAAAGTTAGCCATGGCAGCCTTAAGCTTTCGACTTTTTCTGTTAGTTATTACGTTGTTTTTTCTTCTTTGCTTCCTCGTAACCTTTTCACCATTGTCCGAAAACAACCATCTCATTCCCTTTGTTTCCTCTTTCACTATTTCTACACCTTTTAATCTCAAAAAGACCAATAACTACACAGCCCCACCACACGTTTCTTTAGATGGGTCGACTCTCACAAGCTCTATGTATCAAGGAAGTACTATACAGAAAGCTAGTGGTACCAAAGTGAGCAAATCATGCAAATATATTTGATTAATTGTTTTGGTAAATTAATCAACTTTGGCTAATACTATCTATTAGTGTAAATTTTGTGACCAGGGTGTTAAGACTAGTTTGGAGAAAATTGAAGAAGATTTAGCAAAAGCACGAGCCGCAATTCTTCAAGCAATTCGGTCTAGTAACTATACATCAGACAAGGAAGAGACTTTTATCCCAAGAGGAAGCATTTACAATAACCCTTATGCTTTTCACCAGTTGAGCACGTTTAACTTTTAAGATGCTAATTATAATTAATTAAGTACTTTTAATTTTCTTCTTATGGATATAAATGTGTACATATTAATTGCTTAATCATAATTAACTATGATATGTATCATGTATGTGCAGGAGTCACATAGAGATGAGGAAGAGGTTCAAGGTGTGGAGCTACAAGGAAGGAGAGTATCCATTAGCGCATTTTGGTCCAATGAACAACATATACGGCATTGAAGGACAGTTCATAGATGAAATAGAGAGGGAGGAGAGCCCCTTCAGAGCTACACATCCTGATGAGGCACACACATATTTCCTGCCCTTCAGTGTAGCCAACATTGTTCACTATGTCTACTTGCCCATCACCAGAAAACAAGACTACTATCGCGATCGCCTGCAACGGATTGTCATCGACTATGTTGGTGTTGTGGCTGATAAGTATCCCTACTGGAACAGGAGCAATGGTGCTGA
This sequence comes from Dryas octopetala, assembly GCF_963921425.1. Taxonomy (NCBI): domain Eukaryota; kingdom Viridiplantae; phylum Streptophyta; class Magnoliopsida; order Rosales; family Rosaceae; genus Dryas; species Dryas octopetala. Next base: position 21,202,447 of record NC_141370.1, on the reverse strand, counting down.
CCATTTTATGGCTTCATGCCACGATTGGGTACGTATTATAAAAAACAATAATGCTAGTTGTCACACATTTTTTTTCCCACATTTGTATCCCACATGATGTGTCATTATTTTACTGGAAGGTTATTTCGTTTTTCTTTTTTAGGTTTTAATTTTTAATTTTTAGTGTCCAATGTATGAATGCCATGTAAAATGGTATGAAATTATGGTATAAAAATGTGGTAAGTGTAGCATTACTATAAAAAAATAGTACTAGAAGCACAAACTATTATCCTAAATATTTTTAAAATCTTAATTAATGCATCAGTATATCAGTTACAAATTTTGACGTGACTAAAAATACTAGAAGTTTCTTATTTTCAGGCACCGGAGGTTTCAGTAGGAGAGTCTGAGCTTTTCAAGAACTTTATTAGAGTCCTTTGTAATGCCAACACATCTGAAGGATTCCAGCCCAAACGAGACGTCCCACTGCCTGAAATTTACATACCCTCTGGAAAGCTTGGTCCACCCTATTTGGGTCAGGACCCAAACAACCGTCCAATTCTAGCCTTCTTTGCCGGTAGGGTCCATGGGTACATTCGACATGTGTTGCTCAATTATTGGAAGGACAAAGATGAAGAAATTCAAGTCCATGAAAAGCTTCCAATGGGTCAAAACTACACAAAATTAATGGGGCAGAGCAAGTTTTGCTTGTGTCCCAGTGGGTTTGAAGTGGCAAGCCCAAGAGTGGTGGAGGCATTTTATGCAGGGTGTGTGCCGGTGTTAATTACTGACAATTATACATTACCCTTCAGTGATGTCCTTAATTGGAGCCAATTTTCCATACATATTCCAGTTGCTAAGATACCAGAAATTAAGACCATCTTACAAGCAATTCCAAATGAGAAATACTTGAAAATGCAGAAGAGGGTGTCCAAAGTTCGTAGGCATTTTGCACTAAATAGACCATCTAAGCCATTTGATGTAATTCATATGGTACTTCATTCAGTGTGGTTGAGACGGCTTAATTTTAAAATCGAAAGTTGATATAAACATTAACTTGTGCATGTAACTTTTAGATTTGAATGATTTATCCTACGTGTTTGTTTTAATTTTTAAATTTGGATTCTCCTTTGTATTTGTTTTTACTTCTAGTCATGTATTACAAATCAAAGGATTACAATGCATTTAGGTAACTCAACATACATTCAAAAAGTGTTATTATGATTATTTCATTTTCTACTCACACACGCTTAAATTATAATACATGATTGTATAATTAAAACTCATATAAAAACAAGCATTGTCTTCTTAATCAAATATCTTAGTCTTCCTTTAGTGATCGACTTGCAACTCCATAATTAATGCCGTCTTATTTTCAATCTTGTTATTAATTGTCTCCTCTGCAACTCTATAATGGCTATTGTGTTGGGTCATATACATAATCACTCAAATTAAAATTGAAGCAATTACATGCATATTGAATTATTGATCATATATGGATTAATGCATGCCATAATATGATTTGTTTTAGATGAAAGAAGAGGCATATAATAATAAGAGATGATCCTTGCATGGTTCCGCCAGTGGATCGATGACTTGCAATTCAATCAAGGCCAGAGAATTGAAGCAGTCTCAAGAAAGTTGGTAATCCGAGACAGGAACGACATGATCGAGACATATTATTCATAATGCTCTTGGAATCATGCAAATAATCTATAAATAATGTGTTTGGGATTGGAGCTATTGGGTCAAATTCCTACGCCAAAATCTTGATCCACATCCATATATGCATGTATGTTAATTAGTTACTTTTCCAATTTTTCTTGAAGCTAGCCAAGGAGTTCGGATCTTCTGTCCTTAAATTGCGTCTCTCCCTCCCGAAATTGGCCTCATGACTCATCCCCTACGTTGTGATGCATTTATATATATATATAAGTCATTCTCGAGAGATGATGTCAACATTTTCAAAATTTGTGGATGCTAACACAATGCTGACATATGGTAGATAGTGTGTCGACACGAAATTTCAGAAATTGCTGCAGCACATCAGAATTTGTTGCAGCACATCATTTGTACCGACAGACTGTTTACCTCATGTCAGCACTGTGTCGGTATTCGCAAATTTAAAAAAATATGAACATTCTTTCTAGAAAAAATTATATATATATATTATGACTAATCATGATTAAGTTGATGTCTTTTAATTAGAAGGTACTGCTACAGTGCTACTACATGACTATGAGAGGATGATGTAGTCAAAGTACTAAAGTACCCCTAACTTTCAGCAAATTAACAATGATATCATGCACATATGTGCCATATTGAGAGGTTATTTTGCAAGGTTAATTGAAATGTTGAATTAATGGGGTTAATTAGGGTTTAGTCCAGTAAATTAATGATGTCGTACGTGGAAGATATTATTTTCTTTTCTCAACTGCATTTCCATTACTACATCATCTAATTAATCGAAATAAATCTCTTTCTAGTTTCTACAATTAATATAGTAGATACTAATTAATTTATACCGTCCAAGATACTAATTAATTAACCATAAATTTAGCCTAGCTAACTGGAGCTTCCAGTTAAAATGTAATTAATCATTTTATTAAGGAAAGACCAAAAAGTTGACCAAGCTAAATTAGTTAGGCAAGTCGATGCTTCACAATTCACATTCATACCGCCATATAATCTCTCTCTTTCTCTCTAGATCGAAGAGGAAAAAGAAGAGTACGTAAGACACAAGGAAACACTATATATATATATGTGTGTGTACAATATATTTAGCCATGGCAGCCTTCAGCTTCCCAGCTCTCTCATATTTACTTGTACCCACCTTTCTTCTTGTTCTTCTCACGTACTTATGTGTCCCAAACTTTTTCTGTATCACTGATCTCATTTTCTATTCCTCCACTAATATTTATATCCCTTTTAACCATTCAAATTCCAGTCCCAAATCTTCAAGAGTAGTCTTACCCACACCTGATCTGCTGGCCTTGACACAACAAATTCCTCCATATGACTCACCTTCCTTTGCAACCTACGATTTCAGCCAAAATATCAATGTTAGTCCCATCAAACATAGGTTTTATCACTAAAGAATTGTTTGTTCATGGTTTGTATTTTATTTACTATTTTTCTCTCTCAATTTTTTATTTTTTATTTTGTTACAGAAAATGAGTAGGTTGCATTTCAAAAGGAAAAAAAGTAGGTTGGAGAAGAAGAAGGAAGAAGATTTGGCTGAAGCACGAGCGGCTATCTACAAAGCAATTCACACTCGGAATTATACATCAAATAATAAGGACGAGACTTTCATCCCTAGAGGATGCATTTACAGAAATGCTTACGCTTTTCATCAGTTAAGTTTTAACCTTTCATTTATTTACTTTTCTTGACGCTTCTCATAATTTTTTTTAGAAAAAAACATAAATTTGAAAACAGTATGAAAGTATATTTCTTTGGGACTAACGAATATATTACGAAGACAAATTCAAGAGAAGTGCTCACCTAAAGGACAAAATTTGAGAGATAAATGAAGGATAATACAACAAATCTTTGAATTTAATACAAGGATTGAAAGAAATAACATTGAAGTAAATCGAACCCTTAGATGCATAGATGCATTGTCTTTCATTTATTCGTTAATTTAAATCCCTTATGTGAACCTTTTTGTATCAATCAATTTTTAAACGCTTTAAAATTTACATTGATATTATGGTTGGAAGGTCTAAAGCAAAGACATATGTAGGTAATTAATAGTGATAGCTATATATTCTATTTATGACAGTAACTGAGTAATAAATGTAGTACAAAGGATAATGTTGCTTATTCATGAAACCTTTTTTTCAGAACTTAATTATTCATGAAAGTTATCTTTTGCATAATTCAAATTCAATGTACTCGTGTGATCGTGTCTATTTATTTCTTCATTCTAGTTACCATAATTCATTTTCCAATGTACCCAAAATTCTTCAATTGCAGACAATTGTATTCAATCAAATTTGTAATTTTGTACCATATGTTGTATTAGGAGTCATATCGAGATGATGAAGAGGTTCAAGGTTTGGGCCTACAAGGAAGGAGAGCAACCCTTGGTTCACTCTGGGCCGGCCCATTTAATCTACTCCATCGAGGGCCATTTTATTGATGAGATGGAAAATGGGAAAAGCCCATTCACGGCCCGCCATCCAGATGAGGCCCATGTATTCTTCCTACCCATAAGTGTTGTCTATATTGTGGAGTACATCTACATGCCCGTTACCGACTATCGTCGTGATCGAATGGTGCGGGTCGTCAAAGACTATGTCAATCTTATAGCGAATAGGTACCCATATTGGAATAGAAGCAAAGGAGCTGACCATTTTATGCTCTCTTGTCATGATTGGGTACTTTTTTTTTTTGGAAAACTATTTGTACTATATTTATTAAATTCATCTTTTATAATAGAAAAAGTCCAAAACTAGCTATTGTTTATTTATATTACAAATTTTTAGTTATTTTTCTACACAATAAAATACGCGTTAAATATCCCTACAAATAGTATTCGAACTTTTTTTAAGCATTGATTGTTTAAAACTTGATGAGAGTTCAACATTACCCAGTAGTTACATTTAAAAGTTAATCTAAATTTGGACTGGTTCTCAAAGTTTTTCTTACCTAAAGATGAGATTTATATTGGATCCATTCATGTAAATAAATTACATTTCTATTAGAGGTGTAACTAGTAAATGCGCTACATATAGCAGTACTCTTCATGACATACTAACTTTATTCCATGTATGTTGTTAGGCACCGGCAGTTACCTTTGATGATCCTGAGCTCTTCACCAACTTCATTAGAGTACTATGCAATGCCAACACCTCTGAAGGGTTCAAGCCTACAAGGGACGTCTCAATGCCAGAATTCAACTTAGACCTTCACAAGCTAACCGGCCAGCTCTCACTTGGCCAACCCCCAAATAAGCGCCCAATACTTGGCTTCTTTGCTGGCGGTTCTCATGGAGACATAAGGTCAATGCTATTTGAACACTGGAAGGGAAAAGATGATGAAATCCAAGTCTTTGAGAAGCTTCCCAAGCAGCTAGGCTACAAGAAATTGATGGAGCAGAGCAAGTTTTGCTTGTGCCCAAGTGGGTGGGAAGTGGCAAGTCCAAGAGTGGTTGAAGCAATTCAATCTGGGTGTGTACCAGTGATCATTTCGGACCACTATGCATTGCCCTTTGATGATGTGTTTGATTGGACCAAGTTTTCAATACACATTCCCTCAAATAGAATAACAGATATCAAGAAGATCTTGAAAGGGGTTTCATATAGCAAGTACTTGAAAATGCAGAGGAGGGTGACCAAAGTGCAGAGGCATTTTGAGCTCAACCGGCCTGCTGAGCCTTTTGATGTGCTTCATATGGTGCTTCACTCATTGTGGCTTAGAAGGCTTAACATTAAGTTACCAATTTGATTGATTATGTTGATCGCTATTGTGATTATAGGTTTCTTGTGAAGGCATGAATTTGGCCAGTAGTCTGTTTTTCTATATATAAATAATTAATGAATTTGACAGGATTCAAAATGTATTACTTGATTTATATGTCTTCATTGTTTCTTGAAGAGAGATCCAACAACCCAGAAATCCTGCCATATTATAGAAAATAAATACATGCATGAATACTTGAAAGTCGTTGATTTATAGAAACTAGGAGAAAGTTGAAAATCAAAATTTGTGTTTTTTAAAGACATTTAACTCTTTTTAAGAGTTTAAAAAAATATAACCTACTATTCTTGAGCTCCCTTGAATAGTGTTCGAACCACTCGTAAATTTTGAACACTACTTGATAGGAGCTCTATTAATCAAGAGTTAAGTTTTTTTTTTATGACTCGAGTTATGTTTATAAAACTCTAAGAACTTGTTAGAGTTCAAATTTTTGTAAAACAATCTAACGGTAACAGAGCTAAAAAGGAAGTCCAGTGACCAGTGTGTAGGATCCGAGCCCATACCAACATCGGATCCGAGTCCGACTCGTTTGATGCCCTAAAGTCTAAGCCCCCTAGCAGTCCATACCGATTGACGCGCACGCGGCACAGTGTTTGTTGTAAACTTGTCGAAGGCAAGTAGGGGGAAGCAGCAACTAAAGCACTTGCTACGAAGACCACAACGCCAACCAACCAACCAACAACAAGAGACTCTCTGATATTCAAAAGCTGCTCCCTACTCCCTTCCACAGTGAGAAGCAATCTAATACCCGATGGCTGGGACGAGTGCACAGGAAGCTTCCGTGGACCTCCCCTTACCCGAACGCGCACCCATTCCCGCCGGCGATCACACTGTTTGGGCCGACGTGTCACCGCTTCTCGACGCCGCGTGCAGAGGTAGGTGTTTTCCCCTTGTTGCCCTAACCTCAATCTCAGCTTCTCTAGGCTACTCTGTTTGGTTTCCGAGAAAATGAAAGAAACCAAAAGTAAGGATTAAGGAAACGGAGATGAGAATCCCAAGCGTATTATGGTCTCGTGGAAAGTATACTTTTGGACTTTCAAATTCAAAATTAATAAAGAAATAGATAATGAACAAGACTCAAGTGACCAAGCAGTTTAACACACACACGTACATGTCCATATATTGTGTGTGTAGTTAACCAAAAGCAGTGGTTTAGTTTCCATTAACTTAATGCGATCCTAGGATTTTTTTCACTACATTGTTGAAAACATTGATGCTCTGTTTGGTTAAAACAAATGGTGAATTATTTTAGTGTTTGCATGGTTCTTTATTGCGGAGTTGTTTGGATGACTGAAGCTTGATATTGATTTTCTTTGGAAGTAACTGTGCAATGTGTAAATCTCCATTGCTCCATTTTCTGATTGCATTGGTAGAAAAAGAAAATTATGAAACATGTTTAGCAAATTATGCAATATACAAGTAAACTCTTCTTCTTTGTTTTTTTTTGTTTTGTTTTCTGGAGAATAAATCAACGTCACAAACACCCTATATAAAGTTGTTTGGGTTTAGAGCTTGATTTTCATTCTAGCCTATCATTGGTTACTCATTTTTCATTTGTTTTTCTCTTGATGACCTTTGGTCACAGATCTTCAGGATGGTGTGCTCATTCATGGAGATAATTTCAATCTTTTTGCCGCTATGTCTGCTTTAGAGGTAACACATTGTCTTCTCTTTCTTTGTTAATTTTTGGAGGTAACACATAGTCTATACTTAACACTTTGTATTTGTGTTCCTTATCAGATAATGGACCCAAAGATGGATTCCGGTATCATTTCTAAATATTACTCTGTTGATGAAGCAATTGAGAATGGTGCTGCTCCAGTTCCTATTAGCTTTGATAAAACGATTGATGTTCAATGCACTATTGATATCATGGACCATCTTCTAGCCTGTGAGGTATCTGCTGCATAACTTCCCTTGATTGCTCTTTAGGCCTGACATATATATTTAAAACAGTAAAAATTTCTTGTCGAAGCAATATATGTTATAAGTTGTTTGTGTCTATACTACATAATCTTTCCTATTCTTTATGATTTTATCTCTAAATCTTTATATGGCAGGCAACTTGGCACAAGGGTCATTCATTGGCACAAACTGTCTTCTCTTGCATCTATCTTCTCAGACCTGATAGGACATCTTCACATGCACTACTGCATTCTTATTGCAGAGTCATACGAGCAACCTGCAAGACCGTCATTTCAGTTGTCTCAGATGCGCGCACTAATGAAGTAAATTATTCCAACAGCTCTTTTGGCCTCTGTTGTTTCAGTCTTTTGATTAATTTTTACTGCTACCGGGATTGTATCAAGAGCAGATAAGAAAATAAATGAATGAGTTGTACAGTACTTGTAAATGATTGTTATCCTCAGAGTACCTTATAGTTTCATATCCTGATCACAATACAGTTCATTTTTTATCCACATGCAAAATTATCTCAATTGCATGTATACAAAATTTAGTCCTAGTTTCTAATTGTGTCTAGCAATGAACAAACACTTCTATATTCAGTTTTGATCAAACTTGTCTTACTGGCAGGAAGAAGACATTTTTACAATGACATATGGTCTTCCTTTGAATGGGGATGGAGATGAAAAGTGCTTATCAATGCTAAATGCTGTTGAAGAAACAATTTCCCGCCAATTACGTGCTTGTAAAGCTCCATCATCAAAAAGAAGAGTGTTAGAAGGTAGATATTTGTTCACTTTCGCATTAATATTAGTTTTGTCATTGTTAAACGTAGCAGTGAAACATATACGTCAAGAACACAGAGATAGTTTATATTGACTGCTTATTGGAGGCTAGACAGGATTTACTGTTCTTTAGAAGAGGCTAGCATGATTTTTCTTTTTCATTGTTCTTCCTTCCCTTACTTTCCTTTAAGTTTTTTGCAAGTGAATTTTGAAGGTGTATATTTGTTTGATGACCAAGACCATATAGAGATAACCCACTCTCAATTGCCTTGTAAATGAGCTTCTTGGTCATTCAATGTGTACATCTCCTTACCTTCATCGACTGCCTACTGCCATTTTAATTCTTGGTTAGGTCAATTTTAGTTTAAATAAATAATTGCCAATGTTTGTTTCATACCTTATGCTTTTAGAGACACGTTCTAGCTTTAATTTGTGTATCTACATAGTCTTTGCCACCTTTTCAGACTGCATGTAAGTTTAGACATTTCATAATATTATGCTTGGTTCATATACTAGCTCTTTTGATGCAGACATGGTGCCATTACAAAATAATCTTGAACTGGAGGAAGGCTACTGCAAAGCTTTGTTATGCCGCTTACGCTTTCGTAAGGTCTTACCCTGTGTTTGTTTTCTTATATGAATCTGCATTGTGTGAGAACATATCCATGTATTTAAATATATATATTTCCCATCTTCTAGAAGTTAAATTAAGAGGACCTCTTTTGTTGTTCGTCTTTCAGCATTTTTACCATGTTCTTACATCCATGAGGCGGCCTCAAGGGAGAGGTTTGGAGTTGGCAAGAAAGCATATAGCCTCCTGCATATCAGAACTAGACTGCATTCTTAACTCATCAGAGTTCCTTAGATTTAGTACTCTTAGAACTCATGAAGGCAGTATAGAAGATAAAACTACCGCTTCTGGTTGTGAACCGATTGGGTTTGATACCAGTTTAAACGGTAGATTATCTGCCCCAACACCACCACGAGCAATAAAACTTCTTAGTTGGAAAAAGGTGAGCATTGTATTATTACTACTGATAGTTCTAGTAATTTACTTCCATTATTATCACAAATTTTTTTGTTTTGTTACGCCAGGCTGTTGAATACTTTATGAAACTTCTTCATGATCTAGATGTTATATGTTCCTACCCATTGGACCCATCTTTAGAAAGTGTATTGCACTTTGTGGTTGAGTTTCAAAAATCTCAGCCTGATTTGGTAGCAAGAGCTCATCTTCAGGTTGGTTTTCACTTTTTCATTTGTTTCTCATTTATTGTTCTTCTGGTGCCTGGTATGATGACTTTGTGGTCTTTTATACTTTGTCATATAGTCATTGCAGCTGTTAGCTGCCTCTGCCGAATTATCAGGATAGTTTGGTCTACGAATCCTCTTAAGCAATAGGGCTATTTATATTTGTAACGTGGGTTAGGGGTTCTTAGTGGTTTCTTCAGCCATTTTAAACAAATTTCTTTAGATGTGTCATGCGTACTGGGAAAAGTGAGGAGAGGACCCCCTCCCCTTCTCTTTTTCTTCAAGATTATTATGAATTGTGACCCCCTCACCAGGTGGCATCAATTTTCCTTTAGTTCCCTTGTTGAAATTTCTTTATTGTGGAGTTGGTGGGCATTTGGATGGGTTTCATTTACTTAACAGGGATACCCTAGAAACAATACAAGTGTTCATTGTTTTCCGCTTGGTTTCTGGTCATGTTTTGGTTAACTCATCTAAACCTTGTCCTTTGGTGAATTAACTAGTATAAACAGATGTAGTGAGCTGCTGGCACTTCTAATTCTAATATGGTGAGAAATATTCATAAAAACGAATTGCTTAAGCAAAGAATAAAAAAGGAAGTAAAACCAATACTAAAAGTTCTATGTAACATGCGTAAAGGCCCAATCAGACCATTTCCAACAAGTTTAAAATTACCTAAAATTACCCTTGACTTAGAAAACTTAAAGGAGGGGGGAGCAATAGGTCACTTCGTGAAGAAATATTAAGAGTCTTTTGGCGAATTAACTAGTATGAACAGATGTAGTGAGCTGCTGGCACTTCTAATTCTAATAAGGTGAGAAATATTCACAAAAACGAATTGCTTAAAAAAAAAGAGTAAAACCAATTCTAGAACTTCTATGTACTGCGTAAAGGCCCAATTAGACCATGTCCAGCAAGTTTAAAATTATCTAAAAACACCCTTGATTTGGGAAAACTTAAAGGAGGGGGGAGCAGGAGCTTACTTAATCCCACAATTGGTCCATTTTCTAGTATATGCCCACAGTCACACTATGCGTAGTGGGAAGTAAGTAGTTCTTGGTTTTTTCAGTTCATTTTGTTCCGAACTTTATACTAGATACTTATTGCTACAATTCTGTCACCATATTTCTGAATTGTCAACCCTGAAAACTTTTGTACAGCGTCTTCTAGTTGAAGATGGGAAACTCTATGGCCGAGATCCTGCCTTTGCTGTCATTACTAGAGCTGCAGCATTACCTGATACTACAAGGAACCATGATATTCAGAAAAATGAATCTATTGTTCAACTGGGACAGGTGAGGCCAATATTTGCTGTTGGAGTGATTATTATTTTTCATTCCATTTTTGTATGTATTTTTGGGGTGATAGTTTAAATCTGTTTCATGTTATGTTATGGAACTATTCAATTTTTGTTTGAGATGGGAGATCCACATAAATGATCAGTGGGAGCTCTAGTAATTAGTATGACATTTTTTCTTTTCCTTTTAAATTTTAGGGAATCTGGATTAATGTGTGCCCCAAAAGATCGGAAATTAAATGCAACTATTTCTCCTTGTTTTAACCATGCATGCACCAGGGGGAGACTGGCTTTAGTTTTAACTTGCTTCCACATTCTTGCACTGGGTGCTTCATCTAATATGTGAAATATCATTGTGTAATGCAGTTAGTAATCAATTTGCTAAAAATTTTATGTACAAATGGTGCATGGCAAAGGCGTAAGCTTGGAAAGATTTTACAAGATTGGCGTGTTGTTTACGTACAGGTATGTCACATTATCTTCAAAGCAAGACATTTTATTAATTTTTCTTCTTTTTTCAATCTCATTCAGTTGCTCAAGGCCGTACAGGTATTTTGTTTATGAAGTGAACATCCTATCAAGTGCATATATCTTGCTCTATATTTATCTATTGTTTTCTGAGATTACTATATGTTAGATGGTTTAGGGCTGAGTGATCCAAAATCTTTACTTTTATTTTTATGCAGATATGTAATTAAGTTATTCTCATAACAAGATCTTCCAAATTACCCCTCAGACCCCCTGTATTGTTTCTACTATTAATAATTTAAGATTTTTTATATAGTAACTACTTTAAAAGAAAGTCTCTCATAAGCATGGGAAAGTAAGCATAACATAAGCACTGATATTATGTAGGGTCTGTTACCTTTGCTGCCTTGACATCTTACATATGGATGATGTTAACTTTGACTTGAGTGGTTGTTACTATGTCTCCAATAATGGGATTGTCAATGGTAATGATTAATGTGTTTACGTCTTTTGTATATTGATTTATAGCTAGAGATGGCCTTTAGAAAGGAGTTTGGAGAAAACACAAACATTTCAAACGATGAGGTATGTTGCTCTCTGAGAGGAGTACTTTAATATTATGCCCATCTAAGCACTTGGTATGCTAATCATGGAGGCACTCAATTTCTATATCTTCTTATGATTAAAATTTCCTTCTTTTCTTTTGCTAAATATAATGAAACCTTAATGGAAACAAAGTAAATGTTTGTTTATCAAAATTTGTCTGGATTTTCACAGAATGTCTTCATGAATCTATTCCAACACATCCTTGTTTGGTTGGAGGAGCAAACATACTGGATAGCTTCTCGATTTCTCATTTTAGGTTTTGAATTGGAGCTCTATTCTCACAGTGAATATTGCATGGTATATTGGTATATCTATGTTGTCCTGATCAAGCTTGCGGAGAAAACAAATCTTAAGATGGCGGTGAGCAATGGCAGTGGTAAATATGCTAACATTCTGTAACTTATTTCAATTGTGAGGCTGGTTGTAAGGAAGTTTTCAGATTAGTCAATCTTCATTATACATATATGCATGGACACTAGTCAATTTGGTCAAAGCTTAGTGGTTGTGAGTTGTCACCCAGCATTTCCTGTATCCTTGGAAAATGAGGAAACTGTTTAAAAATGAATAGTTCTAAGCATTTCATCTTCTGTGCTCTATACGTAGGCTAGGATTCAAGACATTGTTTAGTCTGTTAATTTGGTGATTAAGATGTTCTGAACAAGATGAATTTGGGTAAAGGGACCAAACATCGTGGCAGTTTCTGAATGTATTATTGCTTTTTTCATGCAAACAGTTTTATAGGAATAATCTGTCTGAATTTTCATCGTGGCAGCTTATGGCACCATTTGATGCATTCTGTACTTCTGTTAATCAGGTAAACGGAGGGGAAAGAAGAAAAAGGATTCTGTTAAAGATGTGGCAAGGGATTATCGGATTCCACCGGCTGTCTTGTTTCTTCAATGCCAAATTTGTCTGGCTGAAGGGCTTACAATGGTAATTGTGCTTTAGTTTCTAAAATATGAGGTGAAGAATGACCACTTTGAGGAGGTACCATTTCAGATGATTGGGGAGAATAGGTCCTTTTGTCATTTTGTGCCTCTGCTGGTGCTAGGAATTTTTTTTTTGGACCTTATCTGTATCCAAGTTGTGCTGTTTTAAATCGTCTACCAGACCATTTTTATATTGTGAATGTCAAGCCCAGATCCTGTCCATTATAAGCATAAATGTTTTGCTTCAACATTTTCACCTCAATTCCACAGTTAATGAATTCAATCTTTCCAGATGCTTGCTGCTTTGAGGAATGAACATATGATGGTACAAAGTCCAAGCCCTTTTAATACTGAGCATGAGGTATAGCTTTTATTTTATATTTATATATCTTACCATTAGAGTTGAAGGATGGTAAATTTCAGTTTTGTTCTCACATCTGAATATGGCATGCAAAAAGAGTACATCTCAGTGTTCTAAATGCATTTTGGGAGCTATTTTAGATGTCACCGTTTCTTTCTTTTATAAATTTAATAATTTACACGACTTCTTGACCAATTATATTTCGGATGACATTATGTCATTTGTGTTCTAAAGAGGTTTAACCTTTTTCTGCAGAGATTTATTCAGCACTTTGAGCTCCTACAAAAAGCTTGCATTCCTGATCTTGTCTCATACCCCTTGTTTAAGGAATCCACAACCCATGCTCGATTATCCGTGAGTGAATATTCTGTGAACAATGTATATAACGTTTCCATGATACGGTGGTAGGCTTAACTGTTGTGTCTTCCTCTTGCAGAACCTAGTGTTGTATGATTATTTTAAGGATGCCCAGAGGATTGCAAAAGAGATCAAAAGTAGTTTTTCGAATGACCCAGAAAAATTGGCTGAACTACGAAGGCTAGAGCAAGTAGCCGAGCACAATAGCATTGCCTTAAACGTGGTTAGCCGAGCAGGAGCCCTTGACCCCTCACTGAAGGTTTCTTTCGAGTTCAACCATCATCCTTGCTTCGCAACAGCTGTTGTTAAGAGATCTTGAAGGTGTGTTTTAATGATCTCTACCAATTTTGAAACACTCTACTAGTCACTCCGCAGAATTCGGAGGCAGAGAGTCTTGTAGAATAGCACTTGTAACGTCATCAATTGTCAAAGCGATTTTTTCAACTATTCATTTCATTAATTGTAATTCCAATGAGTAAAGAATAAAACTTTATGTAAGGTTTGGTTGCTTCCCTCGCTTTCTTGTTATCCGGGTGAAGAGAAAGGTTGCTTTCCACTTTTGTTATTCATGGCATGGGAGCCAAGTGGCAAACAAGTGAATGTGATCCTTTTCCAGTATTCCTACCCTCACCCTCATCCCCCATCCTCATCTTCATCTTGTGAGAGGGCCGCCTCTGGTCTTGGGGAGTGCTTAGGGATGGCAAATTTACCCGCTGGGTCGGGTACCTGTGATCTCATATCCGGTGCGTCGGAGGAGAGGCTTTTCATTGAAAGAAGTTGTGAAGGAAATAATGGAAAAGGAAATCTTCTCCTTTATTTTCTTCTCATCTCAATGTAAATTCCAATTACAAATTAACAATGTCGGTCCGGTCGGCACCAAAAAGAAGGAAAGGACAGTGCAAAGCTTAACTTTGATTCTGATTGATGATGGATCCATCTGGCGTATGATAAAGAAAGTCCACCAAAACTTGTTCAAAAGCGGTCCAACAAACACCTTAACAGCTTCCTCCATTATGCCAATCTCATTCTATTTTACTAATTTTAGTAGTTCAACTCTGGAATGTCTTGTTATATAGTCAAAGTATTTGAACTCCTGGTTTGCATTTTTCTTTTCTTTTCTTTTCTTTTCTTTTCTTCCTTTTTCTATATAGGTAAGTTTTTTTTTTTTGGGCAAGAATATAGGTAAGGTTATATATTTGGTTTTAGACCCCTTTGAATTGGAAATCAACCGTTTAAAGAGCAAACGACAAAGTTTGCAGTGGATGGTACATGTAGTGCATGTGATAGAACAAAATTGTGTATCAGTACAATAGGTCATAACAAAAATCGAATAGACTGAATAGTACAAAATGTGACCCATTGATCCTCACCTATCTACAACTACTTTCTGAGGGTACTGAAACACAGTACACCTGTACACGAGAGTCCAACTAAGCCTCCAGCTTGGAATCATCGTGGATATGGGTCAAAGCATCGTAGCAAACAAAACATCAAAATTCTGGTTTTAGTCTTTTAGTTGCTTTTATTTTATTTCTGTTGGCCTTGAGAACATGGTATAAAAACTTTAAAAAATAGTATATTTTCATTCAGTACTCATTCTTTTGTATTTTCATAAGTACTTAAGTAGCACTAGGAATAGGAAGGTGTCATTCATGTGGCTTATTTGGGACATTAGGATCTGTGCTGGCAGATGGGTTTGTCCTGCTTATTTTTTCATAATAATGTTCTAAATCCATGGTTTGTTTTGGTTCCAAATGGTAAAATGTAGGTGAGGTAAGAAATGAGCATCAAAATTAGCATATAGCTCTTTATTTGAAAACTACTATAACCATTTTCTTATGTAGATCCTTTATTTTCAAACATTTTTCTGATTGGTCAATTGGATACTCCATGATAGGAATATGAGTTCCAATTATTTGGCAGCCTGTTCTTACTGTGAAATACAAACATTTGAAGGACGTACACCTGTGAGTCTGTGACCTGTGATGACCCATTATGAAAAAAATGAAAATGAAAGCTATTGAATGCTGCAATATTCTATAAATAAAAAAAAGGAATCATGGGCATTAATGACTGAAATTTAATAAAAATTTAATACTTGCAGGTCTGTATGAAGAAGATGATTGCCGTCTTTAATTGAGTTAAAAGGTTGGATCCATCATCCATCACCCATCCAGCGCCGGTGTTGACTTTTGAAAAGTTAGGGTGAAAATCTAAATTAGGCCCCTAATTTTAGTTGTAGAAAAAAAAAATTTGTAAAACAAATAAACAATTGACAATTGACAATTGATAATTTGAAATCAATACATTATAATATTTTCATTAATAAAAAGTCTTCTTCTAATATTTCTAGAAACAAAATTATCAATAATAATTTCAAATTAGCTATGATAAATTGACAAAAGAAAAATAGAAGCAACATCACACTCTTTCTATTAGCTTCAATAAAATCCAACTATCCAATTTAGTTAAGACAACAATTTTTTAATTCATTGTCATCTAATTCAGTTAACTTCTTTAAAGTAAATAAGAATCCAAAAATACCTTCATATATTTTTAACTATTCAAATCTATTATTTAATGAAGCAAGAGCATTATCGCTGAAGCGGAAGACGTAAAGACTGTATCGCTGTAAAGCTTTCTCTTTTTTTGAGAAAAGAGAAGGATGAAGGGTCAAACATAAGTTTAAAGTTTCTAAATTTTTGTTTTTTGAAATCTGAATCACATTAATTGAATTAATTGATCATTAACATTGAGCCTCCGTGTAATTCTTTCTATTGATATTAAATTCGGCCATTTGGGCCTCTGGAGGCAAGTAAGCTTATAGCTTTATTTTTTTATTTTTTTATTTTTACAACAAAAATTTATTTTTAAATATATATAATATAAAAAAAATTTGTGAGCCCCCTTGAAAATTGGGCCTAGATGGTCGCACTCGATGCCCCTTTCAGGGCCGGCGCTGCACCCATCATCAATAAAAGCATGAGTTGGGTGCAAAATAATTTCAGTTTTTATTTTTTATTTTTTTTCTGCTATCATAAAATAATTTCAGTTGCTAATAATGGAAGGCCACTTGCGGAGAATATAATTAACAAAAGTTAATTGAGAAATTAATAAGCTTGGGTGTCTATTAGTAATTAGATAAGCTGGCTTAGTTGGCACTGATTGTTTGTTTTTCTTGTTTCTAAGCAACTTCTATTTCTTGTTCTTGGACAGGAATGGAATTATATACTGTAAACCATAGAGACCATAGAGTAGTCCTAAAGCGACTTCCTGCTTCCGGAAGGTAGATCCACTACCGACACTCCACCATTTCTTAAACACACCTCCACCCATCTCATCTATAAAGTCTAAACTCACATTTAACTCTTTTGAAAATAGTCAAATTTGAGATTATTCCACGTTTAACATTCAACAATTGTGATGTATTTTAATGAATTTAAAATATTAATTAAATCAATAAAGAATCTTTACAAAATATTAAATCTCCGTAATAAATTACTTGAGAATAATTTTTCTCGGAAAAAAAAGAGGCAAGAAATAATTTTATGGGTTAGGTGTTTAAATTTGGATTTGTAAATCATGATTGATTGGTCATTTAATCCTTTGATTAATTAAGAATTACTCAATTACTCAAGGAATATGTAATTAAGAATAAACTTTATGAAAAGCAATATTCTTTATTAAAGTAGCTTGAAATAGAGTTAATTACAGTTACACTCCTTAAGGTTTATCGTTTTTTTACATATACCCCTGAGGTTTCAATAATTACACATACACCCCTTGAGATTTCAAAACTGTTGCATATAACCCCCTATATGAGATGAAAAATGATGAGAAATTATGCAAAAAAACATGCTAAGGCGTGAAATGACCTAATAAAATTACTCAAGGTGTAAGGTCCAACCTCAATACAAATATTTTATTTTTTGTTTATTTATTTTTTTCTCTTGTAGGGGTTATATGCAATAGTTTTGAAACCTCAGGAGGTGTATGTGTAATTTTTTAAACCCTAGGGGTATATGTGAAAAGACGATAAATCTCAAGGGATGTAAGTGTAATTAACTCCTTGAAATATTACGAATCTATTACTGGTAGAGAGTAATATTTCGAAACTTTTTTTTTTGAAGGTATTCAATTTTTTTGTATTTTTATAAGTTAATTTTGTAACGGATAATTTTGCTTTGTTGAACTACTATGAAAAATTATTTTAAGATCAGGATTCACTCTTTTTTCATGCTTGTTGTTTCAATTATCATTTTGATCATGTGAGCTCGGTTTGTTGTTGAGGCTTTCAGCTGTAAGCCTGTAATTTTCTTTTCATAGCAAAACAAAAAAATTCTGAAATATTACATTTTCATTATATACAAAATTGTTTTCAGATTGATAATCTAATAATTGAAAATATTAAATGTTAGACATGAAATTTGAATACGTGGCAAGATGTGAAAGTGGAGCGAGTAAAAGTGTAGAAAGAGAGCGCGATAGAGAAACATTTCCCCATCTTACAGAGCCGTATTTTCTGTGTTTCTGACAGATGGGAAAATTCAGATAATTAATTAAATAATGGAATTTAGAAGAAAAAAATTAAATTAAATTAAATTAAATTGTCGTAGTCTCGTAGACGCCGACGGGCCAACCAAAACCGAACTCATTTCTGGTCGACTTTTCCTCTGCTCTCTCTCTTAGACTCAGACCACTCTCTCTCTCTCTCTCGTCAATTGGCTTTCAGGCAAGTCTAGCTCTCCGATCTCTTTCTGCTTCTGCTATTTCTCGGTTCTCTTTCACTTCGCTTTTCGTTTTTTCCTCGTTTTGTTCTGAGCTTCAAGCACTAAACGCGTCGTTTCAATTGCATAGATTATGTTTCCTTTCGCCTAGATCTTTATCTCTTTGTGTTTGCGTAGCTGCCGTTTCAATTCAGCCTTTTTCAGCTTTGCAATTATTTAATTTCATTAATTTTTTCCTTTTTTTTTTTTTTTTTTTTTTTTTTTTTTTTTTTTTTGCAATGAAAGCTGATTCTGACTTTCTGTTATTGTGGAATTTGAACTTTGTATTGTAAAATTTGTTTGCTTTTTTAGATTTTGAATCTTCAATGATAATTCAGTCTGTTTCTGAGTATTGGCTAGGCACTTCTTGAATTTTTGGTATGTTATGTGGTCAGCAATTTCTTTTTTTAACTGATTGGATCTGAATTATGAAGTTGGAAGTTGGAACTTAGGGTTTTGAATAATTTGTTTAAGTTTTCTGTAAGTTTGTGTTCAATATAGTGAATTTGATATTTGAGAGGTGGGTGAGTATTACAGTTTGATTTGGATTAAATATATATTTTTTCGTGGTGAACCCAGACTGAGTTGGTTTGATATACAGAGGAGGGGAGAGAGAATGTCAGGAGGGAATAGCTTGAGGAAAGCACTTGGAGCCCTCAAGGACACCACCACAGTTTCATTGGCTAAAGTCAATAGTGATTACAAGGTATTGCCGCTTGTTTTTAGTTGTTTTGGATGGTTCTCTCAATGATGACGAATCCGATTTACGTAATTGGGCATCAAATCTTGCAGGAATTGGATATTGCTATAGTCAAAGCAACAAATCATGTTGAACGTCCAGCTAAGGAAAAATACATCAGAGGTACTTTTGATAAAGATGGCTTTTCATATTTGTACTTTTGATGATCCGCGTCTGGAAGAAAGAGTTGGTAAATCAGGACTGATACAGCTTCCCTGTTTTACTTTTTGAAGCAATTTTTTCTGCTATTTCCGCTACAAGACCTAGGGCTGATGTTGCATACTGCATCCATGCTCTTGCCAGAAGGTTAGCGAAGACACATAACTGGGCGGTATGTGTATTTTGTCATTAATACTCTCTGATGATATGTTCGAGCAGTGTTGTGCAAAACTTTCATGCTTAATTTAAGAAATAAAGAATGTGATTCAATTTGTTAGGAGTCCTTTGATATATGTAACCACTAAGTTGCATTTCTTTGTGTATGTAGTATTTAGCAAGTGATAAGGCATAGTAAATTTTTAAATGTTGGTTAATGAATTCATCCCTAGTTGAGATTCAAGACCTTAAAATTGAGGATGCCTATAATTCAGTGTTCTATATATGTTCATCATGTGGTAAACTTGATAATCATTTGTAAGCGATCACTGGCTCAAATGTTCATCAGAGTTTTAATCTTTCTGTGATTCAATCTTCATAATCTATGTGTGTCTTGATTGAAATTTGACTAACTGATTGTTGGTTGGTGTTTAGGTTGCTTTGAAAACTTTAATTGTTATTCACCGTGCTTTGAGGGAAGTGGACCCTACATTTCACGAAGAACTCATGAATTATGGTAGAAGTAGAAACCATATGCTTAACTTGTCTCATTTCAAAGACGATTCCAGTCCAAATGGTACCTCCCCATTCTCATGATTTCATCTTAAGCATACAAGCTGTTCGTTTAAAAACTGACCTTTTCACTGCCCAGCATGGGATTATTCCACCTGGATCCGTACTTATGCCTTGTTCTTGGAGGAGAGATTGGAATGCTTTCGTGTGTTGAAATATGACGTTGAGATGGATCGCCCAGTAAGAAATTTCTTCTATATAATCTTTGTTTTAGCTTCTAATTTCATTCCAATTAATAACTTTTATTAAAGGGAAGCTATAATGACCACTTTTCATCTCTATATGGCATATTGGCATTTCAGAACTGTTTGATTTACCAGAACCCCGTTTACCTGAAGTTGCATACTATTTCTTCCTCTAAGCTTTATTGTTACTTTTCTGCTCACACATGCACATTTGCAATTTTGAGTTCTGATGAAACTCTGTCTTTCTAATTTGCACGCTTTATATGTCTTGAAACTTACATTCTTGTTAAAGAATTGTTTTGTGACTTCATAGCTAAACATTGTGGTGCAGAGGACCAAAGATCTGGATACTGCCGAATTGCTTGAGCATTTGCCTGCTTTGCAAGAGCTTCTTTTTCGTGTTCTTGGTTGCCAGGTAATTCTTTTATTTCACCACTCCATAATAAATGGGTTTACGCCATGGTGCTGTTGCTTAAACAGGAATATGGTTTGAGCATGTGTTAACTTATGGAATAATGTTACAGATGATGGGTGCCACTATATGTCAATTAATAAACCCATTTTTTTGGAATATCATTTACTTCTTGTTAGTAATATCTTGGAATCCTTTTTTGGCAGCCGCAAGGGGCAGCAGTTCATAATTTTGTGGTTCAGTTAGCACTTTCAATGGTAGGCAAAGCTTGCAATTATTCTGCTTATCCACAATTCTAGCTGAATAACTAGCCAATATTTTCACTTCTCCTCTGACTGTCTTCTATTATTACAATTAGGTTGCTTCTGAAAGCGTCAAGATTTATCAAGCTATAAGTGATGGAACAGTCAATTTGGTTGACAAGGTAGGATATGATCTTTGCATGTTAGAATAGAAATTTAGAAGCTTGCACTTTAAGCTAATCATATATGATAATCATAACTATCACAGTTCTTTGAGATGCAACGCAATGATGCTATGAAGGCTCTGGATATATATCGGAGGGCAGGGCAGCAGGTAATTTTTCTGGGATATCTGTTATAATCAGTGGAGAGTTATATCATATATCGACATTTACATTCCATCTGCTTTTTTTTCAGGCAGAGAGACTATCGGAGTTTTATGAAGTATGTAAAAGCCTTGATATTGGCCGTGGAGAAAAGTTTATCAAGATTGAGCAGGTTGACTGTTTTACTTGTGGTGCCTTTGACAACGTATTGCATTCCTTGGGTTATTCATAACTTTCTCAAATTAATTCATGTTAACTTAATAATTTGTTCATAATGCAGCCCCCTGCATCATTTTTACAAGCCATGGAAGAGTACGTGAGAGACGCTCCTTGGGTCTCAACAGTACGCAAGGATCAGGTATGAAAGTCCTTTCCCTTTAAGTTCAGTTATTTTGGAAGAAAGTGGCAATTTTTGCATTGATATTCCCAACGAAGAGAAGTGGATCAGCAGATGTCACTGATTATCAAAAGCTACAGCGACCAGTTTAACTTAGTTAATCGATTCAGTTTTATCTCATTCTTGTTTTGATTGGTCCATGCCTTTGTATCTCCAATTTCTTGGTAATAATTATTGCTTGAAATATATAACATTGTCAACAATTTCATTCAAGTTCAATCTTTAACCTGGCAGGTGGCTGACAATAAAATTTCTGCCCCCAAGGAAGTCTTAGCCATAGAGTACAAAATGACCCAAGAGGCAGAGGGACGTCCACCTTCACCACCTCTGCCCGAACCAGTAAAAGTGGAAGCACCTGTCGCTGAACCACCTGATCTGCTGGTAGTTCTCATATCTTTTTTTTTTTTTGTTCTTTTTCCTTGAATACTGACGTACAGTAATCTTGAAAACTTTTAGTTTAGCTGAATCCTTTGAAGTTTAATTAGGTATGCTTTTCTTTGTCACTAGGGTTTGAATGATCCTGTTCCAGATACTTCAGAGTTAGATGAGAAGAATGCCATGGCTTTAGCTATTGTTCCTGTTTGTAAGCACTCTCTCTCTCTCTCTCAAATCTAATTAATCTAAATATTTATAGCTTTTCAATATCATCAGAAGGATAAGGATTCAATGCTCTGCCTTCTGAAGTCAGCTTGAACTATTTCTGTCCCAAGAATTATGCACAAAGCTTCTTTTATTCTTCATTTGAAATAAAAAAAAAACCCCTTATAAGTAAATTATATATTGGGAAATGCTATTTTGGTTCTTGCAGCGGATCAACCAACTTCTACAGCTCCAACTCAAGCAAATGGAACAGGTTGGGAATTGGCTCTTGTTACAGCACCAAGCTCAAATGAGAGTGCCATGGCTGCTAGCAAACTTGTACTCTTCTCCTACCAATTTCCCATTAGATATCATTGACTCTCTCTCTCTCTCTCTCTCTCTCTCACACACACACACATACACACACACTCTATTACAAATACACAAATGCACACACAAGCTTTTGCTGCTCTGCCAAAAGTGGTGCTGCTTTTTTGACTTGAGACATTATTGTTCTTATACTATCAAGCAATACACTCTTCTTTTTTCTATGTTTTTTCACTTAATGAGCAACTTGCTGATGCATTTCAACTGTTGGATGAAGGCGGGAGGGTTGGACAAGCTTACACTAGACAGCCTATATGATGATGCAATCAGAAGAAGCAATCAGAATGTGAGCTACAACCCATGGGAGCCTGTTCCAGCGGCTGGTGCCATGATGCAACCACCAGTTCACGATCCCTTTTTTGCGTCCAACTCAATGGCTGCTCCACCTTCTGTGCAGATGGCGGCAATGGCCAACCAGCAACAAGCCTTCATGTTGCAACAGCAGCAGCAACAGATGATGATGATGGGCCCACAACAGCAGCAGTCATTGAATCCTTTTGGAAATCCCCATGGAGCCACTGTCCACCCCTATGGCTCAGGTATGCCTGTCCAAGCATACAATCCATACACAGGCTATTTGTAGATGGTTGTCCAAGGAACACATATTCACTAAGAAATGTGGGGAAGGAACATAAAAGAATAGTCAGTTTTAGATTTTAATCATTGAAAATTTGGAGAGACGAAGGTGTACCATATGTTTTGTATGTGCAGTAGTTAGCTAGGATTAATATTCTTTGTTAAATAAATATGAGAGGGAGGACTTTGAGCTATTTGGTGATTTGCATGATGTTATTCGGACCACTGTAAAATTCTTTTGACCTGCTTTATCGTTGTTGAGACTTAAGCAGGAAATATTATTTCAACCTTTTCTGTTTTTCTTTCTTTTTCTTTTTCTCCTCCCTCTCCTTTGGTCCTTTATTAAGGATCTCTACAAATGATAGAAATTATTTGGAAGTGATTGTTGATAGACATTTATGTAATGAGGAGACATTAAATTTATTTTGTGGGTCTTGGTTATCATTCGTTTGGACAACAATTTTCTTCCTTGCCATTACTTTTTTTCTTTTTTGCCATGTCATTTTACAGGACATGACCTGGATTACTTGATCCTTGGCTGTGGCTAAAATGAGGGTATCTCCAATGTGCTTGTGCTAACTCTGAATAAGTGAATATGGAATAATTATTCAATAGTTTGGGACTAATACTCTCCATTAATTACTTCACATTCAGATGCTTAACCAATGTGGGTTCCCCATCTATTATATAATTTCACCTGTATGCTCTGTATTTTGGAGATTTCTTTTTACCAAATGTATTGTTTAGTTTTTTTCCTTTAAAAAAAAAATCTACATACCCAAGAAAAAAAAGGAGCCATTCACTAAATAGTATTGTAGACTTGGTAAGCTCTAAACCAAAATATGTATCCTTCTTGGACTAGATTAGGAAACTTTCTATTGGAATTTGAAATGTAATATTAATTGGCGTTGACTATGATTGAGCAAGTAGGCCATCCCTTACGATTTGGCTTACAATTTGGGATTCAAATTTGGCAAATAGCTTAAGATGCAAATGGGTCGAAGAAATTATTAGTTGTTAGGTATGAAATAATGGTTCATGTCTAACCCAAAAAGAAAAAGCCGCCCCATTAAAAAAAAAACGTAAAGAAATAGTCAGAGAATCTAATATTATAATTTCAATAATAATAAAAAATAAATTTATTTACAGCCATCGCTGATGTGTCAAGCTCACATCCTCTTGGCTTTTGTCCAGTGCCAGAGTGCAAAGTAATTCTATTATACATTATTTTTTGTGTGGTATATACCGTATATCCGTATATATTATACATTTATTAATCGTTATAATTATCATCATCGTCGTTACTTTACGAGTTTTAATCGTAACAGCGAAACGAAACCAACCCAATATAAAGTAAAAGTTCAAAACCCACTCAACCAGTACAGTAGCTTCTCAAATAGAGAGCTTCTTCTTCAACCTTTCTTGTCATGGAGTTGTTGATGTTCTCCAAATAACACCAGAAACCAAAAAAAGCAACCCAAACAATGTCTTGGCTCTTCGGCTCCCTCCAGCCCGACGATGATCCACACCACGCCAACGAATCACCAACTCCCTCGTCGCAAAACGACCTGTCGTTTCTCCGCCAAACCATCGGCCGCCAACTCCGCGGCGTAGCCAGCTTCCTCGCACCGCCGCCGTCCCAAGACGACGCCGTTCCCTCATCCAACTCTCGACCGCAGTCGCCGCCGCAACCGCAATCGCAAGCGCTTTTGGGAATCCGTAACGATCTTGCGGAGATCGGTGGGAGCTTCAAGAGCGGCCTCTCGCTTCTCTCTACAAATAGCAACAAAGCCGTCACGGAGATCTCCAAGTTCGCTTCGAACTTGTTGCAGCTTCAGAACGAAGCTTTAGAAGACGATGCTGATGGTGATGGCGGTTCCGCGCCGGGGATTTCGGACGAGGTTCTCGGTTTTGTCTCCAAGATTTCGGGGCTGCCAGACTATTGGACCGACTTTCCTATACCAGTCGATCAGGGTATGGTTTCAAACTTCACTTCAATCTATACGTATTTTTGACGATTGCATACTTTATCGTTCAAATTGAATGCAATGTTGGTTTTGTTTGCCTATTTTCTTTGTATGTATTGGGTAGGTTTGTATATGAATTTGTGGATTGTGAATTTGAAGTATGCTGTTCAACTTACATTGAACTTTTAAAGTTGTGCCCTTTTTATGCTTAGGACAAATTTAAAGTTTATTTCATAAGAATCTAAAGTTTCTTGAAAGCTGGCATGCATTTTATGTAGTACTTTTCTGTTTGGACTTTGGAATGAGAGATATGGGTGTTATTGGAGACCTCTGATTCTGTTTGTGATTCCAATACATAGAATTACAGGATAATGAACTTGCTAATTCCAGTTGAAACAAATTGACATGACATTTATGTTCCCAATATTATGCTGTTTGGTTTTGAACTTGTTTAATTGCAGATTTCAGCATGTCTGATGCTCAGAGAGAGCACGCCTCCGCTGTTGAGCGATTGGTTCCAGGGTTTGGGGATCTAAGAGTCGGGCTTTGCAGTTCCATGAGGGAGGAACAATTTTGGATAATCTATTTCATGTTGTTGCTTCCGAGACTAAATGAACATGATTTTGAGCTTCTATCAACCCCCAAGGCAAGAAGTCTGTCTTCCACCTCTTGTCGCATTAGTCTTATCCATATTTACATGCAGAATAAAAGCCTAAATACATTTTTCTGTGGGGGGACACTATGGAGATTGACTTTTATTCATAATTCACTCTATGTGTGTGTAGGTGCATCTTACCATATTTGAGCTTACTGCAGCTTGCAGCCCTTGTAAGTAAGAGCTCATGAAATGGGCATGATCTGTACATTACCTGTCACCAGTTGCTCTTGTGCAACCTCATTGGTTGTTGTAGTTTCTCCAACTGTCTCTCCTTTGCTTGTCCGTGAGCGGAGTTTCTTGCATTTCTTCATAGTAAATATAGGAGGATCTAAAATGTCCTACCTGGACATGGGAATCAGAACTGTATTGTTTTTTGTTATATGGGTTTGGTGGACATATGAAGGAGAAGGAAAAAAGAAGTTGGCTTAATGTGTCTAAGCTGGCTTAGAAAGGGAACAGAGTGCTTGATTCACTTAATGTGTCTAAGCTGGCTTTTCAACTTCAAAATGTTCAAATCTCATGTGTTTCTTTCTAGTGAGTCCATGTAAGAATAGATTCGATGACACTTTCAAGTGTCCTAGAACTGGAATGGATTTTCTAAGTTAGGTAGCAGTGTTTAAATATTATATATAAAATGTTTATTGAAAAGGACTTTGAATATTTTTCTCAATTCCCACATTGCAGCTTCCAACAATTTTTGTAACAAAGTAGTATTTTTAAAATAATTCTTTCTTTGCAGATTGTTGAAGCAAGAGATGCACTTCTGCACAAGCTTCAAAATAAGAGGAATGCACAGGTGGATACCTCTGAGAAGTCGACTCTTGAGTCATCTCAAAAGGACATCCAGGTTGGGGAGACACAAGGGGAGGATATCTTATCTAAAGAAAAGGAAGCTTTGACTGGGATTGTAAATACAGCAGAAAGGTTAAAGATGGACGATGAAGAGAGCACTGAGCAGTGGTCTGAAGAGGCAAGTATTAGTTCTGGCACTTTTGTGGATGGCCCAAAAAAAGACGAACCTGAAGAGGATATCTCATTCAGTGATTTAGAGGACGATGAAAATGACCTTTCTAGTAGAGAATCAAGCCTAAGGCGAGCACAGGACGGTAGGGCCTATGGATCAAATGACTGGGTTCAGCTAAATAGAAGTTCTGATGTTGAGGTTGGCCAGCAAAAGGCTGGTCGGTCAAAAGAGAAAGATTCAGAAGGTGAGGGGTCAAATGGCTGGCTTAATGTAGATGAGTTTGATTAGGCAAATTTGCTGCTTGTTTGCCAACTTATTGTAAAGTTTTTGTTTCTTCTTTTTCTGCTTTTTGGGTTGGGCGGGCTGGATTCTGTACTTAAGGACATCAGCATCTTACACAAGCTTATTTGTTGGAATTAATAATGCAATGAAGTATCTTTGAAATTGTCTTTTGCTTTCTACGGGGCTAGATTTATAGGAGATTTATATGTTCAAGAAATAGATTTATAGAAGAAAATATGTATGTGTTCAAGAAGGCAATTGGAGTAAAAAATGGGGAAAAAAAAAGATTTTTTTTTTTGGTAGAAGGGAAAAAGATATCGTAAAACGTAAATGTAGAATCAATTGTTCAAATGACATATAATTTTACTACCAAGTCGTTTTCACTTTTCTATATATCATGAAATCCTTTCCTCCAAAAAGCCAAAAGGGCAATTGTTTCAAGTCTAGAACACAAGGTACACAGCACAATAATCATGCATAGTTAAGCAGTAAAACAAGAGTTCTTTCGTTTATTGAAGAGCTGCGAGCAAGTTCATATAGGAAAGATTCTCAACCAACATGTCCAAATGAAACTTGATAATGCACAGGAACTTAATACTCGAAAAACAACATGCAACCATACTGGTTATCCTCTTAATTTCTTCGCTTACCAAGTTAATTAGGAGCCCAACTCGAAATATTTGAAGACTGTGATAGTCTTGACATGAGGAAGATCCTTCTCAAGCAGATCAAAAGTACGAAGCACATTGGTTTTGGGTCCCACCCTAACATGCAATTTCTCCAGATTGGGAAGGCTTCCGAAAGAGAATTCAGCTTCAGTGCCAAAGCCAGCAACATATCTGAAGGTGGTGAGAGTGGAGGCACTGAGATGAATCTTCTTTAACCCTTTACACATTCTCACCGTCAGTGTCTTGAGACGATGAAGTGAAGCATCAAAGCACAAGCTTTCTAACCCAAAACACCACTGCAATATCAAAGACTCAAGGTTAGCACAAGCACAAAACATACGCGGGTCAACCTGCAGTCCAGTAACATTCACATCGCACAGCACAAGAGTCGACAGTCTGCTAAATCGATCACCAAAATCTGACTCCAGTGTGCATGTGCGTAAAGAAAGATGCCTTAATTTGGAGTCTTCACCACGCGACAGGAGATGAGTAGGAAAATGATAATAATCAACGGCTCTGGTTTCGAAGCTGCATTCACATACGTTGTCAGTAGTAAAGGCAAGGTCAAGAGTTTCAACACCCTTTCTAACAGCATAACCAATCCACCCATTGATATGAATACCATACTGACCTCCGATGCAACAGGAAAGCTTCAAGGACTCAATCTTGGTGCCCAAGTAAGCTGATAAGAACCTCGTTATTGTTCTTATATAAACAGCCGCTCTCTTCTTTGCAAAGCTTCCACGAAAAGATCGAGTTATGTCACGCCAATCAAATTCAAGCTTTGACATGTATGCATGCATTTTGTTCCACCTCTGTGATAATGTGCTCGTGCGCACAGCATCCTTCATACTCAATAATGACACAATGGTTCCAACAATATCATCCGGCAATTCACTGATGCGATCCTTGTCAACTTTGTTGCGCTACATCATTACATGCACATCAAATACCAAAGTTATGTACTGTAGCTTTTAAATGAATATGATTACAGCCAGTGCCTATATTCAAACAAAAAAGTAATGGAATACAAAATGAGAGGAAAAAGAAGAGATAAGGAAGATGACGACACTTAGGATATAAGTACATTTAGTATTAGAAATATATGTGAAATATTTGTCAAAAAATGTGAGTGGGGACCTTTTATATGCAACCTTATATATGTACGTACTCCTAGATGGGATAGGAAGAGAGTGATAGAGAAATCATCCCATAAATTACAATTCATGAATCCAAAATGGTTTGCATAAGTTCTTCGAGGTCATTTGGCAAAAACTAAACACGTGATTAATATTTTTATAAAGTGGTGGTGGGGAAATAGGACATTAGTGTAAGAATAGCAGCTCTTTTTAATATAAGACATTAAAAACAAGGGGGCTGTGGGAATATGAAATGATTGAGACATTTCATAAGGAGGCTTTGGAAGTAATATCTTAGAGTCCGATTGTGAATAAATCTATGCAAAAGATGAAAAAAGGTGATCAATAAATTACAATTCATGAATCCAAATTAGTTTGCATAAGTTCTTCGAGGTCATTTGACAAAAAATAAACATGTGATCAATATTTTTATGAAGTGGTGGTGGGAAAATAGGACATTAGTGTTGGAATAGCATCCCTCTTTAATATTGGGGTTATCTGTCAATTTTCTCCTAACTAGGAACATAAATTTCTCCTAAAATTGTGTATCCTTATTTAATCATCTGGTCTATAAAATTTCATTTTCTTAGCATTTAATTATAATATTCGATGGCAATAGAAATGTTCTCCTTAGGGACAATTTTGAGCAATTGTGATCACATATTGAATAATCACCACTAAATTGAACGTGTAATCACTTAAATTGATAAATCATTCACTTTTTATATCAGATCTAACCACTAAATGTAATAGGTGCGCTCATAATATATTGCTTAAAATTTTAAAATTTCTTGAAATCTTGATCATAATAAACATGATCGAATTATTAATTAAATAATAATAAACATGAACCAATTGCAATCATCTTAATTTTTTTCAACAGAAACATTTTCTCAATTATTAATTTTGATTTATGGGGTTTTACAAAAGTCTGATTTTCCTTTTAACCCCAACCAAATTTTCTTAAAAATTCAGAAATGAATCTTTCACAATTTAACACAGAATTCCATTAAAATTAAATAATCGTGATTTAATTCAATCGAAAATAAAGGATATATTTTTTTTTAATTAACGGGTATAATAAAGTACCTTTGTGGGACGAGAGTCCCCTTTTGCCTGAGCCCGAGATATCTGACGTTTTCTTTTCATGGTGTTTAGATAGCAGAGAAGGGTCTGCACACTGAACCAGAGCAGTGAGTCAGACAATCATCGCGTTGTCTGCGGCACTCGAACAGAGTGAACCGACATACCATAATCTTTTTGCTTATATACATGTCCAGCTAGGGCTTGTGTTTACCCGATCCCAGGTTTTGGACCAGATGTCAGCTTCCTTTTCGGTCTCAGAGCAATGACAATTCACGACTTCACAGCTATGAACATCATTTTATTATAATTTCCAATTTTCTTTTCTTTTTTCTTTCATTCACGAAACACACTAAGGTTTGTGTTTTTTTAAATGAAAGTTACAAAGTTCAGCTAATGATTAATATTTTGTATGATAGATTCTAAATCCAAATTAATTAGTAATATTACAAATTTACTTTGATAATCTTATTGAATTGGATAATGAGGAGACGAAGTACCGACGGTGAGTATGTCTTTTTTACGTAGAAGAAACGCCGATGACATATGCCTTTTTGGATAAAAGAGGCGCCGGCATTAGCATCTCTTTTGAGAATTGTAGAAGAAGCTAGCATCGACTAAGACACTTCTTCTAGGTACACAAAGCACCAAGGTCGACACCTCTTCTGAATAGAACAAGTGTCGACTTTGACTTTTCAGGCAAAAGAAGTGCCATGATTGTGAAGGTTGGTGTCTCTGTAACTCGTAATATTCTTTGCCGTTATAGATGGTGGTTATGACAACGGCTACTTTCTACTTTGAAAAATAAAAAAATATGAAAAATAATAAAATAATATTTTTTAAATTAAGAATTGAAAAACAAGTCATTTAAAGCGTTTAAATAAAACCGTCATTTTATGGACTCTTCATTTCTTTATTTCTTATTTAAGGAGGAGATGACAAGAATTGAATTTTTGTCGAGATAAAGTTTGTTACTATTAAGGCTTGAAGGCAGCACATACTATTATGTATGATTTTATTGAAAATTAAAGTTCAGATGAAGAAAAAAAAAAGAAGGTCATTTTTGCATCGTGATTTTCATTTTGATTATTTCATTATAAAATCCGTACATAAATAAATTTGGACAGCGCAAACTTCAAATGAGAGACCGCGCGCATTTCCTCGCCTCGAAAGTCGAAACGACGAAACTATATATTGTTTAGACTTCAGAGTGGAAGGATCGGTGAACTAGCGACCTATCTCGGAAAACACGAATGGGCCTGTTCTTAGGCACCTGGGTTGGGCCACACCATGAGACCAAATATCAACGAAGATATGGGCTTACAGTTGATCGAAAGCCCAAGGTCTGTTCATGCATGGTCTAGTACTTTTTATGTCAAGCTGGTAACCCATTCAAGCTAGCTAGCCCATATAATTATATATGGGCTTTATACTAAAAGGGTCAGCCCCATATACAAATTATTATTTCCGTAATTTGAAAAATACAAATCAAATAAATAATCCCTGCCTAACTCCACGTGCCCACCATGTGCCATCATTAATTGGGTTTTGTACTATATATAGCAGTATAGATTCTTTTGTGCCATGTCTGCACGTACTAGAATTGATAATATCGAATATTAATTAATAATAAAACCAAGCATGCATGAAATATCATCTGGATATGTACTTGATCTTTACCAGCTAGCTAGCTATATGATCACAAAACAAAGAATGAAACAAATTAACCACAACCAATGGCCAAAAAAAAAAAAAAAAACAAACAAACACCACAACCGATGTGGATCCTACTTGCACTAGTAGTCTAGTACTGCATGCACTCAGAGTCATCAGTTCCGATCCTAAGAGGAAAATAATTAATTAATCAATATTAGATTTTACTGCACGCAATTTGCAATACATTCATTCAATTTATGTTACTGCCTAAGTAGAGGACACCACACGCAACAAAATCCAATTAAAGACCGCTCATACATACCAATGGCGGTATCTTGCACATTTGCATTTGACTATATAAATTGACCCAAAAAAAAAAAAAGGGTTTGTTGGTTTGTGCAAATCTTGCCTCGTGAGAAAATACAAATTTACCCTTTCTTTTTTCGTGAAAAATACACTATATAGAATACAAGCATGTGTCTATAACTCTATAAGAGTAATATGAGATAAATCACATTTTTTGATCATATTATATGATTGTTAGATACATTTGTTCCGCTAATTATTGTGGATAGTTAACTGTGAGCGACATAACACTTTAAGTAATGCGATTAAAAAATGTGATCCATCATCTAGTCCTTTTGTTTAAGAAATAAATTAACCAAACACATGCAGATGCAGCATCAGGATCTGGGTAGGGCAGTGAGTTTAGAGCGTTAAATTCAAGAAGGGAACACGTGTGTAATAGCCCACTTATTCAATTAAACCCTAATGAAGCAAAAAGAATGTGCATTGATTTAAATTACAATTAATATGTATATATATAAAAAAAAAAAATGAAGGTAGCTATCTAGGCACAGAAACCTATATGTATAAATAAATTATAATAGAGAATCAGAGATTACCAAAACCATGTGGAAGTTGGTGCTTTGTAAATTGTAGTAGGAGTGATAATGATGGAGTTGTGCATATCAGTGTACATGTATGGAATGGAGGTCAATAATTTGGTTCTGATGATGGCATGATGATGAGAAAGAAAAATGCATGGGTTGAGAGTCAGATCAGATCGAGATCGAGATCGAAGAATTAAATTTAATTAAAAGGGTATTGGGGAGACCGATCACATCACATCAGTAGATGATGAGGATGAGGGAAGCAGAATCACGGATCTCACAAGCTTACAAAATCCTCCAGCGATTAATAGTTCTCAATA